>NC_073404.1:5303742-5661242 GCF_028641065.1 Leucoraja erinaceus | reverse complement strand
GTGGCCACTGCTCCACTGCCCCAAGCCACATCTCTGTGTCGGAAGGAACTGCAGATGCTGGTTTACACCCAAGATGGACACAAAGTACTAGAGTAACTCAGCAGGTCAGGCAGCATCTCTGGAGAACATGGATAGGTGATGTTTCACACTGGGACTGATAGAAGTGGGGGGGGGGGGGGGGGATAGGGGTGATAGGTGGATACTGGTGAGAGGGGGGTTGCCACTGTGGATGCCAAGTCAGTGGTTATTTTTCAGGCTGAGATAGATAGATTCTTGATTAGTAGAGGTTTCAGAGGTTATGGGGAGAAGGCAGGAGAATTGGGTTAGGAGGGATAGATAGATCAGCCATGATTGAATGGCGGAGTAGATTTGATGGGCCGAATGGCCGAATTTTACTCCTATCACTCCTCCGGCACTTATGAGTTAATGACCTTACAGTATATTTGACCATTTTAGACTTGTATCCAATTTTTTCCAGGAAATATGTAAATTGAATGAAACATGTGTTGTAAGATGCTTCTGAATGAATTGAATAGAGTATGATCTACAGACTAAGTTAGAATAGAATACTTTTGCAGAGGCAATAGTTCTGGACAATATATATATATATATATAGTACCTCTACCCTCCGTCGAATTTTCAAGACATTATTGCCAGGTGCTGCTCCGTTTAAAAAAAAATCTGTTCTTCAAAGGGTTCTGCACTCGTTGTACAGCAGTGCATGTCCTGACAGTTCATTCAAACACTGTGATTGCAGTTTCCATTCACTGGGTTCCAGCTGTGAAACCATTGTGACACCACAGTGATTCAACAGCAGTTCTGCTCCCTGTTCAACAAAGGTAATTTCCTGGAGCATCCAGCCTGCCCAAGTCGCTGTGATTTCTTGTTGTGTTATTTTGATCTGGTTATCTTCTGATTGATCATCTTGCTGTCACCTTTCTGTCCCCTGTGATAAATCCACAAAGAAGACACAGAAAGTGCTGGAGTAACTCTGTGAATCAGGCAGCATCCCTGGAGAACATGGACAGACGACGTTTCAGGGCTCCGGGACCCTTTAGTTTGGGGATACAGCGCGGAAAGAGGCCGTTCGGCCCGTCGAGTCCCCACCGATCAGTGATCCTCGCACATTAACACTGGGGACGATTTTTACAATTTTTGTGGGAGGAAACCAAAGATCTTGGAGAAAACCCACGCGGGTCACAGGGAAAATGTTCAAACTCCGTACAGACAGCACCCATAGTCAGGATCGAACCCTGGTCTCTGTAAGGCAGCAACTCGACTGCTGCGCCCCCATTCCGCCCTTCTTCAGACTGATTGCAGGGGTTGGGGGTGGAAGAGGGAAAACTAGAAGAGTGGAGGGGCAGGACAAAGCATGGCAGGTCATATCTACAATACAAGCTCTTCAAAAATAACAGCTTTAAAGCCATCATTCACGGTTGAATGCACTGTGTTTTTCTGCAGGAAGACATCAGGGTGACTTCTTTGCACTTTTCTAGTACGAACCAAAAATCCAGTTTTGCTCATTTGATTAAGTCTCGTAATTTTTCGCTGATGATGAAGCTCGCCTGAGTGCATGAGTGCAGCAAATCTAATAACTTACAAGTAAATTGGTTTTCAGACTGTGGATGATCCAATGACATCATGCTGCTTGTGATGATTGGGTTTCTGAGCAGCTGATAAGGGAAGACACTAGGTGCTGGAGCAACTCAGCGGGTCAGGCAGCCTCTTTGGTGATAGACATCAAATACTGGAGCAACTCAGTCGGTCGGGCAGCATCTCTGCAGAACGTGGATATGTGATGTTTTGACTCGGGAAGGGTCTCCACCCGAAACGTCACACATTTCTTCTCTCCAGAGACGCTGCCCGCCCCACTGAGTTACTCCACTTGTTCATGTTTGATTAAAGTATTGCATTCTCTTTATCTCTGTACAGACCCTCCCTTTAATCCTTCCCCAATCCCCCAGAAAATGTCTGTCCCTTTGGCCATCTCTGTGATTCACAACTACCCCAACAATGAGCGTAAGAATGAGGAACCGGAGGTAAGAAAAGGCCAGAACAAATCAGGGCCGGCACTAGGAGCCTTCATCTCATATGTGTATGTGACAAATAGACTTGACGACTTGACTAATGGCCCATTGTTGGCTGGGGAAGAGGTGATAATGCAGGGATAAAAAGATACGAACAGTGGAACTAGTAGGATGACTAGGGTTGGCAAAGGGGCGGGGGGCGGGGGTGGAATGAGAATGCAAGGGTTACTTAAAATTAGTGAATTCAAAGTTCAAAGCTGGGCTGTAAGCTACCCAAACAAAATATGAGGTTCCATTCCTCCAATTTGCTTATGGCCTCACTCTGACAGTGGAGGAAGAGAGAGAGATTAGTATCCCATGTTAGGGACCACTACTGTAGAGTACAATATTATGTTCTAACTAAACTGGCCTTTAGTGAGACCACACCTGGAATACTATGCAGAAGGGTTTGACTTCCCTACTCAAGGATACTTTGGAATTAACACAATAGTTTTGCCTGGCTTGCTGTTGGCTCTCTCCTCAACCTCAGCGGTTCCAGAGGGAACAATCCAAGTGTGCCCAACCTCTCCCTGGAGCTAATACCTCCTAATCCAGGCATCTTTCCCTCATCAACACCCTTTCCAAAGCCACACCTTCCTTCGAATAACTGGGCGATCTTGTAGCTGCATGCTACTTGCAATTTAACTTGTGCTTCGTGGGATGAGCTACAAGATTAGAATCTCGGACTATTTTTCTTGCACTAAACATAGACAATAGGTGCAGGAGTTGGCCATTTGGCCCTTTGAGCCAGCACCGCCATTCAGTATGATCATGGCTGATCATCTAAAATCAGTACCCCGTTCCTGCTTTCTCCCCATACCCCTTGATTCCGTTAGCCCTAAGAGCTATATCTAACTTTCTCTTGAAAACATCCAGTGAATTGGCCTCCGCTGCCTTCTGTGGTAGAGAATTCCACAGATTCACAACTCCCTGGGTGAAAAAGATTTTCCTTATCTCAGTGCTAAATGGCCTACCCCTCATGCTTAATCCTAAATGGCCCAACCCTTATTCTTAATTTAAAAACTTGGGAGAGGTGACTATGACAGGGATTATGGCGGCATGGTGGTATGGCTGATAAAACTGGTGGCTCTGTGAGTCTGCTGCCTGTGTGGAGGTTGCATGTTCTGCACATGGGATTCTCCTGAGGCCTCCGGTTTTCACTGACATCCCAAAGACATGCGGACCAACAATGTCCCATCTGCACTAATCCCACTTGCCAGCATTTGGCCCATCTCCCTCTAAACCTGTCCCATCCATGTACCTGTCTAATTCTTTCTTAAACGTTGCAATAGTCCCTTCTCAACTACCTCCTCTGGCAGCTCGTTCTATACACCCCACCACCCTTTGTGTGGAAAAAGTTACCCCTCAGATTCCTCTTCAATCTTTTCCCCTGCCCCTTCGAGTAGAGTAAATGTGTCCTTGGTAGTTGTTGTGGAGATGGTGGGTTGAAGAACTGGTTTCCATGCTGTAATGTACACAAAAGTACTGGAGTAACTCGGCCAGTCAGACTGCATCTCAGAAGGACATCGATAGGTGATGTTTCGGGCAGGGACCCGTCTTCAGACTGAAACGTCACCTATCCATGCTGTCTGACCCGTTGAGTTACTCCAGCACTTTGTGTTCTATGCAAGATTCCAGCATCTGCAGTTCCCCATGCCCTCATCCTCCATGCTGTCCTTCTGAGCAATTCTCGTTAGAGAGGTTAAAGCTTTGAATTAAGGTGGTGAGCACATGGGGAAAGGTGAGGATATTTCTTTAAGCCCTTAAAGAATATTTCTTAAGCAAGGTTGTTATAACCTGAAGCTGGCAAGGTTAGTGGAAGCAGCCTATCAGTTCTTTCAGCAACAAAAGCTTTTCGCTGTACCTCAGTACATGTGACAAGAAACTAAACTTAACTAAAAAAATAACCAACCAACCAACTAACTAATGAACTAACTAACTAAATAACTGCAGTAACTGAATAAATAACTAACAGATGAAAATTGGATCACTACTTGAGAAACAGTTGTAGGGCTGGTGTGAACGGGACCGGCTGATTGAGGTTCGAAGGGTAGGTGGGAATTGATGGGCCGAGTGGTCTTGTTCCATGTGTTTTTCAGTCCAAGTTGGCAATGTTAGCCAAAAGAATGCAGGTGAAACAGATATTGACACAGGTTGACTTTATTGTCACATGTACCCAGGTACAGTGGAATGCTTTGTTTTGTGTACAACCCTGTAGCACCATGTAGCAAACCTCACCTCTAGCGGCGACAAAGTTGCAAACGTTCATTGAATAGTTTTATCTACGGCCAGCCGCCGCACGTGGTCGCAGGCAGCCCCCTGCCGGGGGTCCCCCTGTTCTCCGACGGCCCTTCTTGATATCGGGGCCCCCTCGCTGTTTTGATGCCCCCCCCCCCCCCCCCCCCCCCCGGCTCTCTGTCCTTTCCTTTCCTCCTCCTGACGGCTCTCCGAAGGCCCTCTCGGTCCCTCCCCGCTCTCACGTCTACGTCCGCGCCGGGCGAGCCGGGCCTACTGGAGGGCTTGATCCTGCTCGCCGGGAACACTCCCGAGCTTCACTCTATCCCCATTTAACAACGGGGAAAAGTGTAATGTCCAGGCCGGAGCAGGACGGCATCAGGCCGAGCACTTGCTGATCAGCTTGCCACCACACAGCGGGAAACAAGTGCAAAACAACACTGGGTGTAGTGTCTTGCTATGTAGTTTGTTACTAAAATCCAACACATTCACAAGTTTACCTGGGTTAATACAACGTCATGATTATAAATGAATGGGCATCGTGAATGGTACAGTTGGATCGTTCAATGGGGATTTACAACATATGATGCTCCTATTGACTTCATCTGTCGATAAATAAAACTCATTTAGCTTTAAACAAGACCTATGGAAACAAAATGCTGCTATAGTAAGCTTTATTTATTAGGATCTAGGCAGCTTTGATTGTTCATTCCTAATTTCCCCTGAGCTTGAGTGACTTGCTGGTACATTGCAGGGCCAACCACATTAGTGTCAGAGGGTCACACAGTGTGGAGACAGGCCCTTCGGCCCAACTTGCCCACACTGACCAACATGTCCGATCTACACTTGTCCCACCTGCCCGCGTTTGGTCCATATCCCTCTTAACCTGCCCTATCCATGTAGCTGTCTAAATGTTTCTGAAACATTGTGCTCGACTCTGCTTTAACTACCTCCTCTGGCAGCTCGTTCCATACACGCACCGTTTTGTGTGAAACAGTTACCCCCCAGATTCCTACTAAATCTGTTCCCCTTCACCTTAAACCTATGTCTGGGCAAGAGACTGTGAGTCTACCTGATCTGTTCAGCTCATGATCTTATAACATTTGGACTGGTGCATTGATAGGACAGGTTTGGAGGGATATGGACCAAATGTAGGCAGGTGGGTTCAGTGTAGATGGGACATGTTGGGAAGTATGGGCAAGTTGGGCTGAAGGGCCAGTTTCCACACTGTATCACTCTATGACTCTCCACTTTGCTGAATGTCTCTGACATGCACTGTACTTGTTCTAATTGAGGGCTTATCTAATCCATCACCGCCCCTTGACTTTTATATTCAGAGCTTGCAACAAAAAGTCCCAGAGGCAGAGGAAAACGTCAATTTATGTGGGGATTTCAACTGTAGCAAATCATTTGCCTTATTAACTGAATGGAAACATGTTCAGTCAAATAACTGCCTGCGAAAGCTAGTTGCTTTCATTGACATTAAATAAAAATGAACTTACTAAATTAATATTTCAGATGGCAGGCTTGTCATATACTTCTCCAGGAATGACACAAAGTGCTGGAATAAGCATTCAGGTACAGCAGGCAGTGAAGAAAGCGAATGGCATGTTGGCCTTTATAACAAGACAAATCGAATATAGGAGCAAAGAGGTCCTTCTGCAGTTGTACAGAGCCCAAGTGAGACCACACCTGGAGTATTGTGTGCAGTTTTGGTCCCCAAATGTGAGGAAGGACATTCTTGCTATGAGGGAGTGCAGCGTAGGTTTACAAGGTTAATTCCCGGGAGGGCGGGACTGTCATATGCTGAGAGAATGGAGCAGCTGGGCTTGTATACTCCGGAGTTTAGAAGGATGAGAGGGGATCTCATTGAACCATATAAGATTGTTAAGGGCTTGGACATTCTAGAGGCAGGAAACATGTTTCCGATGTTGGGGGAGTCCAGAACCAGGGGCCACAGTTTAAGAATAAGGAGTAAGCCATGTAGAATGGAGACGAGGAAACTTTTTCTCACAGAGAATGGTGAGTCTGTGGAATTCTCTGATGCAGGTTCTCTGGATGCTTTCAAGAGAGAGCTAGACAGGGCTCTTAAAAATAGCGGAGTCAGGGGATATGGGGAGAAGGCAGGAACGGGGTACTGATTGGGGATGATCAGCCATGATCACATTGAATGGCAGTGCTGGCTCGAAGGGCCAAATGACCTACTCCTGCACCTATTGTCTATTGTCTATTGTCTATTAACTCAGCGGGTCAGGCAGCGTCTCTGGAGAACATGGATAGGTGATGTTTGGCGTCGAGGCTCTTCTACTATAGACCGGCATCCTCAGTCCCTTGTTTCTTCATGTTGGCCAATTCCCTATTCACCAGGCCCGTTCCCTTTTCTCACCTAACAACCTCAAGGCTTGATAGGATGGATGATGGGAGGGTGGTTCCCCTGGCTAAGGAGCCTTGCAACTAAGGCTCACAGTTTCAAAATGAAAGTGGTCCATCTAGAACTGAAACAAGGAGTTCTCTTCTCTGCTGTGTATCCTGGTGGATCAGTTATTGATTGTATTCAAAGCAGAGTGATACATTTGTAGATATTAAACAAAATGAGATGAGGATATTGCAGGAGTGTGGTTGATGACAGCATAAGTTCATAAGTGATAGGAGCAAAACTAGGCCATTAAGTCTACTCCTCCTCCATGGCTGATCTACATCTCCCTACCAACCCTATTCTCCTGCCTTCTCCCCATAACCTCTGACACCTGTACGAATCAAGAATCTGGCCATCTCTGCCTTAAAAATATCCATTGACCTTGGCCTCCACAGCCTTCCGTGGCAAGGAATTCCACAGATTCACCACCCTCTGACTAAGGAAATTCTTCGTCATCTCCTTCCAAAAGGAATGTCCTTTAATTCTGAGGCTGTGACCTCAAGTCCGAGACTCTCCAACTAGAAAGATTGTTCTTGCACTGTTATTGTAGGGGGGGGGGGGGGGGGGGGTAAAAGTTGGAAGAGAGGTGGGGGTGAGACGCAGCCTGGCAAGCGATAGGTGGACACAGGTGAGGGGGCGGGGGGGGGGGGTTGATCTGGCAGATGGATGGACAAAGGATAGAGATGAGAAGACAAAAACCTGACATGGAGACAAGGAGGGAAGAGGAGTGAAATGCAAAGCCAGAGGAAGGGATATTATGTACCTGATATGAACATATTTTTGTTCGATTCTGTGAACACTTTGAAATGAGGAAAATTGGATTTTCTTGTCATGTAAATGAACTTATTTGTTCCGCATTGTGTACGGTTTTATTCAATTCTAATTCAATCAGTTTATCTGCCTTCATCCACACAGTTCCTAACAATGAGGAAAGACACTTGTTGTATGCAACAGTATAAATAATAGTGTAGATAACATTCTTTTCAAAGAATACATTTATTTACAAGGCTTTCAGCGAACATACACACCATGTACTTGTGAGTTTTAAGAGAGCTGTTTGGAATGAATTTTCAGTAAAATGAAAGGCTTTCATTAAAAATACAGTTTTTTTTAGTTTTAGAGATACAGCACGGAAACAGGTCCCTTTGGCCCACTGAGTCCGCACCGACCAGCGATCCCCACACACTAACACTGCCCTACACACACTAGGGACAAATTACAATACAGGTGCACAACCTTTTATCCGAAAGCCTTGGGACCAGACACTTGTCGGATTTCGGACATTTTCGGATTTCCGAATGGAAGATTTTTAGCGTAGATTAGGTAGGTAGTGCGGGCGGCTTGAAAAGTCTGGAGCAGCTGCCTCCTCCCCGGAGACCGGGAGAATCATTGCATAAATGTTAGTCAGTTAGTTTGGAGGGATTTTATGTGGTGGTGGTGGAGTAGGGGTGAAGGGGGAAACTTTAATTCTTAGTCCCCTACCTGGTCGGCGACTCCCAACCTTGCAGAGCTGGGGGCTCCGTCCGGCCGCGGGCGGCGCCGGTTGGAGCTCCGACCCCGGCAACTCTACCCCTGGCTGCGCGGCTCCAAATCCAGCGACGCTCCGCGAACGTTGGGAGTCGGCGGCCACAGCGCTCCGGAGCTTGCCGCACGGCGACCCGGTAAGGCATTGCCCGCTCCCCGCTGGTATCCCAGCGCTGCGACGCCGCCGACTCCCGACATTCGTGGAGCTGGGGCGTCCGGCCGCGGGCCGCGCTGGATTTGGAGCGCCTCGCAGCCAGGGGTAGAGTTGCCGGGGTCGGAGCTACAACCGGCGCCGCCCGCAGCCCCACCGGCCACAGCGCTGCGGAGCTTACTGCACGGCGACCCGGTAAGGCATTGACCGCTCCCCGCCTCTCCGACCAGGTAGGGGACAAAGAATTAAAGTTTACCCCTTCACCCCCCCTTCACATAAAAGCCCTCCAAACTAACTGACTAACATTTAAGCAATGAATTACAGATGTTTAAGCGTCTCCCGGTCTCCGGGGAGGAGGCAGCCGCTGCAGTAGTACAGACCTGGGTTGACCGTGGGTCGTTTCGGGTCAAGTTTGGCGCCAAACACGAGCTTTGGTGCGCAGACGACATCCTGGGAAAAAATGGCCGGTTTTCGGAGTTTTTCGGTTTCCGGAACACCGGATAAAAGGTTGTGCACCTGTAATACCAAACCAAATAACCGGCAAACCTGTACATGTTATGGAGTGTGGAGGGAAACCGAAGTTCTCGGAGAAGACCCATGGAAGTCACAGGGAACAACGTGCAAACTCCGTACAGACAGCACCCGTAGTCAGGATCGAACCCGGGCCGCCTGGTGTTGTGTTCTTTAATTCTCCAATTTTAATAACTAATCAACAACTCCCCTGGCCCCTTCCACTTGTAACTCTTCCTCTGCCCGAGCGTTACCTGCCTCTTCTCTCCTTTTCCCACAGCCTTTTGTTGTCTTCCCATCTCTGGCCTTTGTCCATCCATCTGCCAGTCATAGTCCCCCTCACCTGCATCCACCTGTCATTGACTGACTGACTGATGTCGACTACAAGCCTAGTGACTCCACAGTTATCTGGACTACACCCCCTCCAACGCTGCCTCTTGCAAAGATGCAGTCCTCAACTCTCAATTCCTCTGTCTCTGCCACATCTGCTCCCAAGTTGAGGCTTTCCATTCTCGGACATCCATGATGTGACCTTTCTTTAGTAAACATGGCTCCCCCCCCCCCCACTGTCATAGTTAGATCCCTCACCCGTGCCTCCTCTATGTCCCCCTGGTTCTGTGCTCACTCCCTTTCACCCAGATGGAACAGAAACAGAGTTCCCCATTGTCCTCATCTGTCGCCCCACCAGCCTCCGCATCCAACACATCATCCTCCGACATTTCCCTCAACCTGATCTCACCACCAGTCACAACTTCCCATCTCCAAACCCTTTCCGCCTTCTGTAGAGACCGCTCAAATCGCAAATCTTTGGTGCATTCATCACTTCCCACCCAAAGTACCACTGGAGATTTAACATCTGTCCCGAAACCTCCTCCCTTGCCTCCACCAAGGAACCCCAGCAGCCCTTCCAGATGAGACAGAAGTTCATGTGCACCTCCTCAAACCTCATCTGCCCATCCATGTTCTCCAGAGATGCCGCCCAACCCGCTGAGTTACTCCACCATTTTGTGTCTATTTTTTCTACAAAATGGCTGACAGGCTGAAATGGCCACCTCCTCTGCTCTTCTGATCTATCAGCTTCATTGAGAGCGTTGATTGAAGAGAGATGTCTCGGTAATACTCGTGGTATATTTAAAAGGCAGCAACTGGAGATAATGAACTAGTACCAGGGAGGGTGAAGCCATTACCTCTTCATTGTGCTATCAATCACGCATACTTCATACTTAACGTGAAATGCATGCAGAATATTCAAAGATGAGAGCAAAATTTTGAAAGATCTAAAAACCCCAGGTAGTATGAAACCATCATTTACAATCTCTCTACATCCAATGGTTCTAAGTATTCTGAATGTCAGTTGTGGCATTATTAATTTTGAACTCATTGCTACAGACAGCTGTGGAGGCCGAGAATGGATATTTTTAAGATGGAGATTGATAGATTTTTCATTAGTATGAGAATCAGGGGTTATGGGGTGAAGGCAGGAGAATGGGGCTGAGGGAGAAAGATAGATCAGCCATGATTGAATGGTGGAGTAGACATGATGGGCCGAAAGGTCTAATTCTGCTTCTAGAAATTATGAACATGAATGATCGATTGTAAGATACAGCAGGGAAACAGGCCATTTGGCCCATCGAGTGACCATTGATCACACTAGTTCTATGTTATCCCATTTTCTCATCCGCTCCCCACACACTAAGGGGTAATTTACCGTGGGCCAATTACCCAACAAACCCAGACGTCTTTGAGATGAGGGAGGAATCCAGAGGGCCAGGGGATAGCCCACGTGGTGTGTGGGAGAGAGTAAATCTCAACACAGGCAACACCCGATGTCAGGATGGAACCTGGGTCTCTGGGGCCATGAGGCCACGACTCCACTGTGCCGCACTTGCCTCTCATGTTGGATCATGAAAGGGAATTGTGGAGCTGCATGGTTGGGAAGATGACAGATTCAATCTTCAGATGATGTAAAGTGAGGTGAGCTTGGCTGGATAAGGATGTGGGAGTTGGCATCAGACAGGTAGCTCATCGTTACTATTGTATCACCCATGTAAGTAAGTGTGGGCAGCAGTTGATGATGACACAAGCACTGATGAGTACTTGGCGGCACTGGGCCTGTACTCACTGGAGTTTAGAAGGTTGAGGGGGGACCTCATTGAAACTTACAGAACAATGAAAGGCGTAGATAGAGTAGATGTGGAAAGGATGTTTCCACTGGTGGGAGAGTCTAGGACCAGAAGTCATAGCCTCAGAATTAAAGGGCGCTCTTTTAGAAAGAGGGTGAGGAGGAACTTCTTTAGTTAGAGGGTAGTTAATGTGTGGAACTCATTGTCACAGTGGGCTGTGGAGGTCAAGTCAGTGGATACTTTTAAGGCAGAGATGGACGAAGTCTTGATTAGAACTGGTGTCAAATGTTATGGGGAGAAGGCAGGAAAATGGGACTAGGAGGCAGAGATCAGCCATGATTGAATGGCGGAGTAGACTCGATGGGCCGAATGGCCTAATTCTCCTCCTATAACTTGTGAACTTGTGAAAGGTCGTCCAGAGATGCCCTTCACCTGTATCCACCTATCACTTCATGCATTCTGTCCCTCTCTCGTGGCCATCTTCCGGTTTTAGACCTTTTTATTCAAGAATTCTTGAACAGTCTGAAGGAGGGTCCCAACTTGTGAACTGACAGATCCGAATCTCCTGTCAACATAGCTGCTGATTTCACCTTGTCTAAAGCACAGCTGCCTGAGTCAGATAGTTGAAAATTCAAGCCTCAATTTTAGTTTCGTCTAGAGATTCAGCGTGGAAGCCGGCCCTTCAGCGTACCGAGTCTGCGCCAACCAACAATCACCCGTACACTTGTTCCATCCTACACACATTGGGGCAAGTTTACCAAAGCCAATTAACCTGCAAACATGTACATCTTTGGAATGTGGGAGGAAACTGGAGGAAAACCACGCAGGTCTCAGGGAGATCGTGCAAACTCCGTACGGGCAGCTCCCATAGTCAGGATCGAACCCGGGTCTTTGGCGCTGTGAGGCTGCAACTCTACCGCTGTCCCATTGTGCAATCAGATTGTGGGATTTGATCAGATAACACCAATACAGTGTGGCGGGGCTACAATGTTTTGATCAAACTCTGAAGCTGAATTTGTCCAGCAGTTTAGGTGACTGACAGATCCAGTGCCGTGGCAATATTGAGTAACCAATTGCACACTACTTCTCACCACTAAAGTTGCCAAGGTCTGTTTAACGAGTCATTTCTCATGCTGTGGTTGCAGCCCCACACACCTTCCTTTGCAAAGCTCTTCACCGCTGGCATTAACATATGTGCAGCGGCCCATCTTTAGTTAAGTCTGTTATTATTTCACACCGAGAAGGGCTGTTGCTTCAAGTTCAACACCCCTCCAACAACCCACTGGTACTTGTACGTATTTCAATTCAATATTTAACAAGCGGAGGCTAAAGGTTAATATTGCTGCCATACAAAGAGCAATCTAAAACCGGCTTTAGGAGAGTCTGGTTAATCCTGTCCTCGCATTTAAAGTTCACTTGATGCCACAACAGGTGTAACACGGTTACTTTGCCAAGAGCAGGAGTGATTATTCAGCTGCTTGTGAAGTAATTAAGGTTGATCCCAATTAAAGGGGATTCAAGATTCAAGAGAGTTTATGGTCATGTGTCCCGATAGGACAATGACATTCTTGCTTTGCTTCAACACACCAGAATATAGTAGCATAAATAAACAAATACAGAACAGATCAGTGTTACCATATACCAATGAATATATATACACACACATAAATAAACAGATAAAGTGCAATGCTCCAGGTGTGGTCTCACCAAGACCCTGTACAACTGCAGTAGAACCTCCCTGCTCCTATACTCAAATCCTTTTGCTATGGGGAGAAGGCAGGCACAGGGTACTGATTGGGGATGATCAGCCATGATCACATTGAATGGTGGTGCTGGCTCGAAGGGCCGAATGGCCAACTCCTGCACCTATTGTCTATTGTCTATAGTAGAGGTGCTGATGTGCTTTCTTTATATGTATAGGTTTGTAGATTAATTGGCTTGGTGAAATTGTAAGTTGTCTCTGATGTGTTAGCGTTAATAGGTGGGGATCACTGGTCAGCGTGGACTCTGTGGGGCCGAAGGGCCTGTTTCCATGCTGTACCTCTAAACTAAACTAAACAAACACCATATGACAATAAACTTGATTTGTCTTGAAAATAATAGGAAAGAAGTTGTCATGAGGGATACATCAGGATAAGTGGCCTAAAGTTTGTTCATTGTGATAGGTTCACATGGATTGCCTTGAAAGGTGAGAGAGGCAGAAGGGTTGAGGTAAGAATTATAAATTTTGGAGAGTCAAAAGCTGAAGCCACGTCTGACAGGCATTGGAGTCAAGAGAGTTTTACTCTCCTATGTCCCCAAATGCAACAATGAAATTCTTCCTTGCAGCAGCACTGGTACGTAAGCATGTGTGAGCAGGAACTGCAGATGCTGGTTTAAACCGAAGACAGACACAAAAAGCTGGAATAACTCAGCGGGTCAGGAAGCACCTTTGGAGAAAAGGAATAGGTGGCGTTTCGGAATAGGAGACCCTTCTTCAGACCGGAAAGGGGAACGAGAGATTTAGATGGTACTTAGGACAAATGTATGGAAGTTATGTTGAAAGCATTGATAGTTAAGGAAACTTGAAGCCCACAATGGTCCATTGTTGGCTGTGGGAGAAGGGATCACGAGTTAACACAGACAGTGAAACTCAACAGGACAACAGTGAAACTAGTACAATGACTAGGGTAGGGGAGGGACGGAGGGAGAGGGGATTCAAAGGTTACCTGAAGTTAGAGAAATCAATATTCATATGTAAGCATGATAAACACCATAATTAACCACAATAATTCCAATGTATAAAAACAAACAAACAATAGAGTGAAAAGACAAAAACAATGCCCTAGTGCAAATGGGGCAGTTTAGTTGGAGTTAGTAGTTTAGAGATACAGCACGGAAACAGGCCTTTCGGCCCACCGAGTCCGCACCGACCAGTGATCCCAGCACATTAACACTATCCTACACACACAAGGGACAATTTACACTGTATGTCTTTGGAGTGTGGGAGGAAACCGAAAATCTCAGAGAAAATCCACGAGAACGTACAAACCCCGTACAGACAGCACCCGTAGTCGGGATCGAACCTGGGTCTCTGGCGCTGCAAGCACTGCAAGGCAGCAACTCTCTTGCCGCGCCACCAAGCCGCTATAGTGTTCAATAGCCTGAGAGAAAGGTTTACAGAGATAGAGGAAGGTAGAAGGCTAGAAGATTGTGACTGGGAATTATAGCGGTGGAGACTGAAGGGAGGATACAAGCTGGGAGGCTGGTACACAGAAATGCTGGAGAAACTCAGCGGGTGCAGCAGCATCTAGGGACCGAAGAAGATAGGCAACGTTTCGGGCCAAAACCCTTCTTCAGACTGAATTTTTGTGTACCTTCGATTTTCCAGCATCTGCAGTTCCTTATTAAACAAGTTGGGAGGCTGTCATTTAAGTTGCCTATAGTGTAGAACGGATAACTAATGTATTCAAAGTGGAAGCAGCTGCACACATCGATTATGTCTTTTGAGTTTGGAAGTTAATGACATTTATTGGTTGGTAATAGTGAATAGAAATACGAATACAAAAAAAAAGCTCTAAACAATGGAGATCTGAATACAAATGATAATTGCTACAATAGATTCAAAGTTACTTGTTCATTCTTTCTCTGGACTGTATTTGTTGCCCTGAATTAGTTATGGGTTCAATGATGCAACCATACTTTATTGTCTCATGTAGCTAGGTACAGTGAACTGCTTTGGTTTGCGTACAACCCCAGTAAAATCGTACAGCAGACCTCACCTACGCAGTGCACAAGAGTCGCCACGTTTTTGATGCTGATAGAGTTACGAAAGTTCACTGTCCTATCCACTGCCTGCCATCGCTCATGGCCGGAGCCCCCCCCGCCCTCCCTCCCGCCGGGTCCCCCTTCGCTCTCGACACCCCCCCCCCTCTAAGATCTTGATGGTCCGCCTACACACTCAACGGTCCCCCTAGTCATCTCGAGCCATACAGCCCAACACCGACCAACATGCCCCATCTACACCAGTCCCACCTGCCCGCGTTTGGCCCATATCCCTGAGAACCTGTTCTATCCATGTACCTGTCCAAGTGTCTGTTGAACGTTGCTAAAGTGACAAACCTTTGCCACCTTTGTCAGGGGACTGGGCTTAATGTTGAACACTCACCTGGAAACTAGCTGTATGTGCAATTGAAAGTCAGGCTAGCGGAGGCTTGGCAAAGCTGTGTCACCTGTTGTGGCAGCTTCCATCACTGATGTAATGAAAGGTCTAAATATATCCTTTTTGTTCCTTTGGAGAGAGATGAGTAAAGCACCACCTGATCTGGGGAGAGCGGAGATGTCAGATTAATTTTAACAAACTGCTCGGGATGAAGAGTTTTACGTGGCGGTTTTAGTGAGAAACAACGTCAACATCAGCCACTGCTGCTCTGCTTTGATTCATTAAGAACACGGACGTGTACAGGAATAGTAATGGAGGTGGAATAGAGAGAGAGAGAGAGGGAGGGTGCGGGGATGAATGTGGAAATTCATTCTTTGTAGCAATAGTTATTTAACAAAGTTGATCAAAATAGATATATTTGATTCAGTAAACATGGATCAGATTATCACTCACCTCCGATCTTGACGATTGGGGGACAGAGGTTTAGGGGTAACATGAGGGGGAACTTCTTTACTCAGAGAGTGGTAGCGGTGTGGAATGAGCTTCCAGTGGAAGTGGTGGAGGCAGGTTCGTTGGTATCATTTAAAAATAAATTGGATAGACATATGGATGAGAAGGGAATGGAGGGTTATGGTATGAATGCAGGCAGGTGGGACTAAGGGAAAATAATTGTTCGGCACGGACTTGTAGGGCCGAGATGGCCTGTTTCCGTGCTGTAATTGTTATATTGTTATATGGTTATATGGTTACCCAAGGACAGCAGTGTGATTCAAAAAATCTTTTTTGTTCTTCTTTTTG
Source organism: Leucoraja erinaceus (assembly GCF_028641065.1). Lineage (NCBI taxonomy): Eukaryota > Metazoa > Chordata > Chondrichthyes > Rajiformes > Rajidae > Leucoraja > Leucoraja erinaceus. The sequence continues at coordinate 5,645,278 of NC_073404.1, read as the reverse complement.
CTCATGACAAGAAGCTTAAAGGGCCTGTCCCACTTTCACAACCTAATTCATGACCTCTGCCGAGTTTGTACTTGACTCATACTCGCAGCATGGTCGTTACGAGGTCGTAGCAGTTCGTGATGCTAGTCGTAGGTACTCGTGGCATTAAGTAGGTCGGGGGGGGGTTTCTAGCCTGGTGAAAAATGTCCACGTGTAAAAAAGGTTGTGAATCAGGTCGTGAAAGATGGACAGGCCCTTTACCCTATTCCTTTCTGCCAAGTTCGTTTGGTCAAACAGATCCTGTTTTCATTCCACTTCCAAAGACATGCAGGATGGCGGGTTGTGTGGAAAGGAACTGCAGTTGCTGGTTGACACAGAAGGTTGACTGGAGCATGGGAACGGGTCTGAAGAAGGGTCTCGACCCGCAACATCACCCATTCCTTCCCTCCAGAGATGCTGCCTGACCCCGCTGAGTTCCTCCAGCATTTTGTGTCTATCTTCAGGATGGCAGGTTAATGGGCAGCTGTAAATTGCCCTGAGCGTGTAGATGAGCGGACATAAGGGGTGGGCGGGGAGGAGTTGGTGGAAATTGAGAAGAGGTTTCAGGTCTAGATAGAGGATGGAGAGGATGCTTCCAGCAGACAAAGAGATTAGAACCGGAGGGAACAGCCTCAGAATTAAAGGACCTACCATTAGAATGGAGATGAGGAGGATTTCTTTTAGCCAGAGGGTGGTAAATCTGTAAAATTCATTGCCATCAACGGCAGTGGAGATGAGATGTCCCACCGACACCCTATCTCTGCTTTCAACCAGAATGTGAATGAACCGATTGCCTTATTATAAGCCAGGATCTCCATCTGGCTCCTGACCAAATTTAGACAAGAGATGAGGAGGAATTTCTTTAGCCAGAGGGTGGTGAATCTGTGGGATTCATTGCGATGGATGGCGGTGGAGGTCAAGTCATTGGGTAATTCTATAGCAGTGATTGATATGTTCTCGGTTGGTAACAGCATCAAAGGTTACGGGGAGAAGGCAGGAGATTGGGGTTTAAAGGGAACCATAGATCAGCCACGCTTGAATGGCGGAGTAGACCCGATGACCTACTTCTACGTCTAATGGAAAATTAGTGGGGAATGTCTGCTCTGTGGGCCGGCAGGGATTTGATGGGCTGAAGTGACCTCCTTTATGAAGTGTCCAGATGGTTGATTAGTATGGGTGTCGGGGGCAAAGGGAGAAGAATGGGGTTGAGAGGGAGTGATAGACCAGCCATGATTGAATGGCGGTGTAGACTTGATGGACCGAATGGCCTAAATCTGCTCCTATCACTTATGAACTTGTGAGGCTTAACTGTCTGATGATAATCTATCACGTGTATCGTTCTACGGCAAAATGATACCTGTGGCTTGCATGTTTCTCAGGAGGGAGGAAACTACCACCTAGACTGAAGTTGGCAGGATGGGCTTGGTGCCCATATCCCAAGAATGAATTGAGTGAGTGAAAATGGAAGATTTTCCTTGAATATTCTGTGCATTGACATCAGTCTCGAATGAGCCATTAGTAATGCCAATCCCAGTGGATGGCAATAGGTTTGTTTAATTTATAGGTACAGTGTGGAAGCAAGCCCTTCGGCCCAACGAGTCCACGTCAACCTCCGATCACCCATACACTCATTCCATGTTATCCCATTTACACATCCTATGCAGAAGCCAATTGACCTCCAAACTGTGTGTAGGAAGGAACTGCAGTTGCTGGTTTACATAAAAAAATGGACGCAACATGCTGGAGTAACTCGGCGGGTCAGGCAGCACCTCTGGAGGAAAGGAACTGATGACGTTTCTGGTTGAGACCGTTCTTCTCACCCTCCCTCTGAAGAAGGGTCTAGACCCAAAACGCCACCTATTCCCTTTCTCCAGAGGTGCTGCCTGTCCCGCTGAGTTACTCCAGCATTTTGTGTCTAACCTACAAACTACCACCTTGCAAGTCTTTGGGATGTAGGAGGAAACCGGAGATCCTGGAGGAAACCCAGGCCTAAGTCACGGGGAGAGCATGCAAGCGCCCTAGAGACAGAACCCCCTAGGTCAGGATCGAACCCGGGTCGCTGGTGTTGTGAGGCTGCAGTTCTACCGTTGCGCCACCGTGCCGCCCTGCCCATGATTATTCTCCGTGACCTTTACTTAGAGATGGTACATGGTGCTAGTGGCCATAAAGCCCTGTCCCATGGTACAAGTTCATTCCAAGAGCTCTCCCGAGTTTGCCCTGATTCGAACTCGGGGATTTACGGTAATGGCCACTCGTCGGTACTCAGGGCTCTCGTGGACATTTTTCACCATGTTGAAAAAATCTTCACGAGTCTTTACGTGCTTACCTGCCGTTAGCGTTACGAGCCACTAAGAGGCGTCCCCGAGCTCCGACGTATCCGCTACGTTCATTCTCCGTGCTTACCATGAGTTTGATTTTGTTTTTAATGTTCGGGAGAACTCTTGAATGAACTCACACCGTGGGACAGGACCAATAGGTTTCAGGAGAGAAGGGCCAGCACACACAGTTAATTATTACATTGACTATAATGGCAGTATTGTTGGCTGACCAAACTTATTTTCTATTGTTTTTGTAAATTTATTTTAGAAAATATCACATGGACTGATCTATAGTCTGTGATAATGCAATCACAATAATAATGTTCAAAGCTTGTACCACAACAAAACAAACAGACCTCTGATTGTAAAAGGTCTTGGAAACCTTTTGTTGCAGGGTGTTAGGGAACACTCCCTGCACCTGCATATTAATATATAAAGCAAATATTTGCACCGGCTTATTATTTTACTGGCATTTAATGCTGCATTGCCTTGTCATTACCAGTGGTTTAATCAATGCTGTAAACATTTGATAACATCGGCAAGTGTGGGCAGCGCGGTGGCACAGTGGTAGAGTTGCTGCCTACGGGTTTGATCCTGACCTCTGTACGGAGTTTGCACGTCTTCCCCGCGACCGCGTGGGCTTTCTCCGGGTGCTCCGGTTTCCTCCCGCACTCCGAATATGTACAGGTTTAATTGGCTTGGTATAAATGTAAATTGTCCCTAGCGTGTGTAGGGTAGTGTTAATGTGCGGGGATCGCTGGTCGGTGCGGACTCAGTGAAATGAAGGGCCTACTTCCGCGCTGTGTCTCTAAACTAAAACTAATCAAAACCAATTTTGAGCTGTTCCACTTCACCGCTCATTATTTAATTAAGAATTATATTGATTTATACACTGTGGCAGTAAAATAAGTTCCTTAAAACAGATGCCATGTTTTTTGGTTAACTGAAACCCAGAGTACCATGCATCTACAGTGCCAGGCGAGAGGACATTCCATCGTTGCTCCCCTCCCTGAGAACTGCACGAGGTAGGAACAAGAGTATGATTCCTCAAGCCCATTCTTTAAGATCACAGCTCAAATGATCTATGCTTCTGACTCTTAGTCATAGTAATACAGTGTGGAAACAGGCCCTTCGGCCCAACTTGCCCACGCCGACCAACATGTCCCATCTACACTAGTCCCACTTCCCTGCATTTGGGCCATATCCCTCTAAACCTGTCCTATCTATGTCCCTGTCCATACGTGTGATTCCCTTAGTGTTTGATTTCCTTGTTTCCCCGCCTCGACTACCTCCTACCTGTATGCACGTTCTCCCTGTGACCGCATGCTGTCTGTATGCACGTTCTCCCTGTGACTGCACGGGTTTTCTCCGGGTGCTCCGGCTTTCTCCCACACTCCAAAGACATAAAGGTTTGGAGGTTCATTTGGCTTTGGTAAAATTGTAAACTGACCCTACTGTGTAAGATAGTGTCAGTGTATGGGGCAATCGCTGGTCGGCGTGGACTCGGTGGGCCAGAGGGCCTCTTTCCTCATGGTATCTCTAAAGTCTAAAGTAACGTCTAACAATCATCCATGTCCACACCATGCGAGTCCTGATGCTCCTGCTCCATCCTAACCTTTCCACAGATATCCACTCTTGCACTCTTTCAGAACTGTGTTGTATCCACACGGGCAGTTCCATCAACAACCTTCCTTATGTGCACCAACAGCCATTGAATCTCCAGCAAGTTTTAATGGGCATCATCTTTCTCCCCATCACTAACAACCTTCGTAACGCCACCTCTGACCTCTGCCCGCTTCACCTATCTCGCCTCGCCTGCACTCTTCTGACATTTGGGGACCCCACCTCCAATGCTCTTGTTTTTTATCAAACTTCTTTTTGTCATTTTTGTCTCAGATATTGGCGGATGGGTTTAGGGGCAGAGAAAGTCCCCCCCTAATGGGGAATATGGTTACGGGGAGAAGGCAGGAGAATGGGGTTGAGAGGGAAAAACGGACCAGCCATGATCGAGTGGCGGAGTAGAATAGATGAGCCAAGTTCAGCTCCTATGCCGGATGGTCTTACGGTCTTAAAACCAATTAGCAAACAGATACCCTTCCTCATGCCCAACCTTGAGGTGTTTTCTGCATTGAAGAATGCAAGATAATATTGAAACGGCACAGTGGCACAGCGGTAGAGTTGCTGCCACACAGCGTCAGAGACCCGGGTTCGATCCTGACTCTGTACAGAGTTTGTACGTTCGCCCTGTGACCACGTGGGTTTCTCCGGGTGCTCCGGTTTCCTTCCACACTCCAAAGACGAACAGGTTTGTAGTTTAATTGACTTGGTACAATTGTAAATTGTCCCCAGTGTGTAGGATGGTGTTAGTGTGCGGGGTGGATCATTGGTTGGCATGGACTCGGTGGGCCGAAGGGCCTGTTTCCCTGCTGTATCTCTAAACTAAATAAACTAAAGTAAACAAGTCGCTGTTTCTATCAGGGTGGTCTATTAATGAGTTGCATTTCCTCAAGTGAAATGAACAGATTAAACAGTACAAAAACAAAATCCTGGAAATACTGGAAAAGTATTGAGAGATTGGCTGATGTATATTCTGTTTTAGTTTAGAGGCCCTTCAGCCCACCAAGTCCATGCCGACCCGTTCACACTAGTTCCATGTTATCCCACTTTCTCATCCACTCCCTACACATGATGGGGAATTTTACAAAGGCCGGTTAACCTACAAGCACGCACATCTTTGGAATGTGGGAGGAAACCAGAGCACCCGGAGGAAACCCACGCCGTCACACGAGAACATGCAAACTCCACACAGACAGCGGCCGAAGGTCAGGATCGATCCCAGGTCTCTGGTGCTGTGAGGCTGCAGCTCTACTATCTGCTTTACATCTGTGAAATATTGTGGCTGTGGAGTTTACATGTGTGCTTTAAAGATGCTAAGTGCAGAGGGACTTTCAGTGATGAAACACCATGAGCTACTCCGTAATTGGGCTGAGATGGTACAGAATGGCAGGTCACAATGCATGGAATTCCCATCTGAATATGAACCCATTGACACATTTGTTAGGATTTCAACCTGGTGAATCCCTAAAGCAAATGATATGAGTGTACTTAAGATTGTTATTTTGCAAAATTGAAAAGCATGTAACGTCATCAATATAAACGGAGACAAGGAAGACAATTTACACTGCCAACAATAGACCATTGTGGGCTCCACCTTTCCTGAGTCATCGGTGCCGGCTCTGATTTGTTCTGTACCTGTTCATACCCCTAGTTCCCCTCTCCCTTGACTCTAAAGGCCCTGTCCCACTTTCCCGAGTTACTCACGAACTCCCGAGTTTTCCCATTGATTCGAACTCGGGGAATGTCGGGGAATGTCAGTAGCGAGCTCGTAGGAGCCCATAGATATTTCATAGCGGCTCGTAATGCCAGCCTTAGGAACTCGAGGCATCAGGTAAGTCAGGACGTTTTTTCAACATGTTGAAAAATGTCCACGAGTTTAAAAAAAATAGCCCCGAATACCTACGAACGGCCATTACCGTAATTCACGGAGTTTGAATCAAGGGGAAAACTCGGGAGAGTTCGTGAGTAACTCGGTAAAGTGGGACAGGGCCTTCAGTCTGAAGAAAGGCCCCGACCCTAAACGTCGCCCATTCCTATTCTCCAGAGATGTTGCCTGACCCGCTGAGTTACTCCAGTTTTTCTGTGTTTATCTTCAGTGAAAACCAGCATCTGCAGGTCCTTCCGACATATTTCTAATTAACTGTCAGAGCTGTGGGGGGCCCTCGTTTCTAGTAGCTTTTATTTAATTAACAGGAATTCATTTCCAATCATCGGAAAATTATTTCAATTTTGTAGATATTATTAACAGCGCAGTAAGTACCTCTATGTCAAGCACTGGAGTGCATAGATTTAAGGTGAGACGTGGAAAGATTAAAGGAGGTGTGTAGGGCAAATTTTCTACACCTGATAAGTGCTTGGAATATCAACAGGAAGCAGATCTGTTAGCAGCGTTTTAGATCCATTTGGACAGATAGATTTGTACAACCCAGCGGTATGAATATTGAAGGTAGACAAAAATGCTGGAGAAACTCAGCGGGTGAGGCAGCATCTATGGAGCAAAGGAAATGGGCAACGTTTCGGGTCAAGACCCTTCTTCAGAATATTGATGTGTAGGAAAGAACTGCAGATGCTGGTTTAAATCGAAGGTAGACTGGAGTAACTCAGCGGGACAGGCAGCAACTCTGGAGCGCAGGTATGGGTGACGTTTTGGGTTGAGACCCTTCTTCAGACGAGGTATGAATCAGACATTCAGGTATCAATATTGACTTCTCTAATCTCAAGTAGCCCTTGCTTTCCCTCCCTCTACATCCCTCCCGCATCCTAGTTCTCCTCCTGATTTGACTGTCCTCCTGATTCAATTTTATCTTTGTATACCTTGTGTCACCTTCCCCAAGCTAACAATGATCTCGTCTACATTTTCCACGTCCCCTTTGGCCTCTCGTTTTCACACCTTCCCTTCCATATCTCTGCGTCTCCCTCTCCCCTGAGTCACAGCCAGAAGACGGGTCTTGACCCGAAACGTCGCCCGTTCCTTCTCTCCAGAGATGCTGCCTGTCCCGCTGAGTTACTCCAGCATTTTGTATCTGTCTTTGGACAGATAAATGAATGGGAAATATACATACGGAGCAGATGCCGGCAAGTGGGATTTGTTAGATTGGCGTCAGAGTTGGCACAGATACGGTAGGCAGACGAGCCTGGTCCTTTGCGGTACTGTTTAAAGTTCTAATAGATAAGCAGAATTAACCACAGAAATTTAAAGTGGTGGGGTGTGTTGCGTAAATGAGAAGCAGCATTGGTTTCCCTTGGGATATTTGTGGGGTGAGGCACAATAACATAAAAACACAATTGCATGGCTGTGGAGAAAGGGTGGGGGAAATAGGACAAATAGAATTGCACGCACTGGTAGCTGGCATGGTCTAGATGGGCCGAATAGCCGCCTATCAGTTCCAAGAGCCTTATCGGTTCTATTAAAATCATCGGATGTCCTAGGAGTTTGCATCTAACCGATGCAATGTTTGCATGTTCCCGATGTTGGGGAAGTCCAGGACAAGGGGGTCACAGTTTAAGGATAATGGGGAAATCCTTTAGGACCGAGATGAGAAAAACATTTTTCACACAGAGAGTGGTGAATCTCTGGAACTCTCTGCCACAGAAGGTAGTTGAGGCCAGTTCATTGGCGATATTTAAGAGGGAGTTAGATGTGGCCCTTGTGGCTAAAGGGATCAGGGGGTATGGAGTTGAAGGGTAGGCCAAGCTTCTACTCTTCCGATTGACTTCATAGTATCATAGTATAGGGTGGCGCAGTGGCGCAGCGATAGAGCTACTGCCTTACAGCGCCACAGAGCCAGGTTCGATCCTGACTACGGGTGCTGCCTGTGGAGTTTTGTACGTTCTCCCCATGACCGTGTGGGCTTTCTCCGAAAATCTTCGGTTTCCTCCCACACTCCAAAGACGTACAGGTTGGATTGGTATAAGTGTAAAAGGATTGTCCTTAGTATGTGTAGGGTGGTGTTAGTGTGTGGGGATCGCTGGTCGGCGTGGGCTCGGTGGCATGAAGGACCTGTTTCCGCGCTGTATCTCTAAACTGAACTAAAACACAAATGGTAAAATGCAGGAGGAGGCCATTTTATGGAACTTGGAACAGTAGAGAACAGTATCAGGGCCTTGCTAAACATTATACCGTGTTAAACTAATCTGTTCTACCCACACGCCATCCATATCACTCCATTCCCCACATATCCATTTGCCTGTCTAAAAGCTGTTGAAATGCCACTATCATATCTGCCTCCTCCACCAACTCTGTCAACACATTCCAGGCACCCACCGCTCACTATCTGTTAAAATTAAAATCTTGGTTTACACTTTCGCCCTTTCACCTTAAAGCTATTCCCTCTTGTCTTTGACATTTCCACCCTGGGAGAAAGTTTCTGACAGTCTACACGGTCTATGCATAGAGGGAGTACAGAGAAGACTGATTCCTGGGATGTCAGGACTTTCATATGAAGAAAGACTGGATAGACTCGGCTTGTACTCGCTAGAATTTAGAAGATTGAGGGGGGATCTTATAGAAACTTACAAAATTCTTAAGCGGTTGGACAGGCTAGATGCAGGAAGATTGTTCCCGATGTTGGGGAAGTCCAGGACAAGGGGTCACAGTTTAAGGATAAGGGGGAAATCCTTTAGGATCGAGATGAGAAAAACATTTTTCGCACAGAGAGTGGTGAATCTCTGGAACTCTCTGCCACAGAAGGTAGTTGAGGCCAGTTCATTGGCTATATTTAAGAGGGAGTTAGATGTGGCCCTTGTGGCTAAAGGGATCAGGGGGTATGGAGAGAAGGCTGGTACAGGATACTGAGTTGGATGATCAGCCATGATCATATTGAATGGCGGTGCAGGCTCGAAGGGCCGAATGGCCTACTCCTGCAACTATTTTCTATGTTTCTTTGCCTCTCATCATTTTCTAAACATCTGTCAGGTGTCTCCTAATTTAGCCCTTAATTCATCCATTCCTGAAAACCATTTTCTTCTGAGGGTCTAAGAAGGAACTGCAGATGCTGGAAAATCGAAGGTAGACAAAAGTGCCGGAGAAACTCAGCGGGTGCAGCAGCATCTATGGATGCTGCTGCATCCGCTGAGTTTCTCCGGCACTTTTGTCTACCTTCTTCTGAGGGCCTATTCAGTTCCCTTCTGATAATCTCAGTAAACCTGTTTGACCCTGGTTCCACCAGTCTGACTGGCAGTGTATTCCAAATCATAACTGCTCTATAATACGACATGATACAGTAGACCTTTATTTCTCCCAGGAGGGAAATTGATCTGCCAACAGTCATAACAACACAACACGCTTGAAACGAAATTTAAGTGACGAGTGGAAAGGATTGTAGATGTGCAAAGATTAGGGATGGAGGGGGGGGGGACACTTGGGGGGAGTAAAGGGCCTGTCCCACTTTGGCAAATTTTTCCGCCGACCGTCACAGTCATAAAAGCCGCAACAAAAAGTGGCAACTCCCCCCCCCCCCCCCCCCCCCCCAATGTCTACGACAACCTATCATCTAGTCGAGGTCAAGCTACCAGCAAACGGCAACGCATTAGGACGTCCACATACGACCACAGCTACGACAACCTACGCCCACACAGGCGACAACCCAAAGTCAACCTACGTCCACCCGCGCCAAGCTACGACAAGCTACGGCCCTGTCGGCGACAACTGAAGACAACTGAAGACTATTCAGTCGCCGGAACCTGTGGCCGGTTGACGTAGGTTGGCCGTGGGTAGTCGCCAATGGAATTCACCAAAGTCGGCACACAGCGACAACCAACATCACCTGGTAACAACCTGCCTCATCCTGGCGACAACTGGCGACAACACCTACGTCAGGAGAAGACAAGACGCGACAAGCCCACAGCCGCCGAAACGTTTTGAACATTTCAAAATCCAGCGGCGACCAGAAAAATGTTACGACTCTTTAGGCGACTTGAGGAGACGACTCACGACCACACAGGCGTCACCCCACGACCATGTGGTGACAGCATAGTCACCTGTAGCTGCCGAAAAAAATCGCCTACGTGTGACAGGGGCTTCAGTCTCAGTCTACCCCATGACAGACGTGGGGGGGAGGAGTTGTACAGTTTGATAGCCACAGGGAAGAAGGATCTCCTGTGGCGTTCTGTACTACACCTTGGTGAAACCAGTCTGTTGCTGAAGGTGCTCCTCAGGTTGACCAGCATTGCATGGCACATCTCTCTGCATTGGTGACGCTGTGTCAAGCATAGTGTAACTTTGACAGAGCAACGATAAGGCAAATTAAATAGAACATAAAACAAGAATGGGCCCTTTGGTTACAATGTCTGTGTCGAACATGATGTCAAGTTAAACTGATCTCATCCGCCTGTGCACGATCCATATTCTTCTATTCTCTGCACTTCAATTGAGCATATCTAAAAGAATCTTAAACACCACTATCTTATCTGCCTCCACCAACAACCCTGGCAATGCGTTCCAGGCCCCAAAACTCTGTTTATATTAAAAAAAAACTTGCCCCGCACATCTCCATGAAACAATCCCCTTCTCATCTTATAGCCATGCCCTCTAGTGTTGGGCATTTCCATCTGGGGAACAAGGTTCTGACTGTCTACCCTATCTATGCCTCTCACCATTTTACATTTTTCTATCAGGGTCTCCCCTCAACCTCCGGCATTCCAGAGTAAACAATTCAAGTTGATCAAACTTCTCCTTGTAGCTGAAACCCTCTAATCCAATGCTTTAGTTTAGTTTAGTTTAGAGATACAACGTGGAATCAGGCCCTTCAGCACACTGAGTCCACGCCGGCCAGCATTCCCCACACACTAATATTATCCTACACACACTAGGGACAATTTACATTTATATCAAGCCAATTAACCTACAAACCTGCACGTCTTCGGATTGTGGGTGGAAACTGATCATCTTGGATATATCCCACGCGGTCACAGGGAGAATGTACAAACTCCGCACAGACAGCTCCCATAGTCAGGATTGAACCCGGGCCTCTGGTGCTGTGAGGCAGCAACTCTACCGCTGTGCCACCGTGCCGCCCTATGCGCTGGTATCATCTGGAGGAAACCATCTTAAACTATAGTGCATGGTTGAAAAGGAGTTTTGGGGTCTGTTAGGTTGCCTAAGTGTGATTTCAGATATTATGTGGTTTGTTTTAGCTCCTCATTCATGCAATTTTTAGTGTTCTAGTGCATCATCACCCCACTAATAACTCAAGCTAAACTCTTTATGCCACTTCACATTTAATCAATATAACACCGCACCACTATACATTTCAGCGGTTAACTCCACTCAGTTATGAGAACATTGAACAGTAATGCACAAGAAATTCTACCCACCATGTCTGTGGCGATCATGACGAACGTCCGCAATGTCCATCGTTCTTTAGATTAGTGTGTAGGAAGGAACTGCAGGTGCTGGTATATACCGAAGATAGACATAAAGTGCCGGAGTAACTCAGCGGTTCGGGCAGCATCTCCGGAGAAAAAAGATGGGTGATGTTTCGGGTCGGAACTCTTCTTCAGTGGGGGAAGAACAGGACGTAGGAAAAGGCCAGAACAAACCAGGACCGGCGATAGATGACTAGGGAAGAGTGGAGCCCACAATGGCCCATTGTTGCCTGGGGAAGAGGTGATAAAGAAGGGATGCAGGGATGTGAACAGTGGAACTAGCAGGATGACTAGGGTGGGGGGGGGAGGGGGGGGGGAGGAGGAAATCAATGTTCATACCGCAGGGTTGTAAGCTGCCCAAGTGAAATATGAGGTGGTGCTCCTCCAATGTGTGTGTGGCGCCACTCTGACAGTGGAGGAGGTCCAGGACAGAAAGGTCAATGTGAGAATGGGAAGGGGAGTTAAAATGTTTGTTAACTGGGACATCACGTAGGCCAAGGTGGACAGCAAAACGTTTAGTATAGTTTATTGTCAGTGCCCTGAGGTACAGCAAAAACATTTTTTGTTGCATGCTAACCAGTCAGCGGAAAGACTATACATGGTTACAATCGAGCTAGCCACAGTATCCAGATACATGATAAGAGGAATAACATTTTGTGACTATCAGAATGTGAGTGACATATGATTATGTACGGGTAATACTAGCTGTGAAAATGCACAAATGCACTAACTCCACCTGCAGTTTGTTTAAAAAAGTGCTCATTGTATTTAACTTTGCACTGCACACACTGCGGATTTCTATCAAATTTATAACACAACCCATGTTAATTTTCCTGACCACATGCATGTCATGAACAAATCTTGATATATTTTGAGTACCGAGTAATTTGTACTTCGTTTTAAAATGAAAATGGTGTTGTTTTTTGATTGAAAGATACCGCATGGAAACAGGCCCTTCGGCCCACCAGGTCCATGCCGACCAGCGATCACCTGTTCAACACCAGCTCCGTGTTATCCCACTTTCTCATCCACTCTCTACACACTGGGGGCAATTGATCTGCAACCCCCGCACGTTTTGGGGAGTGGGAGGAAACCGGAGCACCCCGGAGGAAACCCACGCGGTCAGGGGGAGAACGTGCAAACTCCACACAGACATCACAGGGGAAGATTGAGCCCGGGTCTCTGGCACTGTGAGATAGCAGTTCTTCCAGCCGTGCTGCCTTATGTCTATGTCTAATGAGCAGCACAAATGGTGGACTGTTGCAGAGTGGTTTGGAATACATTCTCCCCATGACCACTTTGGTTTTCTCCAAGTGCTCCGGGTTCCTCCCACATCCCAAAGATGTGCGTGGTTTGTCGGTTAATTGGCCCCTGTAAATTGCCCCTAGTGTGTAGGGAGTGGGATGTGTAAGTGGGATAACTAGTGTGAACGGCTGATCCAAGGTCGGCATGTTCCTGGTGGGCCGAGGCCTGTTTCCATGCTGTACCTCTAAGCTAAAACTAAATATTTGAATGCCTTGTGTACGAAGGAACTGCAGATGCTGGTATAAACCGAAGATAGATACAAAAAGCTGGAGTAACTCAGCGGGTGCAGGCAGCATCTCTTGGGAGAAGGAATGTGTAATGAAGAAGGGTCTCGGCCCGAAATGTCTTTGCGGTGCTGACTCGAAGGGCCGAGTGGCCTCCTCCTGCACCTATTTTCTATGTTTCTATGTCTCCCATTCATTCTCTCCAGAGATGCTGCCTGTCCCGCTGAGTCACTCCAACTTTTTGTGTCTATATTATTTTAATCCCATGATTGCTTTAGTGTTTTGACGTCTTTATGCCATCAATTTGTTCTTGAAAATACTGTGCCAAGAATCGTTGTCCATATGTTTTTTTTGTTTTGTCGTTCCAGGTGAAGCAAATCATGGAAGAGGCGGTCACGAGGAAGTTTGTTCATGAAGACAGCAGCCACATCATTGGCTTGTGTAGTAAGTGGCATCTACGCCAACTCGCCTGGCATTAAACAGTATCGGTTAAAGTAGGTAATGAAATAGATTTCGATGCATCATGGAAGATTGTGCATGTTTGCATTCGAATGCATATACTTCAAATGTATTTCTGAAACTCTTCAACAAACATGGCATTGCCTTTGAACCGAAGATAGACACAAAATGCTGGAGTAAGGAATGGGTGACGTTTCGGGTCGAGACCTTCAGACTGAGAGACAGGATTTACTCCAGTATTTTGTGTCCATCTTCGGTGTATACCAGTATCTGTAGTTCCTTCCTACACTTTACCTTTGAACCATTACCCCTGCAGCACATGGTAATGTTTTTACTCGCATAAGCATTTTGCAGACTGCTGTGGAAAAGGGCAGAGAAAAGATGGGGATGGGACAGTTAACACAGTAATGAAATTGAGCTTAAAAAAAGGAGGCAAATGCTGGAATAGCTCAGTGGGTCAGGCAGCGTCTCTGGAGAACATGGATGGGCGATGTTTTCGATAAGACCTCTTCTTCAGGAGCTGCCTGACCCTCGCTGAGTAATTTCAACACTATGTGGAGTCTGAAGAAGGGCCCCCGCCCGAATCGCTGCCTATCCATGTTCCCCAGAGTTGCCGTCTGAACTGCTGAGTTACTCCAGCGCTTTGTTTATTTTGTAAACCAACTTCTGCAGTTCCTTGTGTCTAAACGAAACAGAGTTGTTGGGCTGAGTGGTCTGTTCTTCATCCTCATGTTGCTGAATTGCCAGCAGGATGAAGCCACAAGTCTCAGCCACTTTACCAGAGGTGTTACTGGCTGTCATGAGTGTTGGAATGGCTCCTTACAAAACAGTCTGAAGTGGTTAGTTTATGAAAGACAAGTGTATTTTCCAGTTGGCACTATCCCCCAAGGTGTCTTGGACTGCAGTTTAGACTTTAGAGATACAGCGCGGAAACGAGTCCATCAATGATTAGCCCGACTAGTGGGCTACCGCAAGGCTCGGTGTGGGCCACAGCTACTTACAATATATATCAATGATTTAGATAAAGGGATTCCAAGTAACATTAGCAAATTTGGGTGGCAGTGTGAACTGTGAGCAGGATGCTATGAGAATGTAGGGTAACTTGGACAGGTTGGGTGAGTGGGCAGATGCACGGCAGATGCAGTTTAATGTGGATAAATGTGAGGTTATCCACTATGGTAGCAAAAACAGGAAGGCAGATTATTATCTAAATGGTGTCAAGTTGGGAAAAGGGGAAGTACAACGGGATCTGGGGGTCCTTGTTCGTCAGTTAATGAAAGTAAGCATGCAGGTACAGCAGGCAGTGAAGAAAGCAAATGGCATGTTGGCCTTCATTACAAGAGGAGTTGAGTATAGGAGCAAAGAGGTTCTTCTGCAGTTGTACAGGGCCCCAGTAAGACCACACCTGGAGTATTGTGTGCAGTTTTGGTCCCCTAATTTGAGGAAGGACATTCTTGCTATTGAGGGAGTGCAGCGTAGGTTCACAAGGTTAATTCCCGGGAATGGCGGGACTGTCATATGCTGGGAGAATGGAGCGGCTGGGCTTGTATACTCTGAAATTTAGAAGGATAAGAGGGGATCTTATTGAAACTTATAAGACTATTAAGGGTTTGGACACGCTAAAGGCAGGAAACATGTTCCCGATGTTGGGGGAGTCCAGAACCAGGGGCCACAGTTTAAGAATAAGGGGTAAGCCATTTAGAACGGAGATGAGGAAACACTTTTTCACACAGAGAGTTGTGGAATTCTCTGCCTCGGAGGTCGGTTCTCTGTATACATTCAAGAGAGAGCTAGATAGAGCTCTTAAAGATAGTGGAGTCAGGGGATATGGGGAGAAGGCAGGAACGGGGTACTGATTGTGAATGATCAGCCATAATCACTTTGAATGGCGGTGCTGGCTTGAAGGGCCAAATGGCCTACTCCTGCATCTAGTGTCTATTGTCTACACTATCTTACACACTGGGGACAATTTTGCCGAAACCCATTAACCTACAACCCTGTACATCTTTGGAGTGTGGGAGGAAATCGGAGCGCCCGGAGAAAACCCACGCGGTCACAGGGAGAACGTAGAAACTCCGTACAGTCTGCACCCGTAGTCAGGATAACCTAGAATAGTGCGATTGGGTGGTCGATGGTTGGTGGGCCAGTGGGTCTGTTCCCATTGCAGGGTGGTCTGAGAAGCTCTTAGTCTTTAGCGATGGTGTGTAGGCTTCAACATTTCTGTTTATGCTGGTGTACTGTGTCCCAGCTAACTGACATTGACCAGAGCAATGGTAAACAGGATGGGGGTGGGGGCGGGGGGGTTTGATTGATCTGGTAATTGGAAAGATTGCAAACATTTCCAGATCTGTATGCTGGTCATTTCTCGAGTCAGGTTGGTTGTTGCAAGTGGATGCTAAATTGCTCCTTATTTCCGTTAAAGTTTTCAACTTTGCGTTCCAGGCCAGCATGCTTTTAGTTTAGCTTTAGAGATTCAGCATGGCACCAGGCCCTTCGGCCCATTGAGCCCGTAACCCCATTTACAATTCTAGTTCTCCATATTCCGTTTAGTTTAGTTTAGAGATACAGTGCAGAAACAGGCCCTTCGGCCCACCGAGTCCACGCCGACCAGCGATCCCCGGGCAATTTGTACATTTATACCAAGCCAATTAACCTACAAACCTGTTCAAGAAGGAACTGCAGATGCTGGAAAATCAAAGGTAGACAAAAGTGCTGGAGAAACTCAGCAGGTGCGGCAGCATCTATGGAGCGAAGGAAATAGGCAACGTTTCGGGCCGAAACCCTTCTTCAGACCTGTATGTCTTTGGAGTGTGGGAGGAAACCAAAGATCTTGGAGAAATTTTACGCAGTCATTGGGAGAACGTTCAAACTCCGCATAGACAGCGCCCATGGTCGGGATCGTAAAACCGCAGATCCCTAGCCTGCACCACTGTGCCATTGTGCTGCTGCAAGTAAGAACTTCATTGTTCTGTCTTGGACAATAATGCCCCTGTCCCACTTAGGAAACCTGAATGGAAACCTCTGGAGACTTTGCGCCCCACCCAAGGTTTCCGTGCGGTTCCCAGAAGTTCCCGGAGGTTTTTGTCAGCCTCCCTACCTTCTTCCACTACCTGCAACCTCCGGCAACCACCTGCAACCTCCGGGAACCGCACGGAAACCTTGGGTGGGGCGCAAAGTCTCCAGGGGTTTCCGTTCAGGTTTCCTAAGTGGGACGGGGGCATTACATACTCTTGAGTCTTACAACATCCCACTTTCACATTCTACACACAGAGGGCCAATCAATCTACAAACCCACACAGCTTTTCAATGTGTGAGGGAAACCGGAGCGCTCGGAGAAAACCCATGGGGCGAACTTGCAAACTCCGCGCAGACAGCACCCGAGGTCAGGAGCAAATCGTAATGGAAATGATTGGTGGTCTGATTCTGACTATGTTGTCTGAAAGTCCTGGGATGGCGGTCCTTTCATATGAAGAAAGACTGGATAGACTCGGCTTGCACTCGCTAGAATTCAGAAGATTGAGTATGGGATCTTACAGAAACTTACAAAATTCTTAAGGGGTTGGACAGGCTAGATGCAGGAAGATTATTCCCGATGTTGGGGAAGTCCAGAACTAGGGGTCACAGTTTAAGGATAAGTGGGAAGTCTTTTAGGACCGAGATGAGAAAATCATTTTTTTCACAGAGAGTGGTGAATCTGTGGACTTCTCTACCACAGAAGGTAGTTGAGGCCAGTTCATTGGCGATATTTAAGAGGGAGTAAGATGTGGCCCTTGTGGCTAAAGGGATCCGGGGGTGTGGAGAGAAGGCAGGGATGGGATACTGAGTTGGATGATCAGCCATGATCATATCGAATGGCGGTGCAGGCTCGAAGGGCCGAATGACCTACTCCTGCACCTATTTTCTATGTTTCTATGTCTGTCTTAATAATTCATGCTGCATGCTGTAAACCACGAGCAATGATCACAGCTCCCAGGGCTGCCCCCTTCAGTATCAGTTGTCAGTATCGGGCACCAGGAGATTTTTTTTTTAAACGCCCAGTTTATTTTATACTTTTACATTTTTAGCAAGCCAAGTCATCTGTGAAGATTTGGGCAGCGTGTAAATGCTATGGTAAATTTGGCATGAAGTGCAACTGGACGGAATTAACACTTCAAGCAAATCGGGTAATGAATGAACACGGCTGCTAAGGTGACAAAATACATTTTGGATTTGCAAGCAGCCTCTTTCATGCCACCTCCGCGCCTTTTAAATTTTCTCCCTTTGAAGTGCAGGATGGAACAAAACGTGTTGATACCGAACAAAGAATTTTACACCAGCCTAAGGTCGATCAGAGCGAGTTTGCGTTCAACCTTTCCACCATCTGCTTCGCTGTAGGGAAGAAATTCCTGAATACGAGGGATTTGGGTCGGTCAGGGTATAAACAAAAACAGGATGGCACGGTGACATAGTGGTAGAGCTACTGCCAAACAGTGCTAGAGACCCAGGTTCAATCTCGACTACAGGTGCTTGTCTGCACGGAGTTTGTACGTTCTCCCCATGACCTGTGTGGGATTTCATCGAGATCTTCGGCTTCCTCCCACACTCCAAAGACGAAGGGGGAAATAAGGGGATAAGGGGGAAATCCTTTAAAACCGAGATGAGGAGAACTTTTTTCACACAGAGAGTGGTGAATCTCTGGAACTCTCTGCCACAGAGGGTAGTTGAGGCCAGTTCATTGGCTATATTTAAGAGGGAGTTAGATGTGGCCCTTGTGGCCAAGGGGATCAGAGGGTATGGAGAGAAGGCAGGTACGGGATACTGAGTTGGATGATCAGCCATGATCATATTAAATGGCGGTGCAGGCTCGAAGGGCCGAATGGCCTACTCCTGCACCTAATTTCTATGTTTCTATGTTTCTATGAACAGGTTTGTAGGTTAATTGGCTTGGTATAATTGTAAAATTGTCCCTAGTGTGTGTAGGATAGTGTTAGTGTGCGGGGATCGCTGGTCGTCACAGACTTGGTGGGCCGATGGGCCTTCTTCTGTGCTGTATCTCTAACCTAAACTAAACTAAAATGCTGGAAAAATGAACAGAAAATGCTGAAAACATTCTGGTTAATTATTAGGTGTAGTAAGAGAAAGCTGGTTTTGGATTAGACAAAACATTTGAACTCGAGTGTTGGCAAAATGGATGGATATAATGGCCAATTTCTGGAAGATTGGGCATAATGACCGAAAATGTTTTACCCGCCGTTGATCAAAGAACCTAAGTGATGGATGATCCCCAACAAAGGGTCTCAGACCTGAAACGTTAATTCTGAAGATAGACACAAAATGCTGGAGTAACTCAGCGAGCCAGGCAGCATCTCTGGGGAGAGGAATGGGTGACGTTTCAGATCGAGACACATCCTCGGTTCAATGGAGACAATGAGGAGATTTCTATCCGCTCAGTATTTCTTAAATATAATATCTTATAAACATCATAAGTTTCAAGTGTTAACATTTGCAGAATGGACACACAGGTTGTGCATTTACAGTCCTGGGCTGCAGACTTCCTTCAGCACCATGGACAGTTCAACACATTACATTGATGGTGCTTCAATGGTATTTCATTGTTACCACCAACCTGGTTACAGTGACATTCCTTTTTGCATGCAGTTCAGTAAAAAACTCTTACTGTACATAGGCACAATCATACTTTAGACTTTATTTTAGGCTTTTGAGATACAGCAGAGAAACAGGCCCTTTTGGCCCATCGCGTCCGAGCCGACCAGCGATCATTTCCGTACACTAGCTTCATCCTATGTACACTAGGGACAATTTACAATTGTTTCCAAAGCCCATTAACCTACAAACCTGCACGTCTTTGGAGTGTGGGAGGAAACCGGAGCACCCGGAGAAAACCCACGCAGTTACAGGGAGAACATACAAACTCCGTAAAGACAGCACCCGTAGTCTCTGGCGCTGTGAGGCGCCTACTCTATCGCTGTGACATGTACGTAAGTACAAGAGTGTAAGATAAGCAGATTACACTGAGGCCGCACACACGAGTTGTCACATTTCTTGGTGCCATTTTCGTGTGATTTGTGCAACAGTTAACAATCTAGAGTCTTGTCTTTGTCATAATGGCCCATAGTCCTGGCTGCAGCATTGCATTGGGAATACATCCTTACTTATAAGTGGTCTGTCCAAGAGTCTCCTACCAGTAGGGAAGAAGCTGTCATTGAATCTGGCATCATGCGTGCTTTTGGTCCAACTTGCCCACACCGCCCAACGTGTCCCATCTACAGTAGTCCCACCTATCTGCGCTTGGCCCATATCCCTCCAAACCTGTCCTATCCATGTATCTGCCTAACTGTTTGACAAAAGTTGCAATAGTCCCTGCCTCAACCACCTTCTGTGGAGGCTCATTCCATGCACCCACCAACTTGCCGTCACACACAAAAACAGGTATTTCAGGTTGGCGTTTAGCTTCCACTTTCAATAATTCACTTGGCAATGAGAATGAGTTGTCATTGCAGATAGAGGGGACATACAATCTGTCAGTGAGGCTTGCACCGCAGGCCTGCATTGCCCCGTGACATTTTTCCCATTGGAGCATAACCTAACGGCCGATGGGAGAAGAGAAATGTGGTTCTGCCTGATCCCAGGACACGTCCCGGGTGGCACGGGGGCGCAGCGGTAGAGTTGCTGCCTTACAGTATCACAGTGCCAGAACCCGGGTTCCATCCCGTCTACAGGTGCTCTCTGTACGGGGTTTGTACGTTCTCCCCGTGATCTGCGTGGGTTTTCTCCAAGAACTTTGGTTTCCTCCCGCACTCCAAAGACGTACAGCTTTGTAGGTCGATTGGCGTGGTGTAAATGTAAATTGACCCTCGTGTGTAGTATAGTGTGAATGTGCGGAGACTGCTGGTCATTGCGGACGCGGTGGGCCGAAGGGTCTGTTTCCCTGCTGTATCTCTAAACTAAACTAAACATCTAAGACTCCTTTCATGATGGGTACACTGTTTTCACGCTTATAAAACATGGACAACAAATGTAGGGAATGTTACACAAAAAAGCTGGAGAAGCCCAGCGAGTGCAGCAGGATCTATGGAGCGAAGGAAATAGGCAACGTTTCGGCCCGAAACGTTGCCTATTTCCTTCGCTCCATAGATGCTGCTGCACCCGCTGAGTTTCTCCAGCTTTTTTGTGTAACCTTCGATTCTCCAGCATCTGCAGTTCCCTCTTAAACACTAGTCATTTTGAATGTTGCATTCATTAGAACTGATTCTGTCGGGCATCTTTAGTATTCTCAGATATGCAATACTACTCCACCTGTGGCATTGTGTCTGCAGCGAGCAAAATTATACTTTAATCATATTTTCCGTTTTGACTCATTATAAATCTGCGGTGCCCCAATGCACGGCATTCTTTTTTGCAACATCTATTGTTTTAACACCACAAAGTGAAACCGCACTCATCATTTTGTACTGTTTGGCGCAAAGGAAAATGTATTCACAGGTGCAGACTCTACTAATATAATGGTTTTAATCTGATTCGACCTTTAAAAAGTGAAGCTTCTCTGCAAAAAAAAAAAAAGACGCTCTTGTTTTCACAAGCAAAAGTCCCCTTTTGATCTCCGGGTACATTGTGTACAGACAGAGTCTCATGAATCTCTAAGCTGCTAGCTTGCTGCTCATGCGGTCTGCACCAACGTCACCTCTCTCCTGGCTAATGGCATTAATGGATGGTCTGGGCATTTTATTCGGTCTAGATAATGACTTTCAAAGCATCCTAGCGTGCTTTTAGCCTGCAGTTTAGCTACGTTTAGCGCTACAGTGCGGATTCAGGCTCCTCGGCTCACTGAGTCTGCGCCGACCAGCGATCCCCGCAGATCAACACCCTCCTACTCACACTTGTAAATGAGCATCTGCAGTTTCTTCTGCATCTATGTTTGGATGGGTACTTGTGGCTTAATGTACTAGGTTTGCATTTGGAATTTTGATATTGTAATTATTAATAAAGCATGTTAGGTACCCAGCAAATACCCGTTTGCCCCAACTTTTATTACTCATTTGATCATCTGAAAGTGAATATGCTTATTGATTTCCTTTTATGACAGTGTTTGAGGGGTACCTGTTGGCCATCTTTAATTGTCATTTCCTGAGATCACATACCCAGAGGGAAATTTAAAAAAACGTTGATAACCAGTGTCCAGTCAGTGTGCAGGAAAAATAAATAGAAATTCAAAAAAAATAAATGTGTCACAAATCGAGACCCTCTACTAAAGATTCAACAGGGTTCGACCGGCAGGGCACAACAGGGAAGCTAGTGTGGTACAAAGTGCGCGATACTGAAAGGGGGGAAAAGTCCATTTAGCAAATTAAAGCCTGTGGGATGAAGCTAAGGAAAGGCAGAGCCCACAATGGTCCACCTCTTCCCAGATGGCTATGGTTGAAGGTCATGCGGTCATAACTAATAGGGTCTTTGATTATGCCATTTGGCTCTGCTGATACATCTCTTCCTGTATATGTCCAGCAGGAAGGGGAGTGGAGCACCAATAATCCTGCTGGCGGTCTTCACTATCCTGTCTAGTTGGTGCCGTTCGTACGCCTTGCAGCTCCCGAACCAGGAAGTGATGCCATAGGTCAATGTGCTCTCGACAGTCCCCCTATATGGCCATCTAATTCCCCTTTTGGATCGCTTGAGGGCAAATTTAATTTAATTTAAGATAATGCTGGAGTAACTTAGCGGGTCAGGCAGCATCTCAGTGACAGGTGATATTTCAATCGAGACCCTTCTTCAGACTGAGGGTCTGGGGAGAGGGAAGCTAGAGGTACAAAGAACAAATGAATGAAAGGTGTGAAAAGAACAAATCAAAGCCAGCAACGATGATTAAGGAAAGGCAGAGACCACAATGGTCCATTGTTGGCTATGTTGAAGGTCATAGGGTCATAACTAATAATACAGAATTACGCCATTTGGCCCATGGCTGATCTATCTTTCACACCTAACCCCATTCTTCTGCCTTCTTCCCATAACCGGTACTATTCAAGAATCTATCTATCTCTGCCTTAAGAATATCCACTGACTTGGCCTCCACAGCCAAGAATTGTGGCAAAGAATTCCACAGATTCCCACCCTCTGACAAAAGACATTTCTCCTCATCTCCTTCCTAAGAGAATATCCTTTAATTCTGAGGCTCTGACCTCCAAGGTGATGGAATTTAGTTTAACAACTGTCAATAGACAATAGGTGCAGGAGGAGGCCATTCGGCCCTTCGAGCCAGCACCGCCATTCAATGTGATCATGGCTGATCATCCCCAATCAGTACCCCATTCCTGCTTACTCCCTATATCCCCTGACTCCGCTATCTTTAAGAGCCCTATCTAGCTCTCTCTTGAAAGTATCCAGAGAACCGTCTTCTCATCTGCCCTTAAAGGATTTCCACCCTCACCACTTAAGTGTGAAAAAGTGTTTCCTCATCTCCGTTCTAAATGGCTTACCCCTGATTATTAAACTGTGGCCCCTGGTTCTGGTCTCCTCCAACACAAGGAACATGTTTCCTGCCTCTAGCATGTCCAAACCCTTAACAATCTTATATGTTTCAATAAGAATCCCTCTCATCCTTCTAAACTCCAGAGTGTACAAGCCCAGCCGCTCCATAAATTAGAGATACAGGGTGGAAACAGGCCCTTTGGCCCACTGAGTCCATGCCGCCCAATGATCAACCTTTATACTAGTTCTATGTTATCCCACTTTCACATCCACTCCTTACAGAGTCAGGACAATTTTACAGAGGGCAATTTACCATGAAGCCCGCACCTTTGGAATGTGGGAGGAATGTGGAGCACGCGGAGTAAACCCAAGTGTCACAGGGAGAAGGGACAAACACAAATGGGGCATCACTTTAACATGGATGCATTAGTGACATTTCTGATTGCACTCCTCCCACAGTAATGCACTAAATGATTCACTCAAGTCCCTGGAGGTGGATCTGAACCTACAGTCATTTGATTTATAGTTGCAAGTGCCATCTTGGAGCCAATACTTAATGTGTAGAACTTAAAGGATACAGTTAATCCCCAGTCCTATTAGTTTGCCCATTAATGGACTCCACCAGGAGACTGCAGTCACTGCACAGAACCATGAAGATTTATTAGATTCAAAGCTCAATGATATAATTCATCAAAGATTTAATTGATACAGTGTTGCATACATTTTTCACACTTGTGATTTGTTAAGTTGCCTGCTGACAGAGAGGGGAAAAACAGCCAATATTGAGAATTGTATGTTAAAGATCAGAATAACCAAAATGTTGAGAGCATGTGTGCAGGAAGGAACTGCAGATGCTGGTTTACACCGAAGCTAGGCACAAAATGCTGGAGTAACTCAGTGGGACAGGCAGCATCTCGGGATAGAAGGGATGGGTGTCGTTTCGGGTCTGAAGAAGGGCCTCGACCCGAAACGTCACCCATTCTTTCTCTCCAGAGATACTGCCTGACCCGCTGAGGTACTTCAGCATGTTGGGTCTATCTTTTTGAGAGCGTCTCCCATCTCTCCCTTGTTTCCACTTGATTGAAAGAAACGACGTAGAAACAGGCCATTCGGCCCATCGACTCCACACCGACCATTGATCACCCCATTCACGCTAGTTCTATGTTATCTCTCTTTCTCAACCAGTCCGGGGGCAATTTACAGAGGCCAAGCAACCTACACATATTTGGGGTGTGGGAGGAAACCAGAGCACCTGGACGATTTCCACACAGACCGCACCCGAGGTCAGGATCGAACCCGTGAGGTAGCGGCTCTACCAGCTGTGCCACTCTGCTGCCCTTAAGTTCTGATGTCCCCGATAAGGCCCATGTGACATTCATGGACTCTGCCACAGTTGTGGTTACTGGTGTTTGACAGGGTGGGCGGGTGGGAGGTGTCATTTGGAAGATTTTGTGTTGCTTCCACCATTTTCACACGGTTTCGGGCTGTTTCCTTTGAACGGATTGGGTGGTCAGTCAGCCCCTTGTTGCTCTTCCTCAATTAATTTGAGCAGACAAACGTGAGAAGTTCCCATGCATAAAAATGTGCTTTACCTAGGATGCCACTTGGGTTGCATGGTGGCGCAGCGGTAGAGCTACTGCCTTACAGTGCCAGAGACCCGGGTTCGATCCTGACTATGCAGGGTTTGTCTGTACTGAGTTTGCACGTGACCTGCGTGGGTTTTCTCCTGGATCTTCGGTTTCCTCCCACACTTCAAAGATGTACAGGTTTGTAGGTTAATTGGCTTGGTAGGAATGTAAATTGTCCCTAACGTGTGTAGAATAGCGTTGGTGTGCGAGGATCGCTTGTCGGAGCGGACCCGGTGGGCTGAAGGGTTTGCTTCCGCGCTGCATCTCTGAACTAAACTAAAATCTTCTCAAAAGGTTTGATAATATCCATCAAGTGTGTCCGCCGTCTTCCAGGACATCGCAAAAAGTCAGAGCTCAGAATTGAGTGGAAATTTGGGATGTTTAGTATCGGACGTGTGTGAGCCTGGTCTACTCAGGAGAGGCTTGATGCTGGGGCATAGGCCTGGGAACAGGCGTTGATGTAGGGTTGCTCATCCTGCCAATAGATTTGAATGATATGGTCAATGATCAATGATGCTCTATTATCAATCAATCAATCAATCAATCAACCTTTATTGTCATCTTGCAAGCAACAAGTACAGTGCAAAATGAAAAGACGTTTCCCAGTGAATAGCGGAGCCTCGCACATGAAATTTAAAACACTTCTCACATAATAACACTAAAAAAAAACAATCCAGTCCCTGATGGAACAGAATAAATAGTTAAAATCAGGTAAAAAACACAATGTTAAAATACAGTAAACCAATCATAAAAAAATGTCCGGGGCCGCTGATTTAAGTGGCCAGTGCCAGTTATTAAAGTGTCCGTGCCAGCCGCAGAGTCAAGTCAAGTGACTGTGAGTGCAGAGTGACTGTTTAGCAGCCTCACAGCCTGTGGTAGGAAGCTGTTTAGCAGCCTCGTAGTCCGGGCTTTGATGCTTCGATATCTCTTGCCTGATGGCAAGAGATCCAGGTGTGTGTGGAGGGGGTGCAGTTTGTCCTTGGCAATTCTCTGTGCTTTCTTCAGACAGCGGCTCTGGAACAGTTCTTGTACCGAGGGTAGGGAGACGCCAATAATCCTCTCTGCTCCCCTCACTACCCTCTGCAGAGCCTTCCTGTCCGAGCAGTTGCAGGTGCAGTACCACGTATTGATGCAGTACGTGAGTACAGACTCCACCGTGCCCCTGTAGAAAGTCCTGAGGATGTTGGTGGGGGAGTGAGTTTTAGTTTCCTCAGGAAGTGCAGTCGCTGGTGGGCCCGTTTGGCGGTCCCAGTGGTGTTCCTGGACCAGGTGAGGTTGTCCGTTATCTGCACACCGAGGAACTTTATGCTCTCCACTCTCTCCACTGCAGTGCCACTAATGTTGAGCGGTGTATGCTCTGGCTGCGCCCTCCTGAAGTCGACAACCATCTCCTTAGTTTTGTCGACATTCAATTCCAGGTTATTTTTGCCGCACCAGTCCACCAGTTGTTCTACTTCCTCCCTGTACCTTGTTTCGTCATCTCCACTGATGAGTCCCACCACTGTAGTGTCGTCCGCGAACTTTATGATTTTATTGTCCCTGAATCTGGCAGCACAGTCATGTGTGAGCAGTGTGAACAACAGCGGGCTGAGCACACAGCCTTGAGGGGAGCCGGTGCTCAGCGTGATCGAGCCTGAAGTGTTCTTGCCAACACGGACTGACTGCGGTCTCTCTGTCAGAAAGTCCAAGATCCAGTGACACAGGGTGGTGTTGAGGCCCAGCAGGGTTAGTTTCTCCACAAGGCAGCGGTAGTGTTGCTGCCTTACAACGCCAGAGACCCGGGTTCAATCCTAACTATCTCTACGTAGTTTGTCCGTTCTCCCCGTGACTTGCGTGAGTTTTCTCCGTGATCTACGGTTGCCTCCCACACTCCAAAGACATACACGTTTGTAAGTTAATTGACTTGGTAAAATTGTAAATTGTCCGTAGTTGTGCATAGGATTGTGTAAGTGTGTGAGGATCGCTGGTCGGCGTGGACACAGTGCGCCGAAGGGCCCTTTTCCACGCTGTGTCTCTATACTACCGTGCAAGTGTACAGTGAAATTATTTTCTTTGTGTACAGTTCAGTAAAGTATTGCCACACCTAAGCACAATCCCTGATTGGCAAAGTGCACAGAAATAGTCCACTCAGACTGCATGCAAGGGTCACCAGGTTGAGCACCATTTCACAATCCAGTCTGGTCTGGTCTGCACTATAGGCCTTATGGAGCGGTACCTGAATTTTTACCAAAGCCAAATAACCAACAAACCTGCACGTCTTTGGAGTGTGGGAGGAAACCGGAGCATCTGGAGAAAACCCACGCGGTCAGAGGGAGAACGTACAAACTCCGTACAGACAGCATCCGTAGTCGGGATCGAACCCGGGCCTCTGGTGCTGTAAGGCAGCAACTCTACCACTATCATTATGAACAATCGGTATTCCAACAAAGCTTTCCACTCCACCTCGAAAACAATAACAATGTCACAATAAGAAACCTAAGGCCTAAAACAGCGATCCAAACAGCCATTTATCCTGTTGCTATTTGTGACATCATGTACAAAATGTTTGTGTTGTTTCCTTGTAAATCAGTCGCTTCAAAGTAATACATATGTGGAGTGCCTTGAGAGGTTTTTGAGAGATGTGATAAACTGCACCAAGATTCACAATGTCTCCAATAATCTCATACCACGGTGAGCATAGAAATCCTCAAGTAAACACTAAGATAACATCTGGTACATTTCCTAACCTTTATGTATGCTAAAATTGGATTTGAACACATCTAATCGTGAAGAGTGTTCTAATGCACTGTGTGGGAGAGAACATTTAAACGCTAGCGTTCTTATTGGATAAAAAGATTTGCTGATCATTTGTTGTATTTGTGGGTTTCATGTGAAGTGGTTTGCTTGGGGAATGTCAACATCAGACTCACAGACTAATTAGTATAATTTAACAGTTATCTACTGGTGAACTGGAGCGGCACGGTGGCGCAGCGGTGGTGTTGCTGCCCTAAGGGCCTGTCCCACTTAGCCGTCATTTGCCTGCCATTTACGCGACCTCCAAAAATGTGCTCGTCGCGTTGTGCGTGTGGGTAGCGCGGGACGGGCGCGTGGAGAGGCGGGGAGGAGTGTGGAGTTACGCGCGGTACCGCGCGACACTTCAGGATTTCGTGCTGCACGAAATCTTCGCACGCCACCAGCGTGGCATATCGCTTACGCACGCGGACGTACTGCAGTCGCACGCTGACATCCTGACCTCGTGTGCGTGGTGACGCATGACTACGTCACCGTGCGTAACCATGCGCCGCCGCGCACCGCCCATACGCAGTAGGCCCGCCTTATACGCGTCATGGATATAAGGGCGCGCGATTTAAGAATACATTGTAGATTATTATTTAGCATTTTAAGAACAATGGGAATGTTGGCAATCTTTGGCAACATGCAATTCACACGAGGAATGAGACATTGAGGGTTTGGCAGATGTTTGTATTTCAGGACGAGCTGGAAATCCTTGTACATAAATTCCTGAAAGGTTACTTACCAATACATACCAATACAGAAATGGAAGAGCAAACCAGATAAGTGATACAAAATGCTGGAGTAACTCAGCGGGACCGGCAGCATCTTTGGAGAGAAGCAATGGGTGATATTTTGGGATGAGACCCTTCTTCAGACTGAAGAAGAGTCTCGACCTGAAACATTATCTATTCCTTCTCTCCAGAGATGCTGCCTGTCCCGCCGAGTTACTCCTGCATTTTGTGTCTATCTTCAATTTAAACCAGCATGTGCAGTTCCTTCCTACAGATTAATTAGGTCTGCAGCTTGCTACTTTTCACTCACCTTTTGTTTTTGAATAGGGGCATCACATCTGCAGTTTTGCAATGGCTAGCGCCACTCAAGAAACGGGAACATTTTAGAAAATCACCATAAATATCATAAACTGGGTAAATATCGTAAACTGGGTAATCAAATGACGTCACGCGCTCCAGACGGCTGTGCTGACGCATGATGACGCACACAACAGTCATGACCGGCCTGTCGCGTAAAAAACGGCCAAGCAGGACAGGCCCTTTACAGTGCCAGAGCCCCGGATCCCCGCTTCGATCCAGACTACGTGTGCTGTCTGTATGGAGTTCACACGTTCTCCCAGTGACTGCGTGGGTTTTCTCCGGGAGATCTGGTTTCCTTCCCACACTCCAAAGACGTACAGGTTTGTAAGTTTGGTGAAAGAAAGTAAATTTGTCCTAGTGTGTAGGATAGTGTTGGCGTACAGGGTGATCGCTGGTCAGCAGGGACTTGGTGGGCCGAAGGGCCTGTCTCCGCACTGTATCTCTAAACTAAAATACAGTAACCATGCTATCAGGACATATTGAGTTTCCCTCTCCCCTGACTCTCTGTCTGAAGAAGGGTCTTGACCCAAAACGTCACCGATTCCTTTTCTCCAGAGATTCTGCCTGACCCGCTGAGTTACTCCAGTAACTGAGTTTTGTGCCGAAATTTAAATGTTGGTTGAGCCCAGACTCGTTGATCGCAAGATGGTGTCACAGTAGCAACTCAGCAAGTTCCATACTGTAAACTGGGAGAGGGGAAGATACGGAGATCGGCAGGTGAGGCTACTATCATTTCTACCAATGCACAGGTAGCATCACTATTGAAGGTATTACAAAAACTAAAACGCCTGCATTGATCACAGTCTCCGGTCAAGAATGTGTAGAATTAATAATAACGGCGGCTTTTAGTTTAGTTTAGCGTAGCTTAACGATACAGCGCAGAAACAGGCCCTTCGGCCCATCGAGTCCCCACTGACCCACGATCACCGTACACTAACATCATCCTACACACACTGGGGCCAATTTACATTTATACCCAAACTAATTAACCTACAAACCTGTCTGGCTTTGGAGTGTGGGGGGAAACCGAAGATCTTGGAGGAAACCCACGCGATCACGGGGAGAACGTACAAACTCCGTAGAGACAACTTATTTAAGAATAAGGGGTAAGCCATTTAGAACGGAGATGAGGAAATGCTTTTTCGCACAGAGAGTGGCGAGTCTGTGGAATTCTCTGCCTCAGAGGGCGGTGGGGGCCGGTTCTCTGGATACTTTCAAGAGAGAGCTAGATAGGGCTCTTAAAGATAGCGGAGTCAGGGGAGAAGGCAGGAACGGGGTATTGATTGGGGATGATCAGCCTTGATCACATTGAATGGCGGTGCTGGCTCGAGGGGCCGAATGGCCTACTCCTGCAACTATTGTCGATTGCCTATAACATCCGTAGTCGGAATCGAACCCGGGTCTCTAGCGCCGTAAACGCTGTAAGGCAGCAACTCTACCACTGCGCCACACCGTCCTGTAGAGATAACAAGAATGGTCTCGACCAGAAACATCACCCATTCCTTCTCTCCAGAGATGCTGCCTGTCCGGCTGAGTTACTCCAACATTTTGTGTCTTACCTAAATTTATTCGAGTTTAGGTTGCCACATAAGAACTTGATCACAAAAAAAGCACAATTTAATAAGTACTTGGCAGGTACTTGACTTAGATAACGGTTTTCTAATTGATCAGCCACTGTTCCCATGGTGATCACTCCACTTCTGCAATGAGTGGTTGCCAAGGCAGCAGTTATGGCTAGTTAATGAGGAATGCACAGATATCACACACTTAGCATCTGACACACCGTAACCAGATCTGCAATAATATTTCTTTACTTTAGTTTCTACAAACTACAAAGAGTCCCAATACCACTGAATCTAGAAACTGCAGATGCTGGTTTATACCAAAGTGCTGGAGTAACTCAAAGGGTCAGGCAGCATCTCTGGAGGACATGGATAACCAAAATGGTAACTCTCTTCCTTCCACCAGTGTTTCCTCATCTGATTATTTACACCTTTTTCTGTGTTTACTTAACAATATTTCTTGGCACGACACAAAGGTAAAACGTGCCTTGGGGAAGGATATCCTTTATACCGTAACAGCAGGCAAATTTAGCAATGTTGAAGCCTTCAGTTGCAGTGAAAGGGATGCAGTGTAAACAGGATGCAGAGGTGTGAATCAGTTCTTTGCCAAAAGCATCAAAGTCATGTTATATTATGTGTCTATCTCTGGAGCAGCCTTAAGTCTAACAACTCCAAGATCCTTGCCCTCCTTCAATGCTTTTGTGTCTCTTAAGTTTGCCTTTAATAATTGCTTTGTTGCCAGCAGCCATAACTGAATCTATAAACTCCGCATAGACAGCACCCGTAGTCAGGATCGAACCAGAGTCTCTGGCGCTGTGAGGCAGCAACTCTACAGCTGTGCCACTGAGCCCCCCCCCTGTGTTTGGACAGATTGGTCCAACCTGCTCTCTGGGCTTGAAAACAATTTAATTGCCTTTTACAGAGATGGACATAGGACATAGGTGCAGAGCTCTGAGCTCAAAGTGGTTCTCCATCACCTCTGTAAAGACATTTTCAAGAGGAAATAAAGTGAATGTTTCAGGCTGAAGATCCTTCTTCATCACTGAAGACACAAAGTGCTGGAGTAACTCAGCGGCTCAGGCAGCATCTCAGGACAAAATGGATAGGCAAAGTTTGGGGTCCTGACCGGCTGAGTTACTCTTTTTTTAATTTTTGTCCCGTTAGATGTATGCTTTTGGTTCTAGTTTTTAATTATTTTATAGCTGTGTATATGTTGGGGGGGGGAGGGGGAAACCGTTTAATCTCTTCCCTGTACGAGAACACAACTTTTTCCCTGTCGGGTCTCCGGTGTCGTTGGGGCCTAACATCGTGGAGCGGCCTCCAACCTGAGGGTTCCAGTCGCGGAGACTGCGGACTCGCCAGACTCGGAGCGGGGAG
Source organism: Leucoraja erinaceus (assembly GCF_028641065.1). Classification (NCBI taxonomy): domain Eukaryota; kingdom Metazoa; phylum Chordata; class Chondrichthyes; order Rajiformes; family Rajidae; genus Leucoraja; species Leucoraja erinaceus. The sequence continues at coordinate 5,614,080 of NC_073404.1, read as the reverse complement.
AGCTGTGGTGGCGCTCGGCTGCGACCCGACTTCGGAGCTTCGGAGGCTCCGGCCGCAGGCCCGGTGGACAGGAACATCGGGAGCTCGCAGGTCCCTGGTGGGAGACCACTTTTCGGAGCTCCCGCAACGGCGACCTCTCCCTCCGGAATCGCGGGGTTTAAAATGACTCGGAGCGGGGCCTAACATCGCCTGGCGCGGCTTAAACGGCCGCGGGACTTACCATCGCCCGCCAGGGGCTTTAACATCGTGAGCCCCAGTCGCCTCGACGCTGCAGTTGGACTGCTGGACTGCGGGTGAAGAGCAAAGGGAAGAGATAAGACTTTTGCCTTCCTTCACAATGAGGAGGTGTTGGAGATTCACTGTGATGGCTGTTTGTGTAAATTGTGTTAAGTGTGTGTCTTGGTTTTTTTTGTGTAATGTCATGACTTTAGAAATTAAATTTTGTTCAAACTTTGTCTGTTTGATGGCCAATAAAAGTCATTCGATTCTATTCTATTCTATTATATTCTCCCCATATCCCCTGACACCCTTACCAATCAAGTATACGTTAATCTCTGCCTTAAAAATACCCAAAGATTTGGCCTCCACAGCCGTCTGTGACAATGAGTTCCATTCCCTTCTTTGACATGGCAATTTGTAGATATTACCGTCCATTCTTTCAAGAAAGGGCATGGTATTATCACTTCAGCTATGTGGGTTTCTAAATTGTATGCGAGGAAGTGTGCACTTTATAAACATTCAAACCCCAAATGGCAACATCAGTGAACTAATTAGCACCTCGGTTGCTTTGAAACTCGTCTGTGAAGCAATACTAAACAATATTGTGCCTTACTGGTATATTTCAGCAACTGTTTTGAAGTAATTTAGACTATTAAGGCCAACAGTTCATTGGAGCGTGACTTTGAAGCAATGCTAACAATATTGTGCCTTTAATATTATTAATAAACCTAAACTTACTGGTATATTTAACTCTTTGCAAGTTTAGTTTAGTTTTGAGATACAGTGTGGAAACAGGCCCTTCGGCCCATCGACCAGTCATCCCCGTATACTAGCACTATCCCGCACATACTAGTGTAGCGGCACCTAGTGGATAGGCCACTCCTGCTAGGAGAATCCTCGGCAGCCACGGGAAGGAGTAACGAGGTATATGGGGGAATCGCTGCCATTTTTCCCCTTCATTTTGATAAACATTGTACATTAGAAGCAGAATGGGGCCATTCAGCCCATCAAGTTTACTCCACCATTCAATCGTGGACAATCTATTTTGCACTCTCAACCCCATTCTCCTGCCTTCTCCCCGTCACCTTTGAACGCTCTTACTAATCAATCTCTGCTTTTAAAAAATAGCCAATGTCTTGGTCTCTGCAGCCTACAGATTCTATGGATTTACCACCCTCTGGCTAAAGAAATCCCTCCTCGTCTCCATTCTAAATTTGGTCGGGAGCCAGGGGATTGTAAGAAGGTGTTGCCTTTCCGCTGACTGGTCAGCGCGCAACAAAAGCTTTCCACTGTACCTCGGTACACGTGACAATAAACTAAACTGAACTGAACTGATGTAGGAAGGAACTGCTGATGCTGATTTAAACCGAAGATAGGCACAAAAATTCTGGAGTAACTCAGCGGGACAGGCAGCGTCTCTGGATAGACGGAATGGGTGACATTTCGGGTTGAGACCCTTCTTCAGACGGAACTGAACTTGATCTGAACTGAACTGAACTGAGAGGCTCTTAAAATAAGGCAATCGGTTATTTTCCATCACAGCTGGCTGTCTCGGTGGGACATCTGAACATTATCTGAACGGTTGTTTAAGAAGGAACTGCAGATGCTGGAAAATCGAAGGTAGACAAAAATGCAGGTGAAACCCAGCGGGTGAGGCAGCATCTATGGAGCGAAGGAAATAGACAGCTGTGGAGGCCAAGTCTTTGGGTATTTTCCGCCTATTTTCGCTCTATGGAGCGAAGGAAATAGGCAATGATTCGGGCCTATTCGGCCCGAAACATCGCCTATTTCCTTCGCTCCATAGATGCTGCCTCACCCGCTGAGTTTCTCCAACATCTCCAAGTTACAGAGATAGGTTGAGTTACAGAGATAGGTTGAATAAGTTAGGTCTTTATTCTCTGGAGCACAGAAGGTTAAGGGGGGACTTGATAGAGGTCTTTAAATGATGAGAGGGATAGACAGAGTTGATGTGGACAAGCTTTTCCCTTTGAGAATAGGGAAGATTCAAACAAGAGGACATGGCTTCAGAATTAAGGGACAGAAGTTTAGGGGTAACATGAGGGGGAACCTCTTTACTCAGAGAGTGGTAGCGGTGTGGAATGAGCTTCCAGTGGAAGTGGAGGAGGCAGGTTCATTGGTATCATTTAAAAATAAATTGGATAGGCATATGGACGAGAAGGGAATGGAGGGTTATGGTATGAGTGCAGGCAGGTGGGACTAAGGGGAAAAAAGTTGTGTCGGCACGGACTTGTAGGGCCGAGATGGCCTGTTTCCGTGCTGTAATTGTTATATGGTTATATGGTTATATTATCTGAACAGTGCTGCTTTCTGATCAGCACTTTATTGCAACTTCGGCCCTCTGGGAGTGAGGCTTACATGAACAGGCTTCCAATTCCAAAGGGACAGAGCGAGAAGCAAAATTATATCTGATGCCGTTGATGCACTTTGAAGGCACGGGGCAAGTGATTTCTACCCTTGGTGAAAGACTGTAAGAGTGTGGAAATGTACAAGAGCTTAGTGGAGGTTTAGCCACAAGCTGTTCATAATGTTCAACCCATTAACTATAATCAAGCTTTTAGTACCAAGTGCTGAAAAGCAAAATCTCCCTATGGGCTTTACTAAGTGCTAGATTACCATCCCAATAGATGTGACTATTAAAAATATATATTTTTGCATTAGCTACAGTGTGAAATGTAGCCTTAATTTTGGTCATTCATTCTTGCGATGCTTGATAGTTTGGTTTTGGAAGAAAGACTATTAGATAAGTTGATCAGCAAAAGCGATCACAGGACATTTGTGGTTGTATGATTAATATAACAAAGAACATTTTAGCGTTTGTACGCCATTCATATTATTTTATATACATCAGAAATTGGACAGTTTGGATCATTTTTCTCACGTGGTTGGAGACTGAGAGATGATCAATTTAAGGCCTTCAAGATGATTAAGAAAAGAGACTTGAATTGAGCTGGCATCTTTTACTTTCCATAATGTCTCTAAGTGACCAAGGGCTACTTGGTTAGCCCCGGCACAGGGCGGCACGGTGGCACAGCGCTTGAGTTGCTGCCCTACCGCGCCAGAGACTCTGTACGGAGTTTGTGCGTTCTCCCCGTGACCTGCGTGGGTTTTCTCCGAGGTCTTCAGTTTCCTCCCACATTCCAAAGACGTGCAGGTTTGTAGGTTCATTGTCTTGGCAAATGTAAAAATTATCACTAGTGTGTGGGGGTAGTGTTAATGTGCTGGTTGGTGCGGATTCAGTGGGCCGAAGGGCCTGTTCCGGACTGTATCTCTAAACTAAACTAAACTACACTAACCAAAAAAGTAGTCTTTGTTAAAATACACGAAACACAGCAGATTACACAAACTGTAATATAATGGAATATAAAGAGGCCAATTCACTGGATGTTTTCACGAGAGAGTTAGATTTAGCTCTTAGGGCTAAACAAATTAAGGGATATGGGGAAAAAGCAGGAATGGGGTACTGATTTTAGATGGGTGAGGCAGCATCTATGGAGCGAAGGAAATAGGCAACGTTTCGGCCCGAAACGTTGCCTATTTCCTTCACTCCATAGATGCTGCCTCACCCGCTGAGTTTCTCCAGCATTTTTGCCTACCTGCGATTTTCCAGCATCTGCAGTTCCTTCGTAAACATTCTGATTTTAGATGATCAGCCATGATCAGATTGAATGGCGGTGCTGGCTCAAAAGGCCTAATGGTCTACGCTTTCACCAATTTTACTATGTTTCTATGTTTTTTTCTCTATCAAAGGCTTGATTTCCTTCGAAATATCGACCAAGAGACAGATATTTGTCAGAATACCCAACGAGAGATTTGAGTTCCATCTGACCCAGAGCAGAGTCCAGTATGTAGAACAATGCAGCACAGGAACAGGCCCTTAGCTTAGGCCTACAATGTTTGTGCCAAGCTTGATGCCAAGATAAACTGATCACATCTACCTGAATGAACATGATCCATATACCTTTATTCCCTGCACTTCCATGTGCCTATCTAAAAGTCTTTAAATGCCAATTTTTTATCTGCCTCTACCGCCACCCCAGGCAATGCGTTCCAGGCCCCCACTAATAATAATAATAATATATTTTATTGTCATTGCACATAAGTGCAACAACATTTGATATGCAGCTTCCATCCGATGTCATAACTGATAAAATTTAGATTTAGATACCCCCGAGAACATGGTTTGTAAAAAGAACATTAAACCAGTAAATAGTCAAAAAAGGGCCGGTTCGAGGGAGACAGTCCGTGGGGGTGGGGGGGCACTCAGCAGGGCCGGTTCAGAGCTGCTATAGCTCTGGGAATGAATACTACTCTGTGTAAACAAAGAACTCCATTCAACTTTTCCCCCTCTCGCCTTATGGCTGTGCCCTCTAGTGTTGGACATTTGCCCCCTGGGGGAAAAGGTTCTGACTGTGTACCCTATCGATGCCTCTCATCATTTAATATACTTCTATCAAGTCTCCTATCAACCTCCGACAGACCAGGGAAAAAAACCCAAGTCCATCCGACCCCTTCTGTAGCTGAAACCTTGAAATCCAAACCCTGCGCTCTCTTCAAAGCCTCCTGTCATAGGGTGACCAGAACTGCATGTGATTCTCCGAATGCGGCCTGATAAAAGTTTATAGTTCAGAAAATCGACCAGAAATCAACTGGGAAATTTAGAAGAAACTCCTGTGACAAGAATGTGGTAGATATATGGCTCCACACTAGTCGAGAGTGAATTGTACAGGTGGATTTTAAGAAGATAAATAAGCTTAGAAAGGAATTGAGGGTTATGCAGAGTTTGATCAAAGAGTGCCAATAACTGGATGGACCTAAAGATCTTTATCAACTGCTTCATTTAGTTTAGTTTAGTTTGGAGATGCAGTGCAGAAACAGGCCCTTCGGCCCACCAAGTTCACCAGGCCCAGCGATCCCCGCACACCAACACTACCCCACAACCTATAAACCTGTGCGTCTTTGGAGTGTGGGAGGAAACCGAAGATCTCTGAGAAAACAAACGCAGGTCACGGGGAGAACGTATAAACTTCGTACAGACAGCACCCGTAGTCGGGATCGAACCCGGTGGGTGGCGCGACTCACATCGCAGCGGCCTCTGCAGTCCGTCTGTATTTTTATTATTTTTTGTCTCGTTTGAATGTAGTTTTTATTTATTTTTTTGTGTATGTGTGTGGGTATGTGTGTGGGGGGCGGGGGGTTGGGGGAAACTTTAAAAAATCTATCCCCTGCACAGAGAACCCGACCTTTTCCTTGTCGGGTCTCCGTTGTTGTTGGGGCTGCAACATGGAGCGGTCTCCAGCAGGAACGACCTGGGGCTCCAGTTCGCGGACCTGCGGACCTACTCACCATCATGGAGCTGGCCGAGTTCAGAGCGGGAGGAGCGGTGGTGGCGCGCTTCTGCGACCCGACCCCGGGGATTCGGACACTTACCGCAGGTTCGGAGGACAGTGACACCGGGAGCCCGCGGGTCCCTGCTGGGAGACCGCTTTTCGGGGCTTCCCCAGCGGCGACTTCACCTGCCCGAGTCGCGGGGTCGAGGAGTGCCTGGAGCGGGGCCTTACATCACCGCCCCGCGCGGCTTGGAATGGCTGCGGCACTTTGCTAGCGCCCGCCGGGGGCTCCAACAACAAGACCCGGAGCAGGGCCTTGCATCACCCGGCGCGGCGTTAAGGGCCGCAGGACAATTGCCATCGCCCGCCGGGGGCTTTGACTTTGACTCTGACATCGGGAGGGGAATGGGAAGTGCAGAGGAGGGATAAGTTTTTGCCTTCCATCACAGCGAGGAGGAGATGCGCTGTGATGGATGTTTGTGTAAATTGTGTTGTGTCTTGGTTCTTTTTTGTGTGTATGACTGCAGAAACAACATTTTGTTTGAACCCCAATGGGGTTCAAATGACAACTAAATTGTATTGTGTATTGTGTATTGTGAACCCGGGTCTCTGGCGCTATAAGGCAGCAACTCTACCGCTGCGCCACCGTGCCGCCCATGTTCTATGTAATTCTAAATTTCAGTCATCTTCCTCTTAGTCATCATGTTGATGGAATGATTGTGTTTTTTTTCGATTCAACATTATTGATTTAGATGATTACTGACATGAAATTTAATAATTCATTGGACTGTGAAGAAAAGAACGCCCAGTTTGTTGTTCAGTAATAAATACCAGGTTACGTGTATTCCCTGAGTTTATACTGAACAATGCTTAGCTTGCTTGGAGATCTATTTGTCAATGCTTCTCTCTGCTCCACGAATAACAGGTACAGAAATGGACTGGGGACATTTTCACCAATGTTATTTTACTTTGGGGATTATATTGGACGACTGTGGAATGGCTTTCCATTTCCAGAGGTATAGTTTGTCACTTTAACATGTGGGTGGAACGATAGCGCAGCGGTAGAGTTGCTGCCTCACAGCACCAGAGACCCAGGCTCGATCCTGACTGCGGGTGCTGTCTCTACAGAGTTTGTACGTTCTCCCTGTATCCTCACATATTTTCTACACATGCTCCGGTTTCCTCCCACGCTCCAAATACACATGGGTTTTGAGGCTCATTGGCTTCAGTAAGAAATGTCAATTATCCCTGGTGTGTAGGGTAGTGTAATATGCCCCTGTCCCACTTAGGAAACCTGAACGGAAACCTCTGGAGACTTTGCGCCCCACCCAAGGTTTCCGTGCGGTTCCGGGAGGTTTTTGTCAGTCTCCCTAATGGTCGAAAGTGGTTTCCGCTTCTTTCGACCATTAGGGAGACTGAGAAAAACCTCCCGGAACCTCCGGGAACCTCCGGGAACCTCACAGAAACCTTGGGTGGGGCGCAAAGTCTCCAGAGGTTTCCGTTTAGGTTTCCTAAGTGGGACAGGGGCATTAGTGTGGGGGGATTGCTGGTCGGCGCCATCCAATCATGACTAATCCATCTCTCCCTCCTAACCCCATTCTCCTGCCTTCTCCCCATAACCTCTGACACCTGCACTAATCAATAATCTATCTATCTCTGCCTTAAAAATATCCATTGACTTCCACAGAATTCCACAGATTCACCACCCTCTGAATAAAGAAATTTCTCCTCATCCCCTTCTTAAAGGAACGTACTTTAATTCTGAGGCTGTGACTTATAGTCCTAGACTCTCCCACTAGTGGACACATCCTCTCCACATCCACTCTGTCCAAGCCTTTCACTCCAGCGAGTACAGGCCCAGTGCCGACAAACGCTCATCATAGGTTAACCTACTCATTCCTGGGATCATTCTTGTAAACCTCCTCTGGACCCTGAGATGAGCCAGCACATCCTTCCACAGCTCACAATATTCCAAATGTGGCCTGACCAGCGCCTAATAGAGCCTCAGCATTACATCCCTGCTTTTGTATACAAACCCTCTTGAAATAAATGCTGAAATAAATGAAATGAAATGAATGGTGTTTGTACAGAGTTTGTACGTTCTCCCTATGACCTGCGTGGGTTTTCTTGGAGATCTTCGGTTTCCTCCTACAAGACGTGCAGGTTTGAATGTTAATTTGCTCAGTATAAATGTAAATTGTCCCTAGTGCGTGTGGGATAGTGTTAATGTGCGGGGATGGCTGGTCGGCACGGACTCGGTGGGCCGAAGGGCCTGCTTCCGCATTGTATCTCAAAATTAAACTCCACTAAAATGAAGTATGGGTGTCTGGCAGTGTTTTGCTGTGACTCACCCTTCAGGTTTATTCCATGTTTTAAGAAGGATCAACGTTAAGGAAAGCTGCCCAAGGAAGCCTTCAACATAATGCGATTGGAGGGACTGATTGCAGCAGACATAATGGTGGTCGCCATGGAAATGGCTTGCAAATCAGCGCTGGATGTTCTGTTGCATTAGTCCCTAGTGCCTGCCTGCAATCCAAGTCAATTGACCATAATCCTCTCTGAAATTAACCACCATTCTGATTTCACTTGTCTTTCTTGCGAACGTGTACACTGCGGAATCCAAACCCGCATTTCATAATGAAAATTGTTCTGCAGAACAACTAATTTATGTTGGTAAAAATATCCATCAGTTTCTGGTTTAGAGATACAGCGTGGAGACAGGCTCTTCGGCCCACCGAGTCCGCACCGTCCAGTGATCCCTGCACGTTAGGGGAGCTGAGTGATGGCAGCCTCTGCCCACAGTCTGTCTGCTTTTCCATCTTTTCTTTATTTTTCGTCTATTTAAAAAAGTATGTTGTTTTGGAGGTTTTTGCACAAAAGTCCGCGAGTATTTTTATGTGGGGGAGGTGGGTAGGGGAAGCTGGAAACTGTTTCCCAGTCACTTCCTGGCGAGGATGCAACTATTCTCTGAGTCGCATCTTCGCTCCCCCTCGCGGCTCACCAACTGGATTGGCATGGCCTTCAGGAGCTTCAGTAGCGGCGGCGCGGCACTGGATTAATCGCGGAGCGGGCGGGCGATGCCTTACCTGGATCGCCGTTTGAAGCCCCGGAGTGTTGGGCCTGATGCTTCAACATCGTGGTTTGCGGAGCTCCGAGCCACGGGCGGCGCTGACTTCAACATCGCGGAGTCCTGGGATCCCTTTGCCGAGGGGCCGCCGGCGTGAATCTCCGCCCAGCTCGGCCTGTGGACTTCAGGAGCTGCAGTCTCCGGTAAGAAGTGGCCGATTCGGAAACTCCAAGCTGCTGAGAATGTTCTTCCGTTCCGATGTCGGAGTTCCATCATCCCAGCGAGAGGGCCTGAACATCGGGCCGCCCGTAGCGGCGACTGCGGAGGGCACGGGAGGCCCTGACCACGGGTGAACAACAAAGAGGATGACTAAACTTTGGTGCCTTCCCTCACAGTGGGAAACATTGATTCCGCTGTGTGGGGATGTTTATGTTAAAGTCTATCGTGTGTTGTGGTTTTTTTTATTCGTAGGGCTGTATGGTCATTCCAAATTTCACTGTACCAATTGGTGCAAGTGACAATAAATGTCTCTTGAATCTTGAATCTTTAACACTACGCTGCACACACTAGGGACTATTTACTATTATACCAAGTCAATTAGCCTACAAACTTGTACTTCCTTGGAGAGTGGGAGGAAACTGGAGATCCCAGAGAAAACCCACGCAGTTCACGGGGAGAACGTACAAACTCCGTAGAGACAGCATCCGTAGTCAGGATCGATCCTGGGTCTCTGGTGTTGTGAGGTAGTAACTCTACCACTGCGCCACCATGCCACCCATGAACTTATTATTAACTATTAACTATCACCTTAACATTTTGCTATCGACCTCTTGTTGAAGGTTGGTTCTGTAATTTGCAAGATCACTAGTTCGTACCAATAGGATTAAGGTGAAGGGAAAGAGATTTAATGAGAATCATTAAAGAAGGGTTAACACTTTCACACAAAGGGTGGTGGGTGCATGGAACGAGCTGCCAGAGCAGGTAGTTGAGGCAGGGTCTATCCCAACTTTCAAGCAACAGTTATACAGGTACATTGATAGGCCAGGTTTCGGGGGATATGGACCAAATGTGGGCAGGTGGGCCTAGTGTAGCTGGGAGGGCCTGTTTCCATGCTGTAGCACTTTATAACTCTATAAATTAAATCAATCATTTGTTTCCATTCAAATTTTACTGAGGCCAGGGACTAGGGAGTTCAGAATGGGAACAAAGGCTTCATAATTCACACCTCTTTGATCCTTATCTCCAGGGTGATGAATCTGCCACAGTGGGTATTTTTACGATGAAATTTGTCAGATTCTTGATTATGTGTGGAAAGGGGTGGGAGGGGGGGGGGGGGGGTAAGGTTATGGTGTGAAGGGGGGGGGGGGGGGGAATGAGGTTAAGAGGGAAAGATAGATCAGCCATGAATGGACTTGATGGGCCAAATAGCTTAGTTCTGACCTATGACTTCTGAGCATGAATTTATTAACCTATCTGTGTCCAACCATCCGTTGTCCAGCCCGCTGCCAATTAAAAACAAAACCCTCCTCTTTATCCACCTATCACTTTCCAGACCTTGTCCCCCCCTCCCACCCTTCCCCCCCCTCCCCCCCCTCCCCCCCCCCCCCTCCTCCCCCCCCTCTCCCCCCTTCCCCTACAGTTAAAAGACTGCTCTTTAAAAAACTGTGAACCATTTTTGAGCAATGTTTTTTTGAGCATTCTTTTTCTTGTTCTCTCACTCTCCGCCATAGGAATACAATTGGATTCTCTTGACCACCATCAATTGTGTGAGTCATTACAACCCCCAGTTTATAATTTTAAAATATCATTTACAAATTTCAAATTTCCTAAATGAAGTTGTCTTTCACTTCGATTACATTTTTCATATTCCTTTAGTAAATGGTGCAATTGCCAAAGTATTATTTCAACAGTCTAGTGCAGTACCGTACCTCGTCATGTATCTGTACACTGCGAATGGCTCGATTGTAATCATGTATTATCTTTCCGCTGACTGGTGAGCAGCTTTTCACTGTACCTCAGTACACGAGAGATTAAACTAAACTAAACTAAATGACCAAATTCAAGAAATACACAAGTTCTGCATCATTTCAGGTTTGCATTGTTTGCAGACGATAGTCTACTGGGCTGTTTGTAAGGTAAAGACATTCCCTGTGTTAGCACTTTGCACGTGACAATAAGTGCACCATCGGACCATTGATAGACACAAAATGCTGGAGTAACTCAGCGAGACAGGCAATATCTCTGGAGCGAAGGAATGGGTGACGTTTCGGAAAGTCTTGTGCATCCATTTGCATAAACCATGGCTTCCAATGGAACAGGTGTCAGAGGTTATGGAGAGAAGGCAGGAGAATGGGGCCGAGATAGATCAGCCATGATTGAATAGCGAAATGTAGTTGATGGGCCGAATGGCCTAACTCTACTCCTATTCCTTATGACCTTATGAGCTGGTTTTGAGTCTGTGTGGCCATTTTGTCCTAGTCCCGGCTTGTACCACAATACAATTTCTACTTGGACTGTTCTTAATCTGTTCTGAATCAATCGCTATTTCACCTGTGCTCTTTATCCAAACCCTGCTGTTGTTTGCAAAGCATTGTTTGAGGTGGAGTTAACCTCCAAATTGCACAAAACTTCAAGATTAATTGAAGGTAGACAAAAATGCTGGAGAAACTCAGCGGGTGAAGCAGCATCTATGGAACGAAGGAAATAGGTAACGTTTCGGGCCGAAACCCCTTCTTCAGACGGGTTGCGTTTATGGTGCGTCTATTGGCACATGCAAAGTGCTAACACAGGGAATGTCTTGACCTTACAAACAGCCCAGTAGAGTATTATCTGCAAACAATACAAACCTGAAACGATGCAAAATTTGTGTAATTCTTGAATTTGGTCATTTAGTTTAGTTTAGTTTATTGAAGATGTTGTCACAGACCTTAGCTTTTCTTTTGTTGATCGTCTATTGTTTTCTGATATATTGCCATGACCATTTTGTAATGTGGATGTGAATTATTACTGGTTTATTATTGTCAGGCATAGCGGGTTATGTGTGGTCATGACCCCGGTATTGAAGATTACATGGAACAACATGAAGGGATGTGGAGAGCTTCTTAGACATGTACAATTAGTCTCTTCCAGCAATCATCTCCATTGAATCTGTGTACTGGTCGATCACAGACTTCATGCTCGTACACCACTTATTTACATAGACACCCTGGTCTGCAATGAGAGCATTGGGTTCAAGAGGAGAAAAGTGTCATCATCTGTCTTCAATGGATGACCTCTTATTTTAAAACTGTGGCTCCTTTTTCTGGATTCTCCAGAAAAGAAAACATTAGCACATTGGCGCAGTGGTAGAGTTCCTGCCTTACAGTGCCAGGGACCCAGCTTCGATCCTGACTATGAGTGCTTGGCTGTACAGAGAACCTTTCCGTACCTCTCGTTTCCCTCTCCCCTGACACTCAGTCTGAAGAAGGGTCTCGACCCGAGACATCACCCATTCTTTCTCTCCAGAGATGCTGCCTGTCATAGAGTCATAGAGTGATACTACCACAAGGGCCACATCTAACCCCCTCTCTTGCTATATTTAAGAGGGAGTTAGATGTGGCCCTTGTGGCTAAAGGGATCAGGGGGTATGGAGGGAAGGCAGGTACAGGATACTGAGTTGGATGATCAGCCATGATCATACTGAATGGCAGAATGGCTTACTCCTGCACCTATTTTTCTATGTTTCTATGTTTCTATACAGTATGGAAACGGGCCCTTTGGCCCAACTCGTCCACACCGGCCAACAATATCCCAGCTACACTAGTCCCACTTACCTGCGCTTGGTCCATATCCCTCCAAACTTGTTCTATCCATGCACCTGTCTAACTGTTTCTTAAAAGATGGGATAGTCCCTGCCTCAACTACCTCCTCTGGCAGCTTGTTCCATACACCCACCACCCTTTGTGTGAAAATGTTACCCCTTGGATTCCTATTAAATCTTTTCCCCTTCACCTTGAACCTATGTCCTCTGGTCCTTGATTCCCCTACTCTGGGCAAAAGACTCTGTGCATCTGCCCAATCTATTCCTCTCATGATTTTGTATACCTCTATAAGATCTCCCCTCACCCTCCTGCACTCCATGGAATAGAGACCCAGCCAACTCAAACTTTCCCTATAGCACGCACCCTCTAGTCCTGGCAACATCCTCGTAAATCTTTTCTGAACCCTTTCAAGCTTGACAATAACATGGTGCCCATAACTGAACACAATATTCTAAATGCGGTCTCACAAACGTCTTATTCAACTGCAACATGACCTCCCAACTTCTATACTGTCCCACTGAGTTAGAAACATAGAAACATAGAAAATAGGTGCAGGAGGAGGCCATTCGGCCCTTTGAGCCAGCACCACCACTCATTGTGATCAAGGCTGATCGTACCCAATCAATAACAAGTGCCTGCCTTCTCCCCATATCCCTTGATTCCACTAGCCCCTAGAGCTCTATCACACTACTCACACTAATGCCAGAATTTGGAAATCTAATTCCATGAACGTCCGTTATGACTGAAAATGTGAATAAGTATAAAATACTGAATAAGTAAAAACTTTTGATTAAAATAAAATGTTGGAGTAACTCAGCGGGGACAGGCAGCATCTCTGGATAGAAGGAATAGGTGACATTTCGGGTTTTGGGTCAAGACCCTTCTTCACATGCTGCGTGTCCCACTGAGCTACTCCAGCATTTTGTGTCGATCTTTGGTGTAAACCAGCATCTGCAGTTCCCCCCAACACATTTTTCCTACAACAGGGTGACCAAAACTGAACACAATACTCCAAATACTCCATCTCTAAACCCCATACATGGAAGCCAATTAACGCTACCTGAATGAGATAGTAAACTCAGGTGGATCATGGAGAATTCAGGACCACATATTCAATGGTGACTTTAGTTAGTTAACTCAGAGATACAATGAAAGAGATGCACTTCATTTTTTTTTTGTGTGAATTTCTTTGTGTGACACTACTTTGCCATGATTTCATTTGATCTTTAAACGAAAATACCCCTGGTCTTTGAATGCAAACGTCACTTCTTGGCATTTGCTTGAGGGCTCTGCCTGGAAATGATGTTGACAGATCAAGTGTATAAAATGAGTGCACAACATTACTCTGACCCTGCTGCTGTGTACATGATGCCAGAAGAAGGCAATAAATAGGTTGTCAAGCAGTTTTACCCAAATATATTCCCAGTATGAAGCTTTGAGTTGTCAGAAAAATAGCATCGAGCAAGCAGCATTGTGCCAATGGGCCGACACAAGATGCTGGAGTAGCTCAGCGGTTGAGGCAGCATCTCTGGAGAGAAGGAATGGGTGACGTTTTGGGTCAAGACCTTTCTTCAGGCCTGTCTGCTTCCTGCTCTGACTGAAAGATCATGGACTGCTATATTAATTGGACAGTGTGTTTAGGTTTATGTTTAGTATTGTCATGTGTACTGAGGTAAAGTTTCAGTTTAGCTTATTGTTTAACTTATACCACGAGTACCGAGGTACAGTGAAAAGCTTTAGTTGTGTGCTAACCAGTCAGTGGAAAGACTACACATGTTTACAGTCGAGCCATATACAGTGTATAGATACATGAAAAGGCACAGTGGAAAACATTTATTTTGCATGCTATCCGAACAGATCCAATAATACTGTATTAAATCAAATTCAAGTACAACTCATAAACAAGTTTAGTTTGAAGATGCAGTACGGAAACAGGCCCTTCAGACTACCAGCGATCACCACATGCTAAAGGGCCTGTGCCACTTTCACGACCTAATTCACGACCTCTGCCAAGTTTGCCCTTGACTCATACTCGTAGCATGGTCGTGGGAGGTCGTAGGAGGTCGTAGGTAGGTCTTAGCAGGCCATGATGCTAGTCGTAGGTACTCGTGGCATCAAGTAGGTCGGGGCGTTTTTTCTAGCCTGATGAAAAATGTCCACGAGTAAAAAAGGCCGTGAATTAGGTCGTGAATGTGGGACAGGGCCTTGACAATACAAACACTAGGAATAGTTTACAAATTTTACCAAAGCCAATTAACCTACAAACCTGTACATCTTTGGAGAGTGGGTGGAAACCGGAGCGCCCGGAGAAAACCCACGCGGTCCTGGGGATAATGTACAAATTCTGATTAGACATTGGACTTTGTCTGTGGAACTGATGCACTTCATAGTCAGGATCGTACTGGGGTCTCTTGCGCTGTAAAGCAGCAACTCTATCCATGCGCCGCTGTGCCACCCCGGTGATAAAGCAAATGGGAAGATACAGAGTGCAGAATATATTTCTCAGCATTGAAGTGCATCAGTTCCACAGACAAAGTCCAATGTTCGCAACTGTTGTAACTCGGAATGGATTGCCATTGGAGTGGCTGACATTGCTGGTGGCTTATTTAGATGGTATAATTAAACCATGACAGATTTAACCATTCCTTGTGACCAGGAGATGCTGCCTTGGGTAAGTTGCAATTTTTACTGATGTTGTTATTACTTTTTCCAACCTCCCCAGATTATTCAACAATGCTGGAACATTTAGCATGGTAACTGTTAGAAATACAAATACCCAATGCTCATTAATGATTTCTATTTCTTTATTTTTTAAATTGTAATGATTATAAATGCAAAGCCCCAATACTGACTTTAATGATTTCTAATTCTTTAATTGTTCAAAAAGCATTTTGCTAACAAACATAAGAAAAAAATATTTTGAAAAGTGAGATCTCTTTTTTTTGAAAATGTATCCAAATCTATAAATGTCTTTTATTTTGTTAATGGTATTTATGAATCAATGTTATTGCCACAAATGAAAACCAAACGGACCGTTTTAGTTCATCATCTCTGAACTGAGCAGTGTTGATTAGAGGCTCATGTTGTACAAGAGGTCCTCTCCTGCATGATCAATATAACCTGATGCTATTGTCCGCTTTGGGATTGACTCTGAAACATCTAAGATGTGACCTTCTTCAATCTCTTGGATGTTGCACACGTTTTGTAAATCCACACTTACATTGAATTCAGTTGCATGTGAGTTGAGTTTAGTTTATTGTCACGTGTACTGAGGTACAGATGAACGCTTTTGTTGCGTGCTAACTAGTCGGCAGAAAGACGATGCATGATTACAATCGAGCCAGCCACCATATACAGATACATGATAAAGGGAATAATGTGAATAACGTTTAGTGCAAGATAAAGTCCAGTAAAGTCTGATCAAAAATAGTGCAAGGATCTCCAGTGTGGTAGATGGTAGCTCAGGGCCGCTCTAGAGTTGTTGATAGGATGGTTCAGTAACAGCAGGGAAGAAAATGTCCCTGAATCTTGATGTGTGTGTTTGCAGACTTCTTTACCTCTTGCCTGATGGGGGAGGGGAGAAGAGGGAGTGGCCAGGGTGCGACTTATCCTTGATTATGCTGGTGGCCTTGCCGAGGCAGCATAAGGTGTAAATAGAGTCGATGGAAGGGAGGTTGGTTCGTGTGATGGTCTGGGCTGCGTCAACAATTCGCTGCAATTTCTTGCGGTCTTGGACGGAGCTGTTCCGCTAACCAAGTTGGGATGTATCCTGTGTTCAAGAAGGAACTGCAGATGTAGCCATGTGAGTTGGTGGGTTTGTAATGTATGTCGGTCAGGAGTCTGTCCCCTGCAATGGAGATGGTGAGGTCAAGGAATGGTAGGGAAGTGTCGGAAATGGTCCAGGTGTATTGGAGTGCCGGGTGGAAGTTGGTGGTGAAGTGGATGAAGTCAGTCAGTTGTGTATAGGTGCAGGAGGTGGCCCCAAAGCAGTCGTCAATGTAACGGAGATAAAGGTCGGGAATGGGGCCCTGGTACGTGTTGAACAAGGATTGTTCAACGTACCCGACAAAGAGGCAGGTGTAGCTGGAGCCCATGCGTGTGCCCATAGCTACGCCTTGTGTTTGGAGGAAATGGGAGGCGTCAAATGTAAAGTTGTTGAGGGTGAGGACCAACTCCGCTATTTGTGTACCTGGGATGTATCCTGATGGATTTCTACGTCGCATCTGTAGAAGTTGGTGAGAGTTGTTGGGGACATACAAAAAAAAAAAAAAAAAAAAAAAAAATGTTTGTTGTTTTGTTGTTTGTCTTTTGCACAAAAGTCCGCGAGCATTGCCAATTTCATTTCACTGCACATCTCGTATGTGTATGTGACAAATAAACTTGACTTGACTTGACTTGAACATTCTATGCCTACGAAGGAAGTAGAGGCGTTGGTGTGCTCTCATGGCCATTTCTTCAATGTGGGTGATCCTGGTGAAATTTACTCCGTGGATATGAAGCTTTCAACCATCTCAACTTTGGCCCCGTCAATGCAAACTGGTGTATGTGGCCGGGCTTCGTTTCCTGAAGACGATCACTATCTAAATGTTCAGATAGATGTGACTCCTCCTTGGGTGTAGGGTTGTGGAGAGATTGAGGCTTCCACCAGACTCGCATTTGCCCAGAATGAGTTTTTTGAAACTCCATTGCCAAGATTGTCACTAACTCACATAAACAGGAAAGTTGTCCTTGCTAATGACCTATTTATTAAAATGATCCAAGAACTTTAATCTCTGTAACACTAATCTGCTAACCCCATTTGTTAGATGGTACAAACCTTATTCCCCGGATTGGCAATGCCAGAGACTAGGAGGCATAGCTTTAAGGTAGTTTGGTTTTTGTTTAGTTTAGAGACATATCGCGGAAATAGGCACTTCAGCCCGCTGAGTCCACGCCGACCAGCGATACCTGCACACGAACACACTTGGGACAATTTGCAATTTTACCGAGGCAATTAGCGTACAACCTGTACGTATTTGGAATGTGGGAGGGAACCGGAGCACCCGGAGAGCGTGGGGAGAATGTACAAACCCCGTACAGACAGCACCCATAGTCAGGATCAAATCCGGTTCTCTGGCACTGTTAAGGCCCTGTCCCACTTTCCCGAGTTACTCACGAACTCTCCCGAGTTTTCCCTTTTATTCAAACTCGGAGGATTACGGCAATAGCCAGCCGTTGGTACTCGGTGTTATTTTTTAAACTCGTGGACATTTTTCAACAAAAATATCCCGACTTACTTGATGCCCCGAGTTCCTACGGCTGGCATTACGAGCCGCTACGAAACATCTACGGACTCCTACGGCCTATTACGGACTCGCTATGGACATTCCCCGACATTCGAATCAAGGGGAAAACTCGGGAGAGTTTGTGACTAACTCGGGAAAGTGGGACAGGGCCTTAACTACCGCTGCGCCACCCTGCCGTGCAAGAGGGGCGAAGTTTAAAGGTTTAAAGGTGATCTGTGGAGCAAGTTTTTTTTACACATAGGGTGGAGGGTGCCTGGAACCCGCTGCGGGGGATGGTGGTGGAGGTGGGTATGATAGTGACATTTAAGAGACTTTTAGATGGGTACATGGATATGCAGGGAATGGAGGGATATAGATCATGTACAGGCAGAGGAAATTAGTTTAACCCGGCATCATATTCGGCATGGACATTGTGGGATGAGGGGCCTGTCCTGTATTGTTCCATGTTATCACCTTGTGTGAAGAAAAGGCAATGTTCTTTTTTATCATAAGATAGACACAAAGTGCTGGAGTAACTCTGTGGGTCAGGCAGCATTTCTGGAGAAAAAGGATGGGTGATGTTTTTCGGTGGAAGGATATGGACCCAACGCTGGCAGATTGGGACTAGTGTAGCTTGGACATGTTGGTCGGTAGGGGCAAGTTGTGCCGAAGGGCCTGTTCCCACACTGTATCACTCTATGACTCTATGACTGACGATCCCCGGAAACAACGACACGATGCACTCAGTGACGCGTCGGGCGACCATTTCTGTCAACATGTTGGACGATGACGGAAGCCAACGGCGAGCTACATCGTCGTCTGACACACGAACGAGCGAAATCTATGACTATCAATGTTTCTAGAGATCTAGAGATCCTCAAGACCTTCCCTACACAACAATGGACCTACCAGCCTGAGGTCATTTGTGGCCGGCCCTGATTTGGTCCTGTTCTTTCTCTCCGCGCAACCTCTTCACCCCCACCCCTTACTTTCAATCTGAAGAATGGTCCTGACCTGAAACTTTGCGCAATTTTCTCCAGAGATGCTGTCTGACCCACTGAGTTACTCCAGCACTTTGTGTCTATCTTTGGTACAAATTAGCATCTGCAGTTCTTTGTTTCTGCATTTCTTCTTTTTTTTCCCTATCAACTTGAGACCACTGACAGAATTCTGACTATACCTATGTAGCCAAAAGTGCTTTGCTTCTCTCTCTGGCAATTTTACTTCAGTAGTATATGTGCACAATGAAATTATTTTGCTCTTGCCCTTGGATTTGTATACCATGTTTGCCATCGTATTTATTATTCTGCAACCGTGGGCGGCACGGTGGAGCAGCGATAAAACTACTGCCTTACAGTGCCAGAGACCCGGGTTTGATCCTGACCACGGGTACGGACTTTGTACATTCTCCCCGTGACCTGCGTGGGTTTTCACAGAGATCTTCGGTTTCCTCCCACACTCAAAAGATGTGCAGGTTCTTAGGTTAATTGGCTTGGTATAAAATGCAAATGGTCTGTAGTATGTGTGGGATAGTGTTGATGTACGGGGGTCGCTGGTCAGCGCGGACTCGGTGGGCCAAAGGGCCTGTTTCTCTAAACTAAACAAAAGCGGTCTCGCCCTCTCTCTGTCAATTTTACTTAAGCAGCATGTGCACACATTGATATCATTTTGCTGTTCTCTCTGGATTTGTAGACCATGTTTGGTATCTAATTTTTATTATTCCAAGTCTTATCTTCTGCGACCACTATGGTGCTAGGCAGACAATGCAAGGTGAGTCAGATCAAAAGTTATTGTGACAGTTCATTCATATCCCTTGGATCATGTCTGCATATTGTAGACAGGTCAGTGGGGAGCTCTTGTCAAATAATGAAATGAAAGTTGAGTGGATTGTAAACATTCGGTGTGTGTAAAGCATTTTTATCCTCAGTGGCTTACTTTTATGCCTCTTGTGATATATCTGCAAATTTACCATCATCTGTAAAGCTGTTCCATTATACGTTATTTACATGGGTCGTGTCAATTGATGCTTGTGCTTAAGATAACATTACGGGCTAATGCACTCAAACACCTACGTTGCAATTCACTGATGTCCTTGAGGGAAAGAGGTTTCCCATCCTTGCTAGATCTGGCGCAAGTGTGGTCCAAATCCATCCCAATTCAATGGTACTTTAGCTTAGGTTATTATCACACGTACCGTGGTGTAGTGAAAAGCTTTTTGTTGCGTGCTAACCAGCCAGCGGAAACAAACAATGCATGATTACAATCAAGCTCCCCACAGTGTACAGATACCGGATGAAGGGAATAATATTCAGTTCAAGGTAAAGTCTGATTAAAGATAATCTGAGGGTCGCCAATGAGGTAGCTGGCAGCTCAGGACTGCTTTCTAGATGTTGGTAGGATGGTTCAGCTGCCTGATAACAGCTGGGAAGAAACTGTCTCAGAATCTGGAGGTGTGCATTTTCACACTTCTGTATGTCTTGGTTGATGGCAGAGTGGAGAAGAAGGAGTGACCAGGGTGAGACTGATCTTTGATTATGCTGGTGGCTTTGCCGAGGCAGCGTGAAGCGTACATGGGGTCAACAGAAGGGAAGTTGGTGTGTGTGATGGTCTTCGCTGTGTCCACAATTTTCTGCAATTTCTTGCGGTCTTGGCTGGAGCTGTTCCCAAACCATGCTGTGATGCATCCCGGTAAAATGCTTTCTACGGCATATCTGCAGAAGTTGGTGAGAGTTGTGTGGACATGCTGATCTTCCTAAGCCTTCTCAGGAAGTAGAGGCGTTGCTGTGCTTTTTTGGCTATAGCTTTGATATCGCTGGTCCAGGACAAGTTGCTGGTGATATTTACTTCTAGGAATTTGAAGCTTTCAACCTCCTCTACTTTGGCTCCGTCAATGTATACCAGGGTATGCGTACCACATTGCTTCCAACATTTATTGTCACATGTACCGAAGGGCTGGGTTTAATGGGTCGTTAATAAACTGCTCCGTCTGTGCGGCATCGCCACTTCTCTCTCTCCCAGATCCTCCACCCCAACTGTCGACAAAGCCTGGCTGAGAAAATGCTCCCACTCATATTACGGGTTGGCATTTGCCCACTTGCCAGGGCGGGCGGCGTCTCCTTCAAAGAGACCGAGAACAGGTTCCATCAGCTGGGGAGCTGCAACTCACTCCTGAGTGAAGCCTCTAGTTTGGCTGCAAATTCTCATCATTATCACTGCCCGGTCACCCGGACCCGGCTCCCAGCTGTGTGTCCTGACACACTGGAACCAACCCCGGAGGTGTAAGCAACAGCATCTGTATTTAAGCCAACCCACCTTGAAAGTTTCACCAGCCTGTTTGAATCCAATCTGAACTTTCCAACCAACACGGCACGTTGACATTTTCCTCGTTTCCTTCAATCCAGAAGGGTGCTGAGATAGGAATGTAAGGACTGTCTCAAAGTGGTTGACCACACAACTTGTAATTTGTGTAAATCAATATCAAATCTGAATGGCTGTGACTCGGGCTAATGCCAGGGATTTGATAATTGATAGGTTTCTTCCATCCAATCTTGCGTTTTCAAGGCTGGCGTTGAGTCAATAATTTAAATAGACACAATTGTGGATTTGTGCAGCCTGCAGTACACTGTGGCATATTGCTGACATATTTGATGGATATATTTTTTTATAAATCTCATTGGAATGATTACGCAGGTCCGTACACACGCAGTAGCTCAGCTGACGAGAATGTTTGTCCCGAATCACCCATGATCTGGGCATGCGCAGTTGTAATTCCGAACTCACTTATTCACTGGATGTTTTCAAGAGAGAGTTAGATTTAGCTCTTAGGGCTAAAGGAATCAAGGGATATGGAGATAAAGCAGGAACGGGGTACTGATTTTAGATGAGCAGCCGTGATCATATGGAATGGCGGTGCTGGCTCGAAGGGCCGAATGGCCTACTCCTGCACCCATTTTTCTATGTTTCTATGTTCACTCCAGGCAATAGATCAATTCAGAATTACCACCTATTCTGATGATAGAAATTAGGTATATCTGATAGAGTGATGGATAAAGCTACAGGGCCAGGTTGGACAGACTTGAACTGTTTTATTTGGAAAGCTCGACGCTGTGGGGAGTTCAAAACTTGTAGGAGCAGAATTAGGCCATTTGGCCCCATCAAGCCTTCTCCGCCATTCAAGCATGGCTGATCTATCTTTCCCTCTCAACCCCATTCTCCTGCCCGCTCCCCATAACCCTTGACACCCGTACTAATCAAGAATCTGTCAACCTCCACTTTAAAAATAGCCGTTGATGGCCTCCACAACTTCCACAGATTCACCACCCTCTGACTAACAAATTCCTCCTCATCTCCTTTCCACGTCCATTTATTCTTGAGGATTTGGCCTCTGGTCCTGGACTCTTCCACTAGTGGAAACATGAGGGAGACCTGTTAGAAGCACATAAAATCATAAAATGATAAGCCCATCCTGTCTTCTCCGCCATTCTACCATGGCTGATCTATCTGGAAAGAAACAAGACTGTTGTTCAACACACACACACAATATTTACTGTGAATTTATAATGAGTTTTTGGCGTGGAAATATGGCTTGTGTAGAACTTTAGTATCGGGCATTGAGTGTTCTGTTGAGAAACGGCCCGCTCTGATGCAGGAGGTCACTCGGGCCACTCATCACTCCACAAAACGCCCTCAGCACAAGGTACTGGATGACGATTAAACCCTGTGGATCGGGAACTGAGGCTCCAGAACAAGGAACCAGGATCCAGAACAAGGGGTCACAGTTTAAGGATAAGAGGGAAGTATTTTAGGACCAAGATGAGAAAATCATTTTTTACACAGAGAGTGGTGAATTTGTGGAACTCTCTGCCGCAGAAGGTAGTTGAGGCCAGTTCTTTGGCTATATTTAAGAGGGAGTTAGGTGTGGCCCTTGTGGCTAAAGGGATCAGGGGGTATGGAGAGAAGGCAGGTACGGGATATTGATTTGGATGATCAGCCATGATCATATTGAATGGCGGTGCAGACTCGAAGGGCCGAATGGCCTACTCCTGCACCTATTTTCTATGTCTCTATGTTTCATTTCAGCAGCTCAATGGTTCAATGATGCTTTGATTGTCACGTGTGCGTAATGCTAACACAGTGACTATCAACAGTCCAGTAGAGTATTGCCGTAGCCCCGATCCCCGATCAATAAGTGTACAGACATAGTCTACAGAGCACTCACGTCAGAGGCGCCATGTTTTGGCGCCATTTCCAAAGTCCACGCTCCAGTTCTGATGAGTGGTGCTTGTTCCAGGCGAGTCCCAGGCTGTTTCGGGCCTCCAGCCATCACCTTCCTTGGAGGCCACGCCCCTCCCCTCGCCCATCCACCGTTGTTCCCCAGGGGGGTGGATGCTCCCCGCAGCCGACCTCGAGGGTGCGTTGGGTGGGCCAGACCCCAGTTCCCTCTCCTCTCCCACCGGCCTCGGTCCACACCCGTCATCAACGCCGGCTACATCCCTGAGCGGTTTCTGTTCTTCAGGGGCCGGCACTGCAGCTTCCTCTCTCCCAGGCCTGCGGCCACTGGGCCCAATGAGCAAGGAACTGCTTGGTGACTTCCTCCAGCAGGCCGTGATCAGCCGGGTTTTCTGTTTGGCTGCGGGGGACCGTCTCAGTGGGCTGTATCTCTAAAACTACAGGAGGCTGCGGCCTTTGCTCGGTTGAACACAAGACCCGCAGCTTCAAGCTGCGATCCGCCAGTCCGGGTCTTGTGTTCAACCGAGCAATGGCCGCAGACTCCTGCAGTTTTAGAGATACAGCGCGCAAACACGCCCTTTGGCCCACCGAGTCTGTACTACCCAATGATCCCCGCCCACTCTAGCACTCTCCTGCACACACTAGGGACAATTTTACACTTACACCAAGCCAATTAACCTGCAAACCTGTACGTCTTTGGAGTGTGGGAGGAAACCGAAGATCTCGGAGAAAACCCACGCAGGTCATGGGGAGAGTACGTACAAACTCCGTACAGACTGCACCCGTAGTCAGGATTGAACCCGGGTCTCTGGCGCTGTGAGGCAGCAACTCTACCGCTGCGCCACCGTGCCGCCCTGTATGTGAGAGATGAGTGGGAATGAAAAATACACGTTATTAATTGCCGTCTGAAAAGCGTACGAGATTTGAGGATGAAACACTTGTGACCAAGTGTTGTAAAATTATTTTCGGCCTAAGGTGTCGTTTATGTAAGATTGCATGATGCATTAAATTGGCAAAGCATTTATAAAAGGACACCTTGCCTGAAATTAGCTTCCCATGTAGAAAACTTAATTAGAGATTAATTACAGAAAAGACACGTCGCATTTGTCCAACATCAACCATTGTGCTGTATCAAAGCTGAAATGTTTCAGGCAGTGAGCTAATGTCGGGTGTCAGCACACACGCTGGGCTTGCAATCTCTCTCTTTCTGCCTTTTGCCTGTCATTTTCACTGCAGCCACTCTAAGCTCTCACCCACGCTGACTCGAGTGTCACTGCAGCTGCCAGCTTGGACAGAACGCATCCTTGCATCTCGGCGGCACGGTGGCGCAGCGGTGGAGTTGATGCCTCACGGCGCCAGAGACCCGGGCTCCATCGGGTGCTGTCTCTACTGAGTTTGTAGGTTAATTGGCTTCGGCAAAATTTGTAAATTGTCCTTAGTGTGTGTAGGATAGCGCTAGTGTATGGGGACTGCAGGTGGGGCGGATTCTGGGAGTTGAAGGGCCTGTTTCCGCGCCGTATCTCTAAAGTAAAGTAACCGGTCGGGTGCATGGAGAGAGGTTCTTGTGGCTGACTGGAGATTTTAGGAGAATGTGGCGGGGTGTCTAAATAAGAAGACATCAGGAACGCTGAGCAAGACATGGGAGGGTCAGGTCCAGCCTTACAAAGCAGAGTTCAATAGGTTCTTGATTAGTACGGTTGTCAAAGGTCACAGAGAGAAAGCGGAAGAATGGGATTAAGAGGGAAAAATGGATCACAGATGATTGAATGGCGGGAATAGACTGAGCGGGCCGAATGGCCTAATTCTGCTCCTATGTCTTATGGTCTTATATAAGTCGAAGGGGAAAAGAGGGCGTATGGAAAACCAGCAACAGTACAAAGGCAAGAGGCGGTACCACCAGTACATAGCCGTCAGCAATAGGTCAAAGACCACTGTTTGAGAAGGGTTAGTTTTGGTTTTCATTTTATACAGCGTGGTGAGAGGCCCTTCGGCCCACCTAGTCTGCACCGCCCAGCGATCACCAGTACGCTAGATCCATCCTGCACACGCAGGACAGGTTACGGAAGCCAATTATCCCACAAATCCGCAAGCCTTTGGAATGTGGGAGGAAACCGATGCGCCCGGTGAAAGCCCACGCGGTCACAGGGAGAACGTACAAACTCCGTACAGACGGCACCCGGAGACAGGAACGAAGATGAGGTGCTTGCGCTGTAAGGCAGCAACTCTACCTCCGCACAACTATGCTGCCTCACATTTATGTCTTTGCTGTTTCATTTCGAATCACATTTTGTCCTTCAATATCCCAACTATTTTTGTAGCTTGTTCTTGTAGCAGCAGCGTATATTTGTTGATATTTTAGTTTGCTATTGAAACCTAGATGAATGCCACGTAATGTTCCCATGATATAAGCTTGCAACTTGCTTCAAAGAACATTTCCACTCCAATGTTGCTCACAGCTTAGTGTAAAGCAACTCATTTAGTCCTTATTAGTATTCAATTGTGAAATATTTTGTGCCACCGTTCACTGAAGAGTGGTTGGCATTCTTCCAAGCATATGTAAAGTAGGACCATACAATTAATAAACTATTTTCTCGTAACCTATTACTAATTGTGGATTAAAATAGCATTTATTTTGTTATCTCGCTGTTAAAAATAAGTACGGATCTGATTTCTTGAGTATATGCTCCTTAAATCGCAACCTAAGGTCGACACAAAATGCTGGAGTAACTCAGCGGGACAGGCAGCATCTATGGGGAGAAGGAATGGGCGACTTTTCGGGTCAAGACCCTTCAAATCGCAACCTGTTGGCTGTTTTTGACCATGAGCAATCTTTAGTTTAGTTTAGAGATATAGCACGGAAATAGGCCCTTCGGCCCACCGAGTCCGCACCGACCACACTAGGGAGAATTATACCAAGCCAATTAACCTACAATTCTCTACGTCTTTGGAGTGTGGGAGGAAACTGAAGAGCTCGGGGCAAATCAAAGCAGGTCACGGGTAAAACGTACAAACTCCGTACAGACAGCACCCGTAGTCAGGATGGAACCCGTGTCTCTGGGGCTGTAAAGGGGCTGTCCCACTTGGGCAACCTAATCCGCCAGTTAAGAAGAGTGTCTTCGACCTTCAAGCTCGAGGGCACTCGCCTGGAAAGCCTCGAGCTGGATCGACCGTCTGCGTTGAAACCGCGAACTGGATCCACCGACCGCACGTACACACAAAAACATCACAAAGGCGGGGGCCAGGGAAAGCGGGGGAGCACTGTCTGAAATTCACACCCGCGATGAAGAGGAAGGTAAAACGGTTGCGCAGTAACGGTAAGTCCTTTAGAGAACGCTTAGGTTGGGGGGGGCAGGGGGGGGGGGGGGGGGGAGGGGGGGGAGGGGGGGAGGGGAGAGGGAGGGAAGGGGAGACAAGGTGGGGAGAAGGGAGTGAAGGAGTGGAGACACTTTTAAGAAGTATAATAAAGTTTAGCGGGCACTTTACCGGACGGTTTTCCTTGGTCCTGAAAACTCCAATGAGCCAATCAAATTGCCCGGTCAGCGAAGGAGATTGCCTACGGCTGCCCTTGACTGCCTGTAACTAAATAGCGACCCCACTCCACTGCACTACGAGTTCAAAAGAACCATGCCGACCAAATTTTACTTGCGGAAAAATTTTCAACATGCTGAAAAGTTTCCGCGACCTAGCTGTGGCCACGAGTATTCGGGAACTTCCCGCGAGCCTGAAGGAGAGTTCCAGCGACCTCATAGCACCTCCTAGGACCACGTGTCGACCATGCTGCGAGTTTGAAGACACTCTTCTAAACGCGCAGATTAGGTCGCCCAAGTGGGACAGCCCTTTAAATGAGCAACTCTACCGCTGCGCCACCGTTCCACCCTAACACCATCATACTTTTACTAGTCCTTTACTGTTTGAAGCTGCAGTCTGGCTCGTACACAGTTACCCCATCAGTTTAGATCTGTTGTGAGGGTTTGTAGGTTGAGTAGCCTCTGTAAATTGCCCCTGGTGTGAAGGGAGTGGATGAGAAAGTGGAGTACCACAGAAGTAGTGTGATCGATGGTCTGCGTGGTACATTTTATTGAGGTGGGCAATCAATTTTAAAAAGGTAGATCTCTCTGCTTCACCGTGTCACACAAGCTAAGATCCCAACCTGCCGACTGCGAAGGTACACAAAAAAGCTGGAGAAACTCAGCGGGTGCAGCAGCATCTATGGAGCGAAGGAAACAGGCAACGTTTCGGGCCGAAACCCTTCTTCACACTGCCGACTGCGAAGGTTGATTGTATAATGGGGTGGAGATTTGGGTGGAGTCGTGAGCAATTTGGGGACGGATTTCAGTGCCTTTGACTAATGTGGTGAGAAAACCGGCGTTGGTGGTAGTTGGCACGGTGCTTTATCGTGCAGGGATTGTATTCGATGTTAACAACCATGGGAGTGGGGAACAGAGTTGGAGGCTCTGCAGTTTGGTGAGGGTGCTCTCGAGGCAGTGGGAGGTGGGTCTCATGAATAAAATGACCTGGGACCAGGGGAGAGCTGCAAGTTCAGTGTGAGATGATTCTTCAGCAGCATTTTTCGTTGGTCTTGCTCAACGTCAATTTGTTTGGTTCGGAGTTTAGAGATACAGAACCTGAAACAGGCCCTTCGGCCCACCGAGTCCATGCTGACCATCGATCATCCCGTTCACACTGGGCTCCACATCATCCCACTCTCTCACCTATTCCTTTCATACCAGGGGGAAATTTACAGATGGCGACAAACCCGCACGCCTTTGGGAATGTGGGAGGAAACCGGAGCACCCGGAGGGAACTCGCACGGTCACAGGGAGAACGTGCAAACTCCACACAGAAGGTCAGATTGAACCCTGGTCTCAACCGCTGTGAGGCAGTGGCTCTACCAACTGCGCCACTGGCTAGCAGCCTTGTGATTTACCAAATTGAGGGGGCTGGTTCTGGGACGCCAGAAATACCATAACTGTTGAGCCGTCCCGAGGTGTGGTGGGCCTAACTCAACGAAACACCAGTGAAGGAAGTCCACTTGATGACCCCAATGATATACTGGCATCTACACAATTAGTTTTTATGTCCTTGTTCACACATAGATGGCTTATTATTGCATGTGAAGTTAGTTATTGTCCGTCAGCGTAAGTGTATACGAGCAATATCGATACTGCTTTGTCTTGGGCCTTGGTTTGCTTCGTTGAGGGCTTATCCCCAGTGTTATAGCACAAGCATTTTGTGTTTTAATACTAATGTAATTGTTCATCGATAACCACAGGATTTTGAAGATAGGTGGAAAAGCAGTTATAAGATCATAAGTTCATAAGTGATAGGAGCAGAATTCGGCCATTAGGCCCTTCAAGTCTACACCATTCAATCATGGCTGATCTATCTCTCTCTCCTCACCCCATTCTCCTGCCTTCTCCCCAAAACCCTGACACCCGTACTAATCATGAATCTATCTATCTCTGCCCTCAAAATATCCGTGACTTGGCCTCCACAGACAAAGAATGTCTGTGGCAAAGAATTCCATAGATTCTCCATGCTCTGACTAAAGGAACATCCTTTAATTCTGAGGCTACGACCTCTTAACCTAGACTCTCCCACGAGTGAAAACATCCTCTCCACATCCACTCTATCCAAGCCTTTCACTATTCGGTAAGTTTCAATTAGGTGTCCCCCCCCCCCCCCCCCCTCCCCTCAGCCTTTTAAACTCCAGCGAGTAGAGGCCCAGTGCCATCAAACACTCAGTTTTTAGAGCCAGTGGAGTTATATGTGCTAGATATCAAACCTAATCTCTTTGTCCAGACTGAAGAAGGGTCTTGACCTGAAACGTCACCCATTCCTTCTCTCCAGAGATTCTGCTTGTCCCGCTGAGTTACTCCAGCTTTTTGTGTCTATCGTTTAAAAAAGAACTCCAGATGCTGGAAAATCGAAGGCAGACAAAAATGCTGGAGAAACTCAGCGGGTGCAGCAGCATCTATGGAGCGAAGGAAATAGGCAACGTTTTGGGCTGAAACCCTTCTTCAGACTTATTTGGTTTAAACCAGCATCTGCAGTTCCTTCCTCCACTCTTTGCCCAGGCAATAAGCCCTCCAATTATGGAAACCACTGTGTTGGAAGTACTCTTCTTCACCAAAGCCCAAATTCAATAGTGTTTAATACATATTTATTTGACAAATATGGATTTTCAATATATTACTTATCAGAGGCAATTGCACATGACCTATGGTCAAGTGGAACTACTCTAGAATTTTTTTCCACAAATTCTTCAGCATTGATATTTGTCCGTTACCCGAAGCTTTTGTCTAAGTTGTGCCAAGGTTCACTGCTCTGAATTATGATCCCAGCTCCCATCCAGCCCCCCTAAACATTATTTTCCACTGTAGAACAGGATCAATTCAGCAAGTCTGTCCTTGGGTCTACGCAGATATCATCAATTCAGTCTATATCGAAGGCTCGTCGGAAAGTGCTGTAATCGACAAAAAACCTTTTCCCAGTGAAATTAAGTGCCAAACCTATTGCTAGCGTTTAGCTTTTCAAACTGTAGCAGTTATCATTCACTTAGTCTGAATTTATTTGTTTTCTATCAAGGCAGTGAGTGTTTCCACACTGCAAGTGCAAAGACATCTTGCACAATGCTAAAATAACACAGTGGTATTGATTCACTTTGCTGTGCCTTCTGTGACTAGGAGTTGAACAAGGTTTAACAGCAAGAATTGTTTTTAAATGGTTTGTTTTGGTAGCTCTTCACTGTACCTCGGTCCACATGACAAGAATAAACTAAACTAACTAGCTAAAGAAAAAGCCAGGAAACAGGCCCTTCGGCCCATCGAGTCCATGCCGACCATCGATCACTAGTTCTGTGTTATCCCACTTTCGCATCCAGACCCTACACACTAGGAGGTAGTTTACAGAAGCCAATTAACATACAAACCTGCAAGGCTTTATTTAAGGATGTGCGAGGAAACCGGAGCACCCGGTGGAAACGTGCAAACTCCACACTGACAACCCCCAGGGTCAAGATCAAACCGGGTCTCTGGCTTTGTGAGGTCTACGGGCTGCGCCACTAAACTAAATATAACCCTGCCTGGTTCATCTTCAAATCCAGTGTTAAAACACATTTGTACTCCCTGGCTTTTGACCATGCCTGAGACTTTGCTTCTGTTTTTATTGTTTTCAATATTTGGATATCCAAATAACTTTTCCAAACCGCCAAGGCTTGGTATTTCAAGTCAAGTCAAAGTCTAGGTTCCTTTACTGCATGGACATATGAGATGCACGGTGAAATGAAAGTGGAGACGCCCCTCAAATTTTTGTGCAAGGGACAAATCCCAAAACAAGGGGGCCAAACATAAAATCAATCATAACACACATGGTCTTTTACATTTTGTGGAAGGAAAAAAAATGTCAGTGGAATTTTCGCACTGTGTATACATTGTATATGTTTATTACTTGGACTGGGGAAACTCAGAGTCAACCTTTTTGGGGTGGGGGACTTTTTTGTGAAATTTGACAAATGTACAGCACTTTGTTGCAACTGGATTGTTTTTAAAGTGCTCTCCGAAAATGTCAGATGATATTATTGTTTGTTTGATCAGTGGTATGGAATCTATAGATATTGTATCAATTGAATGTATGTAACTACCTTGTCAAATGTAATAAAAAAAAACTTCCAAACCACTGTGTTTAAGAAGGAACTGCAGATGCTGGAAAATCGAAGGCACACAAAAAAATGCTGGAGAAACTCAGCGGGCGCAGCAGCATCTATGGAGCGAAAGAAATAGGCAACGTTTCGGGCCGAAACCCAAAGGGTTTCGGGCCGAAACGTTGCCTATTTCCTTCGCTCCATAGATGCTGCTGCACCCGCTGAGTTTCTCCAGCATTTTTTTTGTGCAACTTCCAAACCACAACTGTGTTTCCCCAAGTGCCCTTGTTTTCTCCCACAACCCAAAGATGTGTGGGTTGGAAGATTAGTTGGCCAGTGTAAACTGCCTGTGATGTAGCAGGGTGCTGGGATGAATGGGAATGTGCAGCGAACAGATTTCGGGAAAGAAATAATACATGGAAGAGTGAGGGAAGAAATAATACACACACAGGGTGGTGGGTGCATGGAACGAGCTGCCAGAGGAGGTGGTAGTTGAGGCAGGGACTATCCCAACGATTGACAAACGGTTCGACAAGTACATGGATAGGACACGTTTAGGGGGATATGGGCTAAATGCAGGCAGGTGAGACGAGTGTAGATGGGGCATGTTGGCCAGTGTGGGCAAGCTGGGCCAAAGGGCCTGTTTCCACACTGTATGCCTCTAAGACCCAATGAAAGGGATTGCTCCATGGGCGAGCATTGGCATAAATGGGCCAAATAACCTCCAATGTTGTAAGGGAATAGGAATATGAAATGCAAGACAGAAATGTAAGGGGGAGACACAAGGAACTGCAGATGCTGGAATCTTGCGTAGAACAGTGGAGGCACAGTGGCTCAGCGGTAGAGTTACTGCCTCACAGTGTCAGAGACCCGGGTTCGATCCTCACCGTGGGTGCTGTACCACACCTGTATCCTCACGACGAGCTCCACGGATCTGTACGGAGTTTGTACATTCTCTGTTTGACCACGTGGGTTTTCTCCGGGTGCTCCGGTTTTCTCCCACACTCCAAAGACGTACAGGTTTGTAGGTTACTTGGCTTCTGTAAATTGTAAATTGTCCCTAGTATGTAGGATAGTGCTAGTGTATACTGGTCGGTGTGGACTCGGTGGGCCGAAGGGACTTCTCCAAGCTGCATCTCTGAAGTAAACTAAAACACAGAGTGCCGGAGTAACTCAGCGGGTCAGGCAGCACCTCTGGAGAACATGGATAGGTGACGATTCAGGCCGGGACTCTTCTGATGAAGAAAGGGCACAATCCAGAATGTTGCCTATCAATGTCCTCCAGAGATGCTACCTGGCATGTTGAGCATCAACTGTTCCCTCCAGTCCTAGACTCTTCCATTACTGGAAACATCTTCTCCACATTCACTCTATCTAGGCCATTTATTATTCGGTACGTTTCAATGAGATCCACCACATCCTTTTAAACTCCAGTGAGTACAGGCCCAGAGCCATCAAATTTAAATTGAGAGATACCAAATTTTAGTTTAGAGATACAGAAGGGAAACAGGCCCTTCGGCCCACCGAGTCCCTGCCGACCAGCGATCCCCATACACAAGCACAATCGCACACAGTAGGGACAATCGTTTTACCAAAGCCAATTAAATAACCTGCAAACCTGTACATCAGGAGTGTGAGAGGAAACCGGAGCACCGTGGGGAAAATCCACGTGGTCATGGGGAGAACGTACCAGCTCCGTACAGACAGCATCTGTGGTCAGGATTGTACCCGGGTCTTTGGTGCTGTGAGGCAGCAACTCTACCGCTGCGCCACCGTGCCGCACAACTGCTCCTTGTATGTTAACCCAATCATTCTCCTCAAATCACATCAAGAAATCATCTTCAATTGGCTTTTCTTTTCACACGTTGTTCGAGACCCCTGTTCGCACAGCTTGAAGCTGCAGTCACGCCTTGAGTCAGTTGTGCGAACTGTGTCACATTTAATAAGCAGTGTCTGTTCAATTGCCTGTCAGACTAATGAGGATTAGACTGCATCTCATTCCCAGACTTGCTTGGTGGATCAGCAAGCTTTCTGGATCCATTTCCTTTGGAAGGCGATGGTTGTTCTGATCCCGAACTCCAGGACACCCAACGCTGTAGCATTGTGATGACTGGTTTGTATCCAATTCCCCAGCAACCAATTAATATCACCCCCACTTTGAACTAAGTAGATATTTCCGCACTTAGTTATTGGTCATTAGAAGTTTGAATGTCAGACTTGAAAGAACTGGAGTGAAAGTACAGTCTCCTCCCCAAAGGTTAGCAGGGGAAGAATCAAAAGATCAGAAGACATTGGGGCAGAATTAGACCGTTCGGCCCATCGAGTCTGCTCCACTATACAATCACAGCTGATCTATCTTTCCCTCTCAACCCTAATCTCTTGCCTTCTCTCCATAACCTTTGAAACCCTTACTAGTCAAGACCTACAAAGACGTACAGGTTTGTTGGTTAATTGGCTTGGTGTATGTGTAAATTGTCCCTAGTGTAGGCCTAGTGTAAATGTGCGGGGATCGCTGGTCGGTGCGGACTCGGTGGGCCGAAGGGCCTGTTTCCGCGCTGTATCTCTAAACTAAACCAAACCTATCAATCTCCACTTTAAAAACACCCAATGACGTGGCCTCCACAGCCGTCTGTGGCAATGAATTCCACAGATTTACCACCCTCTGACTAAAGAAATTCCTCCTCGTCTCCATTATAAAGGTACGTCCTTTAATTCCCAGGCTGTGCCCTCTGGTCCGAGACTCTCCCAATACTGGAAAAAGCCACTCCACATCCACTCTATCCGTGCCTTTCATTATTCGGTAAGTTTCAATGAAATCCCCCCTCATACTTCTAAACTACAGCGAGTACAGACCCAGAGCCATCAAACGCTCCTCATCCGTTAACCCCGGGATCATTCCCCTGTGGGCTCTGAATCAAATGAACATGCAAGGCATGAGCATCAGAGACAAGCGTTGACTGCAGAAAGGGCAAGTCGGGAGATCAGGCGCCAGTTTTTAGTGATGGATCAGTGGTGGCGAGGGGTAGCAGCTTCAAATTCCTGGGTGCTAACATCTCCAATGATGAGTCCCGAGCCCAGTATGCAGATGCCACCATGAAGAAGGTGCTTTCTCAAGCTGCAAGAGAATCGGCACGTCTCCGAATTCGCAGGCTTTTACGTATACCGACAGAAGGTATCCTGACTGGTTGCAACACGGACTGGTACACCAACTCCAATGCACGGGAACGCAAAAGGCTGCAGAAGGTGGTGGACTTAGCCCAGTCCATGTGTACAGCCCTCCCTGCCGTTGAAGGCCTCTCTAATGGATGGCTGCCTTACGAAGGCGGCATCTACCATCAAAGATACCCACCATACGGGCCGTGCCCTCTTCTCACTGCTAACATCGGGCAGGAGGTACAAAAGCCTGAAGTCACAAACCACCAGGTTCAAGAGCAGCTACTTCCCTACAGTAATCAGGTTCTTGACCAAGTTGGTGCAGCGGTAGAGTTGCAGCCAGAGACCCTGGTTCGATCCTGACTACTGGGGCTGTCTGTTCGGAGTTCGTATGTTCTCCCCGTGACCGCGTGGGTTTTCTGCATGGAGGCTCCGGTTTCCTCCTACACTCCAAAGACGTACAGATTCTGTAGGTTAATTCGCTTCGGTAAAGATTGTAAATTGTCCCTCGTGTGTTGGATAGCGATAGTGTACGGGGATCGTTGGTCGGTGCGGATTTGGTGGGCAGAAGGGCCTGTTTCCGCACTCTACCTCCAAACTATCTCTAAACTAACTCTACCCCGCTAACGGACCATGGCCCACTGGTTGCACTAATGTTTTGCTTTTTTGCATAGTCTTTTTAAATTTGAAGTGTACTTTATATGTAGTTTACTCTGTGAGTGCCTATGTCCCTGTGATGCTTCTGCAAGGAAGATTTTTCATTGTGCCTGTACCTTACTGTACTCATGCACATGGCCACAAACGTGAACTTTGATTCTGTTATCAAATTACCTTCGCTTGTATGCATAGTGTGTTGATCTAAGCATTGTCAAGAGATTGATTCATTGGCATATGTCCCAAACAGAACAAAGACATTCGTACTTGCAGCAGCACAACAGAATATGCACATTGTACAGTTATTGTAATGCTACCAACATCTGCTCTGATCTCTCAAATTAGTTTCTCATTGTGTGGCTTTTTTGAACTCTGGTATTAAGTATTTCTCTCCTTTTCTCCTCCAAATTCTCCCTTGGTTTCTACTCTACCCTCACCAGAAGATCTGAATGTGCTTCAATGATTCTCTAATTCTCTCTGCAACACTTTGCCAATTGATCATTCTTTTCTAACTCAAGATTGCAGAGCCCGTACATAAGCTCATAGGTTCTAGGAGCAGAATTAGGCCATCCGGTCCATCAAGTCTACTCTGCCATTCAACCAATGCTGATCTATCTTTCCCTCTTAACCCCATTCTCCTGCCTTCTCCCCATAACCCCTGGCACCGTTACTCAAGAATCTATCAATTGACTTGGCCTCCACAGCCGTCTTTGGCAATGAATTCCACACATTCACCATGTCCTTGGGAAGCTTTGAATTTCGAAAACAAAAGCACAAACTGGAGGCCACGGAGAGGGATGTATTGGACATGGTGGTGGAGTAGACGGTTTATCACAAAGACAACCTTGGCCCCACCCTAAATTCTCCACTTCATCCATCCCTTACCACCCTCTCTGTAATTTAACACAAACCTGTTTGCGATCTTTCGAAGTTTTGAAGAATTTTGAAATTGTATCTCATTTATATGTTTGTCGGTTAATTCTGCCCTACTTTGACAAAAGGAAGCAACTGACAATTTTGTCAAAATTGGGTTCTTGCTTGTTTTAGGGTATTTAAGATATGCTCTACACAATGGTGAACAGAATAAGTCTTCTCGGAGTACAATATTTATACCAGAGAAGTAAGAAATTCCATCATAGAGAGCTGAAAGAAAAACACGTTTTCCTCATTTACAAGAAAACTCCTTTCTGTCAGTTGCTTCCTTCTGTCAAAGTAGGGCAGAATTGGCCTCTGTAAAAATGCCCCTAGATGAGAAGGTGGGACAACATAGAACTAGTGTGAAGGGGTCGTTGATAGTCTCGGTGGGCTGAAGGGCCTGTCCCCCTTGCTCTCTCTCTAAACTACACTAAACAGAATAAATAAGCAACGGATTGGCTTTCCTCAACAAAAAACAAACTGCTGGAGGATCTCAGGCAGAATCAGTGGAAGGAAATGGGCAGACGATGTTTCAGATCACATTCCGTGGGCCCTTAAGAGTAGTTGGTGGAGGGAGATGAGAGGAAAGGCTTCCATCCATCTGAAGAGGGATTCTGACCCTTTTTCCTTCCATGGATGCTGACTGACCTGCTGAGTTCCTTCAGCAGTTAGTTATTTACTCCTGGTTCCAGACCGGAATCTCTATACTAGTGTCTCCAGTTTATCTTCTCTGATGGGCAGTATTGATTCAGATGAGTTAGATTCGGAGTCAGTACAGACATTTGCTTAATTCAAAATATATTTAATTATTTGAAATTACATTACCTCGATGCCGCAGTGGAATTTGAATGTGTCTTTGAACTTGGGGATGGCACGGTGACAAAGCTGAAGAGTTGCTGCCTCACAGCCCTGTCCCACGGTGGGAGTTCATTCCAAGAGCTCTCCCGAGTTTGCCCTGATTCGAACTCGGAGATTTACGGTAATGGCCACTCGTCGGTACTCGGGGCTCTCGTGGACATTTTTCAACTTCTTCACGAGTCTTCCCGAGCTTACCTGCCGTTAGCGAGTCTTCCCGAGTGCCTGCCGTTAGCGTTACGAGCCGCTAAGAGACGTTCCCGAGCTCCGACGTACCTGCTACATTCATTCTCCGTGCTTACCGGGAGGGCTCTTGGAATGAACTCGCACCGTGGGACAGGGCCATTACACCTCCTGCAGCGCCAGAGACCCGGGTTTGATCCTGACTACGTGTGCTTGTCTGTACAGACTTTGTACGTTCTCTCCATGACCTGTATGGGTTTTCTCAGAGATCTTCAGTTTCCTCCCACATTCCAAAGGTGTACAGGTTTGTAGGTTAATTGGCTTGGTACAGGTGCAAAAATTGTCCGTGGTGTAAATGTGTGAGGATCGCTGGTCGGTGCGGACTCAGTGGGTCTATTTCCGCGCTGTATCTCTAAACTAGACTAAATAATAGTCCAGGCTTCTTGCCACTAGTCTAGTACCTCAATCACAGTATATTGCATCCACATTTCTTTTAAATTATACATGACTTGAGGCTATAAAATAAGAGGTAAACTGGAATAAATACAGGAATACTTATTAGGTGTCAGTAAAATTGGACTGTAAATGAATGTAGATTGCAAAAAGGTTGGAAGAGTGAAAGGCATGGCTTTTTTTACTCCGTGTCTCTAAGTTACTGTCTCAGAATTCCTCGTATTTCGATACTGAATCGAGAGGACAATTCAGAAGACCAGACAGCCATCAAAAGTAATGAGGGAGGCTGCAGTAGAATAAGTACAGACCTGAGGCCACATGCTGGGAAAGGATCAATGCCAGTCGATGTCATTTTTCACTTAGAGTCGCACAGAGTTGTTGTTGAGTTGACGGCACTGGGCCTGTACTCACTGGAGTTTAGAAGAATTAGGGGGGAACTTCATTGAGGTTCACACTGATCAACCTGAGGAGTACGCTCAGCAACAGACTGGTTCCACCAAGATGCAGCACAGAACGCCACAGGGGGTCCTTCTTCCCTGTGGCTATTAAACTGTACAATTCCTCCCCTTTCTGTCCTGGGGTAGACTGACTCCCCTTCCCCCTCCACTACTCCCCACAGTGAGAACATGCAAACTCCACACAGACAGCACCCGAGGTCGTGATCGAACCCGGGTCTCTGGTGCTGTGAAGCAGTGGCTCTGCCAGCTGCGTCATTGTGCTGCCCCTGTGTCATGGTACTTGCCTCCTCTGACAGCTCGTTCCATATACCCACCACCCTCTGCGGGTACGTTGCCCCCTCAGGTCCCTGTCTTGCCCCTCTCATGTCTTGTGTCCCATAAAGGATGACGTGGCAGACCAGCAATTAGTCCCTTGGTGCTTCAAGCAAGAATGGCTAAGCGGTGTCAGCCACACAGATCCCTCTGTTGCTGCAGTCTGCTCTGTGACACACAATTGCAGGGAAGCCAATTAAATCCCTTTTGTTCCCTTGCTCAGACTTTTTAAGCTTTGCCTCATGTGAATTTATGTCGCTCATTATAGAGACGGCGTTCCATGATACATCCTTTTGTCAAACACTCGATTCTGCCCATTTTGTTCTCTCCTCCCAAAGGTGTCAACATACAGTTTCACAGGAGCAGGACCCCATCAGTCAGTGCAGTTCTTTGTCTCAAATAGGAGAAAGGGAGAGATATTACTGGCGTGATTATAAAGGGCGGTTTAAACATGT
Organism: Leucoraja erinaceus; assembly: GCF_028641065.1. Taxonomy (NCBI): domain Eukaryota; kingdom Metazoa; phylum Chordata; class Chondrichthyes; order Rajiformes; family Rajidae; genus Leucoraja; species Leucoraja erinaceus. The sequence continues at coordinate 5,576,073 of NC_073404.1, read as the reverse complement.
TCGGGGGCAGAGGCGGGAATTTACATTTAGTGGCGGGGAAAATCCACGCGGTCACGGGGAGAACATAGGAACTCCATACAGACAGCACCCGTGGTCAGGATTGAACCCGGGTCTCTGGCGCTGTGAGGGTAGTAACTATACCACTGCGCCACCCCATGATGTATGTATGACCATACGGTTACGTGCGCCCTTCAGCCCAACTCGTCCATGCCGACCAAAGAGAAATCTTTCCCTTTCTCTTGTCTTATCTTTTTTTTAACCTTAAGTTTATCCTTGAAATATCATTGCTGAGGTGACCCGTTGTCTTGTCAAACACATTTCATTGTACCGTTGACCCTGTGTTAACCTACATATGACAAATAAAACTGAACTGAACTGAAGTACCCCATCTACGCCAGTCCTATCTTTTGGTTTGGTTTAAAGATACAGAGCGGAAACAGTCCCCTCGGCCCATCGAGACCAGGCAAACCAGCGATCCCTGCACACTGAAATATCATTGCTGAGGTGACCCGTTGTCTTGTCAAACACACACACACACACCACACACACACACACACTGAACACACAGTACACACACGCCAGTCCACACACAGACACAGACACAGTCACCCACACACACACACACACACACACACACACACACACACACACACACACACACACACACACACACACGAGGGACAATCTACAATTTTACCAAAGCCAATTAACCTACAAACCTGTACATCTTTGGAGTGTGGGAGGAAACCGGAGCACCCGGAGAGAACCCACACAGTCACAGGGAGAACGAACAAACTCTCTACAAATGGCACCCGTAATCAGGATCGAACACGGGTCTCTGGCACTGTAAGGCATCAAAACTATCGCTGCACCACTGTGCCACCCAAATCTGCCCACATTTGGTCCATACCCCTCTAAACCTTTCCTTGTCCCTCTTTATGCAGCCAGTGAATTAAAGCCACAATATTAAAAGGAACGGTTCCTTGATAACACAATGACATTGAACAACAAAGGCATGTTAATGGGGCTGTCCCACTGTACGAGCTAATTCAAGAGTTCTCCCGCGTTTCCCCTGATTCGAACTCGGAGAATTACGGTAATGGCGGCTCGCAGGTACTCGGGGCTCTCGTGGACATTTTTCAACATGATGAAAAATCTTCATGAGTCTTCACGAGCTTACCGCGTTTCCCGAGCACCTGCCGTTAGCGTTACGAGCCGCTGAGAGACGTCCCGAGCTCCGACGTACCCGCTACGTACATTCTACGTGCTTACCACGAGTTTGATTTTTTATTAAACTCGGGAGAGCTCTTGAATTAGCTCGTACAGTGGGACAGCCCCTTTAAACGTGGAATGTAAGACAATGGCCTTCTGATTCTAGTCGGAGATTTAAACTTGATTCTAGTCAAAGCCGAGAGTTTTTGAATAGTGTATTACTATCATTATTCACAGCGGTCATTGCTGGGGGCAGTACATTTTTTAGATTTACTTTTTTTTTAATAAGCCTTAAAAAGTATGATTAAGCCTTTTGATTTGTTTTGTCTGGTGAATGACTATTTGGAGAATGGTACCAGGAATTTTAAGTTGGCTCATTTGTATGTAAATTGTATAGAGTTAACCACAAGCCTCTTTTGCCAAGAAGTTTATGAATTAGTGGGATGAATCTCGGATTATAAATTCCAAACTGTAATACGCGAGGACAAGCAAAAGGCAGCAATTCATCAAAGATGGACATAAAATGCTGGAGTAATGGCACGGTGGCACAGCGGTAGAGTTGCTGCCTCACAGCGCCAGAGACCCAGGTTCGATCCTGACCCCAGGGGTCATGTCTGAACGGAGTTTGTACGCTCTTCCCGTGACCTGTGTGGGGTCTTCTCCCGGTGCTCCGGTTTCCTCCCACACTCCAAAGACGTGCAGGTTTGTAGGCTAATTGGCTTGGTAAAAATTGTAAATTGCCCCTGGTGTGTGTAGGATAGTGTTAGTGTGTCGGGAATTGTTGGTCAGCGTGGACTTGGTGGGCCACAGGACCTGTTTCTGCGCTATATCTCTAAGCAAAACTAAACTAAACTAAACTCAGTGGGGTCAGGCAGCATCTCTGGAGAGAAGGATTAGGTGACGTTTTGGGCCGAGTCTCTTCCTCAGATTTGTCTTCAGTCTGACCTCAGACTTCAGTCTGAAGAACGGTCTGGACACGACACGTCACCCAATCGTTTTCTCCAGAGACGCTTCCTCCAGCATTTTGTGTCTAATGTTGGTGTAAACCAGCATCTGTGGTCCTTCCTGCAGCATTAATCAAACCAGGTACTACAGTCTGAAGAAGGGTTTCGGCCCGAAACGTCGCCTATTTCCTTCGCTCCATAGATGCTGCTGCACCCGCTGAGTTTCTCCAGCAATTTTGTGTACCCCAGGTACTAACAAATGCTTGCTTTGCTAAAAACGAAGCACAGCATTCGAGATAGGCACAGCTGACCACAAAACATCGTGATCCCATCAAAATTGAAAATATTTGGGATTGCTTTTCAAATTATTTTGTTCCTTTTTTCCCTGTCCCTTTGAAAGTGAGATGAAGGATTAGTGCTGTGGGTGGGACTCACTCTGCCAATTAACTGGTATTGTAACAGACAGCAGGCAGATTAATGCTTTCCTAAATGAACGACTGGCTCCCAGTGCAATTATATTCATCATTCCTTATGCATAATGCGACACTATTATACCCTTTCATTAATGCATAACTACATTAGTCACTGAATGTCAAAATATCCAAATGTCAAAATAATGGACTGTAAGGATTTGGAATCATTAGAAATCCTGAAGGACTTCTTTGTTTGAGAGAATGAATCTTCCCAAAATCTACTTCGGTATTATAAGATAATATTTTTAACCTTGTTTAAAATTAATTCAAAACGATAATCTTTGGGGGTGTTTTATGGGAAGATTATGGTCTGGAGAATGTGTAGGAAAGAACTGCAGATGTTGGTTTAAATCAAAGGCAATAGACAATAGATAATAGGTGCAGGAGTAGGCCATTTGGCCCTTCGAGCCAGCACCGCCATTCAATTTGATCATGGCTGATCATCCCCAATCAGTACCCCGTTCCTGCCTTCTCCCCATATCCCCTGACTCCGCTGTTTTTAAGAGCCCTATCTAGCTCTCTCTTGAAAGCATCCAGAGAACCTGCCTCCACCGCCCTCTGAGGCAGAGAATTCCACAGACTCACCACTCTCTGTGAGAAAAAGTGTTTCCTCATCTCCGTTCTACATGGCAGACACAATCAAAGCTAGACAGGACATGCCCACTCTCCTGACATCAGTCTGAAGAAGGGTCTCGACCCGAAACGTCACCCATTCGTTCTCTCCAGAGATGTTGCCTGTCCTGCATTTTGTGCCTAACATGGTCTGGAGAATGCTGTCTTCTATGTCAGCAGATAAATATGGTTATATGCATTCTTTCTTCTTTGTTAATTTAATCTAAAAATGTGTATCTTACCACACTGATGTTGTTTGATCATACTTTATATTCATACTTGATCATACCTATCTACAGTGAAATTCATTGTTTTTGTATACAATCCAGTAAAATCATACTAGAGATAAGTACAATCACAGATAAGTACAAAAGAGCAATGATTGTAGTGTAATAGTCGGTCACGCAAAGAATCGCCACTTTTCTGGCGCCCACAAAGTTTCACAGTTCTAAAGAGCTCAATCTCATCTTAGCCTTAAAGGCCCGTTGCCATGGCAGCACCAATCCTCTCCTCCATCTGCCGCCATCTTGAAAATGGCCGAAAGTGGGAGACGTGCCTCGGAAGACACCAAGTGGGTTTGCGGTTCTGCGGTGGGCGAGCCAGGTCTGCTGACAAGGTACGGCCACGGCTCGCCTGAAGCTTCTGCAGCCGGCTGATCTGTTGGCATTTGTGAATGTTCCTCCGGATACGAGAGGGAAAGATAGATCAGCCAGGATTGAATGGCGGAGTAGACTTCATGGTCCCGAATGGGCTAAGTCTTCTCCTATAACCTATGAATTTATGAATTAGCTCAGGGAACATTAAGGATGTGTAAATCAGTCTGAGCATGATACCTGTTTGTAAAAGGGCATGGATGCACACATATGTATCCATGGTGCTTTTTTGTTTTATGATGGTATGCACCAGTAAAACATAGAGACGCCTCTAAAAAATTTAAAGGACATTACCTTGTTTCCCAGCCATGTAACATGTATATTTATTAGAGGTGTGTACGGCATTTTTCAGTTTACAACAAAAATGCCCTTTTACAAACAGGTAACATGCTCAGTCTGATTTACACCATCCTCAATGTTCCCAGAGCTAATTCATAAATCCATAAGATATAGGAGAAGACTTAGGCCATTCGGCCCATCAAATCTACTCCACCATTCAATCATGGCTGATCTATCTCTCCCTCTCAACCACATTCTCCTGCCTTCTCCCCATAACCCCTGACACCCGTACTGATCGGGTAGGATACTTCCTTTTTAAACAGAAGACAAACATCTTTGCGTTATCAGGAATGTGTAAAACATGGGATCTTGCAATTGCTGTCCTCGAGCCAGTAATTTATTTGTCAAGAATTTAGCAGGATTAGGGGGAACCTCATCGAAACTTACCGAATAGTGAAAGGCCTGGATAGAGTGGATGTGGAGAGGATGTTTCGATTATTGGTAGAGACTAGGACCAGAGGCCATAGCCTCCAAATAAAAGGACGTACCTTTAGAAAGGAGATGAGGAGGAATTTTTTTAGCCAGAGGAATTCATTACAACAGATGGCTGTGGAGGCCAAGTTAGTGGATATGTTTACGGTGGAGATTGACAGATTCTTAATTAGTACATGTGTCAGGGGTTACGGGGAGAATGGGGTTGAGAGGGAAAGATAGAATGGCGGAGTAGACTTGATGGGCCGAATGGCCTAATTCTGCTCCTAGAACCTCTGAACTTATGAAATTTAACGAGGGTCCCATAATTTTAGGGAGAAGAGCATATTTCAACCTACAGCTATAAGGAAGGCATTTTGATGGCTACAAGACCACGATTGGTGCAATTCTATTAATGTATAGGCAAGTATCGGGCAGAGTGGTTGGTGATGTCATCATCCCTCTCTCTCATCAGACGTTTAGACATAGGAGCAGAATTAGGCCATTTGGCCCATCAGCTTTGCTCTGCCACTCAATCATGGCTGATATTGTTCCTCTCAACTACATTCACCTGCTGTAACCTTTGACGCCCTTACTAATCAAGAGTCCGTTAAACTCTATTAAAAAAAATCCAATGACATGCCCTCCACCGTCTCCTGTGGCAATGAATTCCACAGATTCACCACCCTCAGGCTAAAGAAATTCCTCCTCATCTCCAATCTGCATTTCGTTGTCTCTGTACTGTACACTGACAATGACAATTAAAATTGAATCTGAATCTGAATCTAAAGGTACGTCCTTTTATTCTGAGGCAGCGCCCTCTGGCCCTAGACTCTCCCACTACTGCAAGCATCCTCTCCATATCCACTCTATCCTGGCTATCTCTATCATGATACAGATCCATCTTAGGTTTTAAACATTTATACGTTCTACAGCCTATATCTTCTCCACAACCAGATGATCCATTTGGTGAATGTCTTGACACTGCTACTATTCTGCATTGTGCTCATCAACGTTTGAGCACCTTCTTGGAATTGTTGATGGTAAACCATAAGGCATGGTTAGGCCATTTGGGCTATCTAATTCTGGTTGTGGATGAATCAGTACAGGTGTCAGAGGCTATGGGGGGAAGGCGGGAAAATGGGGTTAGGAGGGAGAGATAGCTGAGCCATGATTGAATGGCGGAGTAGTGATGGGCTTGAAGGGCTGAATGGCCTAATTCTACTCCTATCACTTATGAATTGGGCAATAGGAATTTAATAAATTAAATGGCTAGGTTCTGAGAACAGGCAGAACACATGTTCCCGATGTTGGGAGAGTCCACGTTTTCTCACAGAGAGTGGTGAGTCTGTGGAATTCACTGCTTCAGAGGGCGACAGAGGCAGGTTCTCTCGATGCTTTCAGGAGAGAGCTAGATAGGGCTCTTAAAAATAGCAGAGTCCGGGGATATGGGGAGAAGGCAGGAACGGGGTGCTGATTGGGGATGATCAGCCATGATCACATTGAATGGCGGTGCTGGCTCAAAGGGCCGAATGGCCTACTCCGGCACCTATTGTCTATTGTCTATTGAGATGTCTTTTGATGACGATCATTTATGGTCACATACACCAAGGTACAGTGAAAGTCTTAGCTTTGCATAGAATCAAACAAAGTATGCGATGAGTCGCCACATATAGGGCGCAAAGTTACAAAGTATTCATTATATTCCCGATGATCGCACTTTGTTATCTCGGCGCCCCCCCGCTCCCCCACGCCGGGTCCCTCTATGTTCTCGGAGCCCCCCCCCCCACTGCATTTGTTTTTCCTTTTTCACTTTCCTGCATCTCGTGCCATCCAGGATGAAGTCAGAGAATCAAGGCTATAGTGTTCAGTTCAGTTTAGTTTAGAGATACAGCATGAAAATCGGCCCTTCGGCCCACCGAGTCCACGCCGACCACTGCTGCTATCCAACACACGAGGGACAATTTACTGAAGCCAGTAAACCTACAAACCTTCACGTGTGTGGGAGGAAACCGGAGCACATGGAGGAATCCACGCAGGTCACGGGGGGAACGTACAAACTCCATACAAGCAGCGCCTGTAGTCAGGATCGAACCCGTGTCTCTGGCACTAGCAACTGTGCCACTGTGCCACCACTGTTCGATGCAAGATTCCAGCATCAGCTGTTCCTTGTGCCTTACCCCTTAGTGAGGCTCTTGAAGAAGGGTCCCGACCCAAAATGTTGCCTCTCCAGGAGTAGAATTAGGCCGTTCAGCCTATCGAGTACACTCCGCCATTCAATCATGGTTGATCTCTGCCTCCTAATCCCATTTTCCTGCCTTCTCCCTTAATTTGAGGAAGGACATTCTTGCTATTGAGGGAGTGCAGCGTAGGTTTACAAGGTTAATTTCCGGGATGGCGGGACTGTCATATGCTGAGAGAATGGAGCGGCTGGGCTTGTACACGCTGGAGTTTAGAAGGATGAGAGGGGATCTTATTGAAACATATAAGATTGTTAATGGTTTGGACACACTAGAGTCAGGAAACATGTTCCCGATGTTGGCGGAGTCCAGAACTAGGAGTTTAAGAATAAGGGGTAAGCCATTTAGAACGGAGACGAGGAAACACTTTTTCGCACAGAGAATGGTGAGGGTGTGGAATTCTCTGCCTCAGAGGGCGGTGGAGGCAGGTTCTCTGGATGCTTTCAAGAGAGAGCTGGATAGGGCTCTTAAAGATAGCGGAGTCAGAGGATATGGGGAAAAGGTAGGAATGGGGTACTGATTGGGATGATCAGCCATGATCACATTGAATGGCGGTGCTGGCTCGAAGGGAAGAATGTCCTATTCCTGCATCTATTGTCTATTGTCTATTGTCTATAACCCTTGACACCCGTTCTAATCAAGAATTTGTCTATCTCTGCCTTAAAAAATTGTACAGGCAGTGAGCGATTTAATAAGAAATGCAGATGAAATTATTGGTTTACTATCAATAAGGTTTTCATGGGCAATTTGAGAGGTGGTGATGTAAATTGATTGAATTAATCTGGAGGACATTTTGTTCGGTCTTTTGTACATTAGAAATGATGTTGCTGCTTGTAGCAAGACCAGATAATGACTAAATGTTACAGTTCTAATGCTGAATTACATTTATTATCCTCTGCACACGAGACTCTCAATGCTATTTAGCAGATTTGCATCAGTTAAACCTGTTGATCCCATAAATCTTTAGCCTACTGGGGAGAAAAGAAGCTTAATCATTTGAAGTGAGAATTTGATGTACGCTCTTCATAATGAAGCAATAAATAACTGATTAAAAGTAGACTCGTATTGCTTTTTTTCTTCTGTAATGTAGTAATTATAAGGCTAGGCATGAAAAGAACAACATGCTGAAGGTAGTTTTTAGTTTTTTTAGTTTAGAGATACAGCGCGGAAACAGGCCCTTCGGCCCACCGTGTCCGCGCCGACCAGCGATCCCCGCACACTAACGCTGTCCTACACACACTAGGGACAATTTACAAATTTTAACGAAGCCAATTGACCTGCAAACCTGTACGCCTTTGGAGTGTGGGAGGAAACCGGAGAAAACCCACGCAGGTCACGGGAAGAACGTACAAAATCCATACAAACAGCGCCCATAGTCAGAATCAAACCCAGGTCTCTGGTGTTGTCAGGCAGCAACTCTGCCGCTGTGCCACCGTGCCGCACAAGGTTGGTGGCAAAAGCAACCTAATGAATATAATAGATTGAGAATCTTACAATGCTAAGGGAATTTTCAAGAAAGGAATTATTAGTTCAGTGTCACAGAGAATCTGAAGATGTGAGGAAGGGTCCCAACCAAAAACATTGCCTATCCATGTTTAAGAAGGAACTGCACATGCTGGTTTAAACCAAAGATAGACACAAAAAGCTGGAGTAACTGAGCGGGACAGGCAGCACCACTGGAGAGAAGGCATAGGTGACGTTTCGGGTCGGAGCCCTCTGACGAAGGGTCTCGACCCGAAATACCACCCATTTGTTCTCTCCAGTAATGCTGCCTGTCCCGCTGAGTTACTCCAGCTTTTTGTGCCTATCCATGCTTTCCAGAGATGCTGCCTGACCCACTGAGTTACTCCAGCACTTTGTGTCTTTTTTTTTTGCGCAAACCAGCATCTGCAGTTCCTTGTCGCAATTATTAGAGGATGTAAGCTATATGGAGAGGTTTGGTACATTTGGATTGTTTTCTCTGGAGCGTGAGAGGCTGAGGGAAGATTTATTCGGAATGTATAAAATTGGAGAGGCAGAGATAAGGTAGATAGTCAGAATGTTTTTCCCAGGGTGAAGATATCAAATATTAGAGGGCATAGTTTTAGTTTTGTTTAGAGATACGGCGCGGAAACAGGCCCTTCGGTCCATCGAGTCCATGCTGACCACCGGTCCCAGCACATTAACACTATCCTACACACATCAGAGACAATTTACAATTTTTACCAAGCCAATTAGCCTACAGACCTGTACGTCTTATGGATTGTGGGAGATCCCGGGGAACACCCAGCCAGGTCACGGGGAGAAGGATAAACTCCGTACAGACAGCACCCGTAGTCAGGATTGAACCTGGGTCTACTGCTGTGCCACCGTGCTGCCCAAGATCAGAAGGAGAAAGTTTAAAGGAGACGTGGACAGGGCTTGTTTAAAAAGTAAATGGGGGCGCCTGGAACACGCAGTCATGGTTAGTGGCGGAGGCAGATACAATGGTGGTGTTTAAGGGGCTTGTCGATAGGCACCTGACTATGAAGGGAATGGAGGTACATGGAGCATGTGCAGACAGTAGGGATTCGTTCACGTAGACATCACGTTCGGCACAGGCATCGTGGGCCGAAGGGCCTGTTCCTGTGCTGTAATGTTTTATGTTCAATGTATTAACTATACTGAGGAGAGGCCGGGGGTGTGGAGAAACTCTAGTGGAGAATGGCTGAGTAAGGAGATGGACTCGACATTGTAGAGTTATACAACGTCCATCTTGACCCATCCACCCAAGTCATCCTATTAGTTTCACATTGTTTGTATCCACTCGTTATCACCTTCGCCAGTGCCAACAATGCACCATTGTGGGCTCCCCTTCGTCCATCTTGCCCATGCTGACCAACATGCCCAATAGTTTACACAGAATTTACATTGCAGGCACGTACAAAAGGAGGAAGATTGACTGAATTTTATTGCCTTCCATCACAGTCAGGAATGTTGATTCTATTCTGTATTGTGTTCTGTTTATACGTAAGGCTGTATGATAACTCAAATTCTACTGTATCAATTGGTGCATGTGCCAATAAATGTGAACTTCAACTTCAACTTGAACTAACTAATAGATCAGGTATATCAATGTTTGTTGTTTTTTTACCTAAAGCAAGTGTGTTCATTGGAAAATATTAGATTAACAGCTGTGAGGGAACTGGAGTTGCTGGTTTACACCGAAGGTAGACACTAAAAGCTGGAGTAACTCAGCGGGTCAGGCAGCATCTGTGGAGAAAAGGAATGGGTGACGTTTCAGGTCGAGACCCTTCTTCAGACTGAGGGTCAGGGAAGAGGGAAACCAGAGACGTGAAAAGGTACAAAGAACAAATGAAAGAAAGGTATGAAAAGAACATGTCAAAGCCAGCAACGATGATCAAGGAAAGGTGGAGCCCACAATGGTGCATTGTTGGCACTGGCGAAGGTGATAACGAGTGGATACAAACAGGGTGAAACTAATAGGATGACTTGGGTGGATGGGTCAAGTGATATCGGGACAAGAACCATGCGAACAGAAAATAAAGTTGGCGCCTGAAATATTGAATGTTAAGGGGCTGTCCCACTTGGAGATTTTTTCGGCGACTGCCGGCATCATTGACTGACGTATCAGATCACCGAAAAATTTGCGGCGTGGCGCAGCGTGAAGTGGCGTGACGACGTATTGACGTGCTGTGTTTTTTCAAGCGTCGCAACATTTTTTTTGTCGCCGCTGGGTTTTGAAACGTTCAAAATCTTTTGGCGACACTGATATGACGCCGGCACTCGCTGAAAAAAAATCGGCAAGTGGGACAGGCCCTTTGGGGTTCCTCAAATAATTTCTGCTCATTGGGACCACTGAAGGGTATTTCCAAACATACGTTTTGATTCTTAGCGCCATTGATCACTCCACTCTCATCCTGAGCTCTGCTCCTTTCTCCTGTTTGATCATGATTTCAGAAGTTCACAAGTTATAGTAGAATTAGGCCATTCGGCCCATCGAGATAACTCTGCCATTCAATCATGGCTGATCTCTGCCTCCTAATCCCAATTTTCCGCTTTCTCCCCGTAACTTTTGCCACCCGTTCTAAACAAGAATTTGTCTATCTCTGCCTTAAAAATATCCACTGACTTGGCCTCCACGGCCCTCTGTGGCAACGGGTTCCACAGATTAACTATCCTTTGACTAAAGACATTCCTCATCGTCTCCTTTCTAGAAGAGTTCCCTTTAATTATGACCTCTGGTCCTAGACTCTCCCACCAGTGGAAACATCCTTTCCACATCCACTCTATCTATGCCTTTCATTATTTTGTAAGTTTCAATGAGGTCCCCCCCTCAACCTTCTAAACTCCATGCTATCAAATGCTCATCATATGCTAACCCACTCATTCCTGATATCATGCTTGTGAACCTTCTCCAGAGCCAACACATCCTTGGCCCGAACCTTCTCAGAGTACTCCAAATATGGACCCAGGGCGTTTGTCCCACCAAGTCCATGCCGGCCATGGATCACCCACTCACGCCTGTTCTCTGTTATCCCACTTTCTCATCCACTCACCACACACTAAGGCCAATTTACAGAGGGCCAATTAACCTACAAACCCGCATGTCTTTGGGACGTGGGAGGAAACCAGAGCACCCGGAGGAAACCCACGCAGTCACAGGGAAATCATGCAAACCCCACACATGACAGCACCCGAAGCCAGGATCGAACCGGGGTTCCCTGGCACTGTGAGGCAGCGGCTCTACCTACTGCGCCATTCTGCCGCTCACGGCAGGGCATGGAGTTACATGGCATTGTGCAGTCCCTCCCTCCTGTATCACGAGGTTAGGTTTTCTCGCGATTGACCAGACTCCTCCATCTGTAACATTTGCCATTAATAGATTAGCATATACGATAAATCAGGCCTTTTTATTTTGGGAGTTCATGAATGATTTATGCAAATTAAACATTTAATAGCTAAGGAGCTGGGCTCATTTACATGATGGATGTTTTCTTATTTTATCTTTCTATTAAACTTCTGCAATTGGGTGGTTGGTCCTCGAGTGGAGCTTCGACGTCAGGAGGGCCAGTGATGGAGCATCACTCAATGTCAAAGGTGGGCAGAAATGCTGGAGAAACTCAGCGGGCTCGGCAGCATCTGTGGAATAGGTGACGTTTTGGGTCGAGAACCTTCCTCAAACGTCACTGTTTCTTCACAACACATGTCCAAAATTAGAGAGCAAAGGTGAGAGGTGATTAGGAAGGTTGGAGAGGTTCTGAGGAACATGGTTTACATCCAGAGATTCGTTGCCATCAGGAACGCACCCAGTGCTAAGAAGGTGGTACAAGTAGGCAAACCCTCGACATTAAAATAATTATGTGTGCGGGTGTTTGACTTGCCAAAGCATTTTAGGTTTAGGTTTATTATTCAATTCAATTCAATTCAATTCAACTTTAATGTCATCGCACAAATACAAGTATGAGTACAACGAAATGCAGTTTTGCGTCAGTCCGTAGTAGTTGTGCATAAAGAAATTAAAAAAAAAAAAAATAGAAAGAGGGAAGATACAGAATAATCAAAAAATACAGAATAATTAAACAAAGGGGACGGAGGGACCAGAGAAATCTATCGTCGGGACTCCGAGTTCAGCAGTGTAATTGTATTATTGTAGAAGCTGTTCCTCATCCTACTAGTACGTGACCTGAGGCTCCTGTACCGCCTCCCTGATGGCAGGAGGCAAACAGTCCATGGTTGGGGTGTGAGGGGTCTTTGATGATCTTCCCAGCCCGTCTCAGACACCGTTTTCGGTGGAGGGCATCCATGGCAGGGAGCAGGGCACCGATGTTGTGCTGCGCGGCTTTCACCACCCGTTGTAGTGCCTTCCTGTCCGCAGCAGTGCAGCTGCTGTACCATATCGTGAAGCAGGTGGTCAGGATACTCTCTATGGTACAGCGGTAAAAGTTGGTCAGGATCCGGTGGGACAGGTGGGCTTTCTTGAGCCTCCTCAGGAAGTAAAGGCGCTGCTGTGCCTTTTTGATCAGCTTGGAGGTGTTGAGGGACCAGGACAAGTCCTCCGAGATATGTACTCCGAGGAATTTATAGCTGGAGACGCGCTCCACCTCAGTCCCGTTTATATGGATGGGGGTATGACTGCCTCCTCTGGTCTGCCTGAAGTCAACAATAATCTCCTTTGTCTTTTTGGAGTTGAGGACGAGGTTGTGTAGGAAGGAACTGCAGATGCTGGTTTAAACTGAAGGTAGACGCAAAATGCTGAAGTAACTCATCGGGACAGCATCTCTGGAGAGAAGGAATGGGTGACAACTTCCTTTTCTCCGGAGATGCTGCTTTCCCCCGCTGAGTTAAGCCCCTGTCCCACTTTCCCGAAGTTACTCACGGATTCTCTCGAGTTTTCCCCTTGATTCAAACTCGGAGAATGTCCGTAGCGAGTCCGGAGATATTTCGTAGCGGCTCGTGATGCCAGCCGTGGGTACTCCGGGGCATCAGGTAAGTCGGGACGTTTTTTCAGCACGTTGAAAAATGTCCACGAATAAAAAAAAAATAGCCCCGAGTACCTACGGCTGGCTATTACCGTAATTCTCCGAGTTTGAATCAAGGGGAAAACTCGGGAGAATTCGTGGTAACTCGGGTAAGTGGGACAGGGCTTTACTCCAGCATTCTTTTCATTGTTAGGTGTACCGAGCTACAGTGGAAAGCTTTCTTTAGCATGGTCAATCTTGTTTCAGTAATTCTACTTACTTTGCGTGTTTTGATGTCCAGTTGTCGTGCTGTCTCTCACATTGCAGAGCAATGGTCTCAAAAGAACGGATTCTCCAGATCTATATCGGTGAGACCAAGCGGAGGTTGGGCGATCGTTTCGCCGAACACCTCCGCTCGGTCCGCAATAACCAAGCTGACCTCCCGGTGGCTCAGCACTTCAACTCCCCCTCCCACTCCGTCTCCGACCTCTCTGTCCTGGGTCTCCTCCATGGCCACAGCGAGCAGCACCGGAAATTGGAGGAACAGCACCTCATATTCCGTTTGGGGAGTCTGCACCCCGGGGGCATGAACATCGAATTCTCCCAATTTTGTTAGTCCTTGCTGTCTCCTCCCCTTCCTCAGCCCCCCTGCTGTCTCCTCCCATCCCCCAGCCTTCTGGCTACTCCTCCTTTTCCCTTTCTTGTCCCCACCCACCCCCACCCCCGATCAGTCTGAAGAAGGGTTTCGGCCCGAAACGTTGCCTATTTCCTTCGCTCCATAGATGCTGCTGCACCCGCTGAGTTTCTCCAGCTTTTTTGTGTAACCTCCGTCTCAAAAGAACCTCCTTCTTTACGCTAATTGTAGGTTTATTATTGTCAACTACAAAGGTAGTTTGTAGTGAAAAGCTTTGCTTTGCATGCTATCCAAACAGATCAGATAATACTGTACATAGATGCAATCAAGTCAAATTCACGGACAATAAGTGGAGCAAAGGGGAAGATACAGAGTACAGAATATGTTCTCAGCATTTGTAGCGCACCAGTTGCAGAGACTAAGTCCAATGTTCACAATGGGGTAGAGGTGAATCGGACAGTACCCGAGCTTATGGAGGAGCGTTTAGAAGCCTGATAACAGAGGGGAAGACAAAAGTGTCTGCACTTTTGTCAACCTTCGATTTTCCAGCATCTGCAGTTCCTTCTTAAACAGAGGGGAAGAAGGTGTTCTTGCGTCTGGAAGTGCTCACTTTCAAGCTTCTCTGCCTGTGGGTACAAGAAGGAATTACCAGGGTTGGACGGCTCTTTCATTACAGTGGCTCTCTCCTCGAAGCAGCGTGAAGTGTAGGTGGAGGCAATGGCGGGGAGCCTGGTCTGTGTGATGGACTGGGCTGCATCAACAACATCTACAAGTTCTTGCGGTGCTGGCCAGAGCTGCTCCCACACCTAATGGAATCAAGGGATATGGGGGAGAGAGCAGGAACGGGGTGCTGATTTTGGATGATCACATTGAATGGCGGTGCTGGCTCGAAGGGCCGAATGGCCTACTTCTCCGCCCATTTTCTATGCTTCTATGTTTCAAACAGAGCTGTGATGCAACGCAAGAGTGTTTGTTCTATGGTCCAAATCCTAACATAACATCTAACTCATTGATCGCAGCAGATACACAACAGTACAACCGGGTACCGCAAACTCAGTTGCAAGTCGCTGGTTGTTTCCGACAACTCTTCATAGTCTTGCTTTTTGTTATTTATCCTGACATCTCTCCGGTTTTCCAAACTCAGCTCCTCTCCTTCTTACCCTCTCGAATCTCCTCCGTGGATCAATGCACTGCTTTCCCTGTTGAGACGCGTGACTTGGGATCTATCGTGTTAGGAAAAACTGCAGATGCTGGTTTAAATTGAAGGTAGACACAAAATGCTGGAGTAACTCAGCGGGTGAGGCAGCATGTCTGGAGAGAAGGAATGGGCGATGTCGCCCAGAGATGCTGCCTCACTCGCTGAGTTACTCCAGCATTTTGTGTCTACTTGGGATCTAACATTGCACTGCGCCCACGACCTTGCTATTGAGGGAGTGCAGCGTAGGTTTACAAGTTTAATTCCCGGGATGGCGGGACTGTCATATGCTGAGAGAATGGAGCAGCTGGGCTTGGACACTCTGGAGTTTAGAAGGATGAGAGGGAATCTTATTGTAACATACAAGATTGTTAAGGGTTTGGACACACTGGAGGCAGGAAACATGTCCCCGATGTTGGGGGAGTCCAGAACCAGGGGCCACAGTTTAAGAATAAGGGGTGAGCCATTTAGAACGGAGACGAGGAAACACTTTTTCTCACAGAGAGTGGTGAGTCTGTGGAATTCTCTGCTTCAGAGGGCGGTAGAGGCCGGTTCTCTGGATACTTTCAAGAGAGAGCTAGATAGGGCTCTTAAAGATAGCGGAGTTAGGGGATAGGGGGAGAAGGCAGGAATGGGGTAGTGATTGGGGATGATCAGCCATGATCACATTGAATGGTGGTGCTGGCTCGAAGGGCCGAATGGCCTATTCCTGCACCTATTGTCTATTGTCTATTGTCTATTGCATCCATCCTTTTGTGTCAACCTGCATCTGCAGTTTTTTGTTCCTCCATTTCTACAAACTGCTCGCCGAACTGTTGCGGTTATCCCACCCTGTATTTATCTATCTATCATTGGTTCTGTCATTTAAGAGCAGAATCACTCTGCAAAATTGTTTTTTTTTTTTCTCTTTTAAATGAAGTCGTGATAAAGGGCAAGTGAACAAATCGGTATTTGTGCGGTGGATCGGAGCGGTGCATCAATCCCTGTTTTTCCCCCAAAACAAAGCCGATAAAAGCAAAGGACTGAATCCAGCAAAACAGTGTGAAATGGTGCATAAGTAGAGCTGCTACAAAAACTAATGAAAGCCATTTATCAACAGCAGCAGCAACCAGTGCTGGTGAGTAATGACAGCAATGAGAGAAAAGCAACTTGACAGAGCTGCAATAAAAATCGCCTCAACGCCTACAACCAGGCAAGGCGAATGAAACTCTTCATCAACTTAGGAAGGGAAAGGCAGGAGATCTCAGCAGAACTCAGCCCTTGATCCGTTACCACCGGCTAAACACTTTAGAGGCAATATCGATGCACAGCATTATTAATGCGAAATACCACAATCCAACCATTACTGCAGAACCAAGGAGAAGAATGTGCATAGGTGCGTAAGGATGAGTGCCTTGCTGGCTTCCTGTGGTAGACGTTGAGAAGATAATGCAAGAATCTAATGTCTAAGAAACAATGGTGCTGTACTTTCAATGGTGTTTTTTTTTATTGTCACATGTTTAGTTTAGTTCAAAGTGTTTAAGAAGGAACTGCAGATGCAGGAAAATCGAAGGTACACAAAAATGCTGGAGAAACTCAGCGGGTGCAGTTTAGTTTAGTTTAGAAATACAACGCAGGAGCAGGCCCTTCGGCCCACCGAGTCCACGCCGACCAGCGATCTCCGCACGCTAACACTATCCTACTTTAGGTATCATTTTTTAAAACATTTATAATACCAAGCCAATTAAGCTACACACGTGCACGTCTTTGGAGTGCGGGAGGAAGCCAAAGTTCTCGGTGAAAACCCACACGGGTCACGGGGAGAACAGACAAGCACCCGTGGCCGGGATCGAACCTGGGTCTCTGGCGCTGTAAGTGCTCTAAGGAAGCAATGCGACCGGTGTGCCACCTTGCTGCCCTATGTGCTAACACAGTGCAATTCATTTTCCGCACAAACAGTCCTGTAGAGTATTGGCATACCCCCAGATCCTCCATTAGCAAGTGTACAGACATAGTCCACTGAGCCCACATGCAAGAGGCGCCATGTTTTGCCGCCATTTTGAAAGTCCGTGCTCTAGTTCTCATGAGCGATGCCTGTTCCAGGCAAGTCCCAGGCTGTTGCGGACAAGGGGCGTATACAGGTCCCCATGCCTGCTTCACCATTCAAGAAGATCATGATTAAGCACCCACCTCAACTCTACTTGCACCCTGCGATTGTCCTGAGTACACCCAGCATCTAAACATCCACAGCACTTTAGTACTTTCCTGTAGTTGATTAGTGCGGGTGTCAGGGGTTATGGGGAGAAGGCTGGAGAATGGGGTTGGGAGGGAAAGGTAGATCAGCCATGATTGAATGGTGGAGTAGACGTGATGGGCTGAATGGCCTCATTTTGCTCCTGTAACATGAACTTTGAGGTAGTTTCAAACATTCTAACCCCCCTACAATATTCTGTTGTGCTGAAGCAAAGCAAGAATTTCATTGTCCTATCTGGGACACATGACAATAAACTCTCTTGAATCTTGAATCTTTATGAAATTTCTACCCTCTAACCCGAGGGTTGGTCCAATAACAGGTAAACAAAATGCTGGTACAGCAGGTAGAGCTGACGTCTCAAAGCGCCATAGGCCCAGGTTGGATACTGACCACTGGTGCTGCCGGCGTGGAGTTTGCACGTTCTCCCTGTGACCACGTGTCTTTCCTCCAAGTTCTCCAGTTTCCTCCCCAGTCCCAAAGACATGTGGGGTATGTAGGTTATTTGTCCTCCTTAAATTGCCTCTTGTGTGAGTAGGGGGTGGATGAGAGAGTGGGAGTGTGAGGAGCCTGAGCTATTCACGGCCTGTTCCTTGCACCCCATTCCCTCACCAGCTATCCTCAATATCCACATTGCTCTTATGCACCAGAGCCTTTGATGCTCAGTGAGATGCCAGCAAGCTGTGGACCATTTGCATCAAGCTGTTTTTTTTAACATTGATCATCTTCAATAGATGTACGTAACCGAGCTAAGATGGGCACAAAGTGCTGGGTAACTCAGCGGGTTAGGCAGCGTCTCTGGAGAAAAAGGAATAGGTGATGTTTCGGGACCCTTCTTCAGACTGCAAGTAGATGGGATGAAACTGGAGGCCGAACAAAGCAGGGCCGGCAACAGATGACTAAGGGTGGAGCCTATAATGACCCATTACCAAACAAGGTTTATATGTTTTTGTCTGAAGCCTGAAGAAGGGTCTCAGCCTGAAACGTCACATGTTCCCTCTCTCCAGAGATGCTGACTGACCCGCTTATTATTTTATTTATTTATTAATTAGTTCTGAGCTACTCGGGGGAGAAATGCGTTTCTTATTTACTGGGATATTTTTATAAACCGTTACAAATGTGTTGTGTATCCTGAACAGAAAACGTGCACCTTCACAACGTTTAATAAATCTTAAGACAAATTGCCACAGGGAGTCAGTCCTTTAGGTGGCAACGGGAAAATAAACCCTGTTTGGGAGCCATTCTGAAACGCTCACTCTGAGATTGTGAGACTTGACTGATCGCCAAGTTTCCAAGGTCAGTTTATTGTCACGTATCAATTAAGGTGCCAGTGAAATTCAGATTCAAATTGCATTTGTCTATCCGCCAGGAGCAAATAGCAGCGGCCAATTGCTTGGGGATGTGGGAGGAAATCACAGCACTTGGAGGAACCCCATACAATCACAGCAAACTCCCCACAGCCAGGACCCGAGGTCAGGATTGAACCCTGGTCAATGGAGCTCTGAGGCAGCAGCTGTCGCTGTGCCACTCTGGCTGTATAGTGGTGATGTCGAGCTCACTGAAAATATAATGGGAGGTTAGCGATCAATCCTTTAGTCATTTAATTGCTCCTGCCTTCAGCAGCATCACATACCTGCCCTTTTAAATAATTGCGGCTTGTCATTTAGTTTGAACCTCAAACTTCCACTAACATCAGTTAATTTTTTTTAAATTGAGAAAAAATGTTCTCCTATTAATGCCACAGCCTGAGTTTTGAATGGGCAATAAAAGCAGATCTATAGAGGCAAGGAAATATATTCCATTGGAACTGCAGATGCTACTTTAAAAACAAAGATATTCTACTTGGGCGACTTTCAACCCAATGGTATGAACATTAATTTTAGTTCATAGATACAGAATGGAAACAGGCCCATTAGTCCACCCAGCCCGCACCAACCTGTACACTAGTAGTTCTATCCTACACACCAGGGACAATTTTACACAGGCCAATTAACCTACAAACCTGAACAACTTTGGAATGTGGGAGGAAACCAGAGCACCAGAAGCAAACCCACATGGTCACGAGGTCCAAACTCCGTACAGACAGCACCCGTAGTCAGGATCGAACCTGAGTCTCTGGCGCTGTAAGGCAGCAACTCCACCATTGCCTTAATTAAATTCTTCAATTTAGGGGAACTAACCAGCCAACTACACCCCGCCCACCTTTTTCTCCCCTTTCTTCCCTGTCCCACCTGTATACGCACTATTTTATTCTTCTATCCTCCCCCTTCCCCTTCAACCTATAACCCTTCCTCTGGTTTTACTTTTTTCACCTCTCCTTATCTCGCTCCCTTTTGTCCCGTTTTCATCGCGGGCCTTTGTACACCAATCTGCCACTAAACCCCCCGCAGTCTCTGTTCATTAAACATAGCACAGCGGAGCAGCTGGTGGACCTGTTGCCTCACAGTGCCAGTGACCCGGGTGGGATCCTGACCCTGGCAGCTGCCTGTGTGGAGTTTCCGCGTTCTCCCTGTGACCGCGTGGGTTTCCTCCAGGTGCTCCAGTTTCCTCCCAGAAGCCAAAGACGCTCGGTTAATTGGCCCTTTGTAAATCTAGTGTGAGGGGAGTGGATGAGAAAACATGGGATAGCATAGAATTAGTGTGAACAGGAGACCAATGGCCGGCATGGACTCGGTGGGACAAAGGGCCTGTTTCCATTATCTACCTTTCAATCAATCAATCAAAAACCACCGATAGACACAAAAAGCTGGAGTAACTCAGTGGGTCAGGCAGCATCTCTGGAGAAAAGGAATAGGTGACGTTTTAGGTTGAGACCCTTCTTCAGACTGAGTCCGACCCATCCCAGATCCTGGCATCTTTCTCAAACTGGATCAACCAGGTGCACTATGCCATCACTAAGGTCATCTGTTTCCACCTCTGTAATATCACCAAACCACCTTCCAGCTACAACTCTTCCACTGTTGATATCTCTCCTTTAGTTTAGTTTAGTCCGCACCGACCAGCGACCCCCACACATTAACACTACCCTTCACACACGAGGGACAATTTTACATTTACACCAAGCCAATTAACCTACAAACCTGTACGTCTTTGTAGTGTGGGAGGAAACTGAAGATCTCGGAGAAAACCCACGCAGGTCACGGGGAGAACGTACAAACTCCGTACAAACAAGCACCCGTAGTCAGGATCGAACCCGGGTCTCTGGAGCTGTGAGGCAGTAGCTCCACCGCTGCACATCGTGCCGTACCTCTGCTGTCCTTAAATACACTCTTGGCTGGCCTCCCTCATTCTAACTTCTGTACACTTGAGGTCATCTAACACTTTGCACCAACCGTGGATTAAGACCCCTGTTCACGGTGCTTGCTAAAGGGCGTGTCCCACTTGGACGTCAGTTCCGCGACAGGCCGGCAGTGACTGTCGTGTGAAAATCGTCTAGCGATACGACAGTCGCGCACCAAGTAACGCCAGTCTCCGTGGCAAGGATTTTCCCAGTGAAAATTTTTCAAAACTTGGTGCACTTTATACCCGGGTGGTCACGTGGTGCGGCGCTCAAATGATCCGCAAATGTCGCGCCAACGGCGTACAGGCGGCGTGCGATGACGCATGGTTACGGACCTTGACGCACGGTGACACATAATGAATTAGCGTAGGCAATGTTTGTGCATCACCATGCGTGACCATGCGTCACCACGCGCTACACGTACTCCATCAGCACGTCAGCGTGCGCAAGGGATACGTCACGCAGGTGGCGCACGATTTTGAACATTGCAAAATCCTGGGGCGATAGGGAAGCACCACGTGTCACCGTGCATCACTGCATACGCCACCACGCCTCATCCCACGTGCGTTACGACGTGCCAACCAATTTTTAGGATGTCACGTATATGACAAGCAAATGGCGCCCAAGTGGGACCGGCCCTTAAATTACTTTGACTGCTCTTTGAAGTAATGATCAGTGTTAACAATTATCATCTCAGTTTTCCAATCCTTTACCATCTGCCCATCTATCTCTTTAATCTTCCCCAGTATCTAAATGTTGCCAAAGCCATTCTCCTGCAATTCTTCCCAGATGTTCCTCCCTAAATTCCATCACTTCACCCCCGTTGCTTCTTCCTCCAGCTGCTAGTATCTGGAATTCATAAGTTCCAGCAGCAGAATTAGGCCATTTGGTCCATTAAGTCTACTCTGCCATTCAATCATGGCTGATCTATCTTTCCCTCTCAACCCCATTCTCCTGCCCTCTCTCCATAACCCCTGATACCCGTATTAATCGAGAATCTATCAATCTCCACCTTAAAAATATCCCCTGCTGAACTTTCTCAGCTTGCCACCTCATTTTATTTCGTTAAGAAGCTTCTTCCTTTATCTCCTTGGATTGCGTGGCATCAAGCGATGATAATTGTCGTGTGAAATACTCAGGAGCATTCTTGCATGAAGACATTATAAAGATAAAAGTTGTTGAATTTTGCTTGAAAGTTGTTTAGGGATCTTAATGTCCATTTACAACCATCTGCCACCCAACTAATTTGCCGAGTTTCTATCCCTTGACCAATATCAGCAGACCAGATTGTCAAATCATTATTGTGTTGTTATCTGAATGAGGTGGAAAAATTGCCTCCCCTTGACCCATCCCCTCCGCTCCCCTCTCCCCCCCACCCCCCCCCCCCCCCCCCCCCCCCCCCCCCCCCAGTTATCCTTCCACTTCCCACTGTTCACAAGCTTGCATCCCTCTTGTGTAGGAAGTAACTGCAGGTGCTGGTTTCAACCAAAGATAGACACAAAAGGCTGGAGTAACTCAGCGGAACAGGCAGCATCTCTGGAGAGAAGGAATGGGTGACGTTTCGGGTCGGGACCCTTCTTCAGACTGAAAGTCAAGGGAAAGGGAAACGAGAGATATACCTGAAGACAATGATGTCGAGGGATATAGAACAAATTCATGAAAAATATGCAAACAAGTAATGATGGTAAAGGAAACGGGCCACTGTGAGCTGTTTCCTGTGAGTCTCAATCTGAAAAAGGGTCTTGACCCGAAATGTCGGCCATTCCTTCTCTCCAGAGATGCTGTCTGTCCTGCTGAGTTACTCCAGCATTTTGTGTCTATCTTGTATCCCTCTTGTTAAGACATCTTCCCCAGCCAACAATGTGCCATTGTGGGCTCCACCCTTCCCGAGGTCATCTGTTGCCGGCACTTATTTCCATGTAACCTATTCCCTCTCCTATTCATCACTTCTCCCCAGATTTTCCCACCTTTAGTTTAGTTTAGAGATACAGCGTGGAAAACAGACCCTGTGGCCCACCGAGTCTGCGCCGACCAGCGACCACCCCATACATTAGCACCATCCTACATACTAGGGTCAATTTACAATTTTTTTAAACTGAAGGGCCTGTCCCACTTGCATGCGATTGCGTGCGTTTGGCACGACCAAACGGAAGCGGAGTTCACGCGAAGTTCGCGCTAAGTATGCGCTAAGTACGCGCGTGACTTCATTTGCGTCATGCTTACCAATCAGCTGGGCAGGAAAGCGGGCTGACTGAATTTGGGCGTCGTAAGGTGTCGGGCTGTGACGTCATTGCGCAACGCCATGCGCTAGGCATAATACGCTGTCAAGACGCTGTGTACGACCGCAATGCGCCTGCGTGCCGACAGGCCGTTGACGCGCAAAGATTTCGGCCACTGTCAGAATTTCGGAGCCCCGCGCGGTGTCGGGACCAGGCCCGCACAACTCCGCGCTTCTAAGTAGGACCAGCCCCGCGCAGCCATACGGTGCCCGTACGCCTAAAGCGACCACGAAGTCGCGTAATTTGCGAGCCAAGGTCACGTAAGTGGGAGAGGACCTTGATGCCAATTAACCTCCAAACCTTTTTGAAGTGTGGAAGGAAACCAGAGCAGCCGGAGAAACCACATGCCATCACAGGGAGAACGGACAAACTCCACACAGACAGCATCTATAGTCAGGATCAAACTTTGGTCTCTGGCGTCGTGAGGCAGCAACTATACCGCTGCGTTACTGTGCCACCCTCTCTACGACTCCTATTCTCTCTCCCACCCATCACATCTCACGAGATTCTCCCACCCACCTACTCTAGAGCATTTTACAATAGACAACTAACCCAGCACCCAGCATGATTTTGGTTCGTTTAGCTTAGAGATACGGAGCGGAAACAAGCCCTTCGGCCCACCGAGACCGCACCGACCAGCGATCCCCACACATTAACAATACCCTACACACTCTAGGGACATTTTTACATTGATGATACCAAGCCAAATAATCTCCAAACCCAAACATCTTTGGAGTGTGGGAGGAAAACGCCGATCTCTGTGAAACCCCACGCAGGACACGGGGAGAACGAACAATCTCCGTACAGACAGCATTGGTAGTCAGGATCGAACCCGGGTCTCTGGCGCTGTAATGCACAAGCTCTACCTCAACGCCACCGTGCCGTCCTTGGCTGTGGAAGGGAAAGAAGCCCATAGTTACAGGGAGAACGTGCAGACCCTGCCATTTAGAACGGAGACGAGGAAACACTTTTTCCCACAGAGAGTGGTGAGTCTGTGGAATTCTCTGCCTCAGAGGGCGGTGGAGGCAGGTTCTCTGGATGCTTTCAAGAGAGAGCTAGATAGAGCTCTTAAAAATAGCGGAGTCAGGGGATATAGGGAGAAGGCAGGAACGGGGTACTGATTGGGGATGATCAGCCATGATCACATTGAATGACGGTGCTGGCTCGAAGGGCCAAATGGCCTACACCTGCACCCATTGTCTATTGTCTATTGTCTATTGTCTATTGTCTATTGACTCCACACGTAAAGAACCAGGGACAGGATCCAACCCAGAACTACTCCATGGCTGGCTTTTCTTAAAATCCAGTTCCATCTGCTCTTACTGATCCAACACGGATATTTTAAAGAGCAGTAAGGGAGTTCTTTGCAGTGATCTGATCAATTTTTAATCTTCACTTAGAATCAAAATTGCATCTCATATCATCAATCTCGACTCGCCTGTTTGCAGGACCTTGCAATCTGCGAAATGGCTAATGCAGATCAAATATTAAGAACAATGACCATCCTTCCATAGGTGTTAAAGTTCTTTGGAACATCTCAGGTCTTGCTCTGTCAAGGCAAATCTTGTAATTACTGAAATGCGGCCTTCAGATGTATTTGACAAGTAGCATTGATACAGTGCATCATGAGCTAAGTGGCACTAAAAGCCATGATAATTGATGGCGTTGTTTGTTTCGTGCATGTTAATGTCACTGGGTGTTTCGTGGTGGTTGATGGCTCAAAGTTAGAAGGAGGTTTGTCAAAAATAGATTTGCAGTAACTATTTCCATATTCAGAGCGGTGACAAAATCTCATGATTCAAATATTGTCAACTTGTAAGCACTGCGAAACGGCTTGGCAAAAATGTGAAAAAGCTCGGGCTTGTTAAGACGCTGTTACTTAGCAACTGCTCCATTCATTAGCAGAGCTGTTTGTGGTCCAGAGAGACCAGGTTTTGCTCTTCATCGGTCTCTCGACACTCGATGAGTTGCTCTTACCAAATGAAGCCCCAAGGAGTCAAGATTCAAGATGGCAGCTTAAAATCGCCTGATTTTATAATTGCTCAAAGATTCCCATTTAGAAACAAAGGGGTTGGACAGGCTAGATGCAGGAAGATTGTTTCCGATGTTGGGGAAGTCCAGGACAAGGGGTCACAGCTTAAGGATAAGGGGGAAATCCTTTAAAACCGAGATGAGGAGAACTTTTTTCACACAGAGAGTGGTGAATCTCTGGAACTCTCTGCCACAGAGGGTAATTGAGGCCAGTTCATTGGCTATATTTAAGAGGGAGTTAGATGTGGCCCTTGTGGCCAAGGGGATCAGAGGGTATGGAGAAAAGGCAGGTACGGGATACTGAGTTGGATGATCAGCCATGATCATATTAAATGGCGGTGCAGGCTCGCAGGGCCGAATGGCCTACTCCTGCACCTAATTTCTATGTTTCTATGTTTCTAAAGTGCCATAATTATGGTTTAATAATGGCAAAAAAACGTATACTGACATTTTGGAAAAATACATCGATACCAACGCTTAAAATGTGGATTTCAAGCATGTTGGAAACCCTATATCTTGAAGAAAGTGCGATTCCTCCTAACAGACAAAGTAGACCAACTCCAAAGGACTTGGTCTCCATTTGTCGATTTCTTAGAAGCATATGGAGCAATAAAATGTAGAAAAGATCCGTTTCAGGACTGGGTGAATGGTGGCCAAGAATAACAAATAGCTATCTCTCTCTCCTTTACTCTTCTGCTATCTACCTCTGCTTCTTTGCTCTTCATTTTCTTTCTTTTATCATTTTCCTTTTATCCCTTTCCGATAGCACACACTTCTCTATTTATTTTCTATTCTTTTTCTGTCTCCTTTTTATTGCTAAAATAAAAAATAATATATACTAGGTACCTATGGTACCATGTTATTGTACTTACTTCTAATTAAATTCAAATAGAAACATAGTGAAAGTGTTGGCCATTTGGCTCTTCGAACCAACACCACCATTCAATACGATAATTTCTCTCCTTGTCTCTCCAAATTCTCCGTTGGTTTTTCCTCTACCCCCCACCTTTGCTTCAATGATCTTCCAATTCTCTCTGCAAGGCTTGATCACTTTGCCAATTGATCATTCTTTTCTAACTCAAGATGGCAGAGCTCATTCAAAGCTCGTAAGTTATAGCAGCAGAATTAGGCGATTCGGCCCATCAGATCTACTCCGCCATTCAATCATGGCCAATCTATCTTTCCCTCTCAACCCCATTCTCCTGCCTTCTCCTCTGACACCTATACTCATTGTGTTGTTCCAGTTGCCCATTCCTTCTACATGTGAGGTAGACAAAAATGCTGGAGAAACTCAGCGGGTGCAGCAGCATCTATGGAGCGAAGGAAATAGGCAACGTTTCGGGACGAAACGTTGCCTATTTCCTTCGCTCCATAGATGCTGCCGCACCCGCTGAGTTTCTCCAGCATTTTTGTCTACCTTCGATTTTCCAGCATCTGCAGTTCCTTCTACATGTGACTACATCTTAGCCAAGCCACATCTGCACACTCGGACACTGACAAAACTACGGCAAGTTTACAAATTCCTTTCACTGGGCCTGCTCAACCCAGATTTATTATTATCAACACGGTTTACAGACCTGCAGAATTCATAGATTCACACAGTGTGGAAACAGGCCCTTCGGCCCAAGTTGCCAACATGTACCAACATGTCCCATCTACACTAGTCCCACGTGCCTGCATTTGGCCCATATCCCTCTAAAGATACCTTATCCATGTACCACTCCAAATGTTTCTTAAACATTACGATAGCATCTGCCTCAACTATCTTCTCTGGCAGCTTGCTCCATAAACCCACCACCCTTTGTGTGAAAAAGTTACCCCTCAGATTCCCATTAAATCTTTCCACCCTCACAAGCCTGTGTCCTCTGGTTCTTGATTCCCCCACTCAGGGCAAAAGACTGCATTTACCCGATCTATTCCTCTCATGATTTTGTACACCTCTATAAGATCACCCCTCATCCTCCTGCGCTCCAAGGAATAAAGCCCTCGCCTGTTCAACCTCTCCCTATAGCTCAATCCGTCAAGTCCTGGCAACCAAAGATCCTGTAGTGGAGCAAGATAGACCACTCCTGCTAAATGCAATGGGCTGACACGTAGTACGCAACGGAGCGGAACATGGGCCTTTTTTTCATCCATTTCAGTAACCCGACCCTGACCCGACTCGCAGTGTAATCAACGTTGCGGGGGAACAGTTTGTGTTAATAAATTATCATTCTGAAAATGAGGACAAGTTTTTTACCAAAGAACTTTTATTTTTACAAGGATGTTTCCGTAACCGGCTTCCGTCTCCGCACTAGTATCTTTGCTCCGTTACGGGATCTTTGGTGCGGAGACGGAAGCCGGTTACGGAAATGGGGCCGAAAATTACCCATGAATCTGCCCATGACCGTACTACGTCTTTTTCATCCAGTGATCTATCTTTCTTGACAGCATCTTTCCCATAACACGGTGACCAAAACTGAACACAATACTCCAAATGTGGCCTCACCAATATCTTATACAATGGTAACATCACCTCCCAACTTCTATACTCAATATTCCCAACAGATGACGACCAATGTTCCAAAAGTATTGTTTTGAGTAATGGTCGAGGCAGCTCAGAATGGTTGAAGTTTTAACATTTAGTTTAGAGATACAGCCTGGAAACAGGCCCTTTGGCCCACCAAGTCCATGCCAACCATTGCCCAACTAGTTCTCACTATGTTATCCCACTTTCTCATCCACTCCCTACACACTAGGGGCAATTTTACAGAGGGCAATTAACCTACAAGCCCAAGCCCGCACATCTTTGGGATGTGTGAGGAAACCAGAGCACCCGGAGGATGTTCATGCAGCCACAGGGACGATGTGCAAACTCCACACAGACAGCAGCCGAGGTCAGTATCGAACCCTGTTCCCAGGCGCTGTGAAACAGCATTGATTTATGTGTGGATGGCTAATATTTTCTGGCTGAGCAAGATTCCAAGGTTATTTGAGAAGGCATTAGCATGACAAATAGGCAGAGCGGGTCATAGCTCGAAGGTGCAGGCTCGAAGGGCCGAATGGCCTACTCCTGCACCTAATTTCTATGATAGAATTGTTTCATTAACAAGCTATGTCAGGTTTTACCAAAATCTATTGATTTAATAAGGCCATAAGTGATAGGAGCAAAATTAGGCCATTCAGCCCATCAAGTCTACTCCGCCATTCAGTCATGGCTGATCTATCTCTCCCCCCCAACGCCATTCCCCTGCCTTCTCCCCATAACTTCCGACACCCCTGACCATTTCATGGTCCCTGTTCATGTCACCACTTATTTAATTAGATTTTAAATATTAGTGGGATTTCAACCTTCGTCCAAAATGTATTTTTGGTTTTCATGTCAATTTTCTGGAATCCACTTGCTCGAAATTCCATCGTCGGCTGGTGGTGAACAGGAATGAGAATGAAGGCATTTTCTCACCTCTCCTTGATTTTAGTCCTTAGAGGCAAAAACTTCCACCCACAAGGCGGCATGCACAGAAGCCAATTTGGGAGGCAGTTTGGCAGAGGTCTGGGAACAGCTTGGTGCTCCCACTACATCTGGCTACAAAGCCTCCAATCTGAAGGTGGAGAATGTCATTTGGTTTTAAATAGAATAGAACTCGAATTTCTGCTCCAGCATTCGTTTCCTATATACGTCACAGCAAGTTGAACAAAGTTACGACTATTTGTTGGAACAAAGAATTGCAGGTATATATGCGGTTTATAGACATTAGACAATAGACAATAGGCGCAGGAGTAGGCCATTTGGGCCTTCGAGCCAGCACCGCCATTCAATGTGATCATGGCTGATCATCCCCAATCAGTACCCCGTTCCTGCCTTCTCCCCATATCCCCTGACTCCGCTATTTTTAAGAGCCCTATCTAGCTCTCTCTTTAAAGCATCCAGAGAACCTGCCTCCACCGCCCTCTGAGGCAGAGAATTCCACAGACTCACCACTCTTTGTGAGAAAAAGTGTTTTCCTCGTCTCCGTTCTAAATGGCTTACTCCTTATTCTTTAACTGTGGCCCCTGGTTCTGGACTCCCCCAACATCGGGAACATGTTTCCTGCCTCTAGCGTGTCCAAGCCCTTAACAATCTTATATGTTTCAATGAGATCTCCTCTCATCCTTCTAAACTCCAGAGTGTACAAGCCCAGCTGCACCATTCTCTCAGCATATGACAGTCCCGCCATCCCGGGAATTAATCTTGTAAACCTACGCTGCACTCCCTCAATAGCAATACCAAAGATAGACACAAAGTGCTGGAGTAACTCAGCATTGCAGGCAGCATCTCCAGAGAAAAAGGACAGTTTTAGTTTTAGAGATACACCGCGGAAACAGGCCCTTCGGCCCACCGAGTCCACGCCGACCAGTGATCCTCGCACATTGACACCATCCTACACACACTAGGGACAATTTTACACTTAGCCAACCAAGCCAATTAACCTACAAACCTGAGGTAGACAAAAATGCTGGATAAACTCAGCGGGTGCTGCAGCATCTATGGAGCGAAGGAAATAGGCAACGTTTCGGGCCGTTTCGGCCCGAAACGTTGCCTATTTCCTTCGCTCCAGAGATGCTGCTGCACCCGCTGAGTTTCTCCAGCATTTTTGTCTACCTTCAATTTTCCAGCATCTGCAGTTCCTTCTTAAACAACCTACAAACCTGTGTACGTCTTTGGAGTGTGGGAGGAAACCGAAGATCACGGATAATACCCACGCGGCTCACGAGGAGAACGTACAAACTCCGTACAGACAGCACCCGCGGTCAGGATCTCTGGCGCGGTAAGGCAACTCTACTTTTGCGCCCACAGGTGATATTTCGGGTCAGGACCCTTCTTCACACTGAAAGTCGTGGTTGAAAGGTGGGGTTACTGCGAAGAGCTGGAGATGAGAAAAGACCAGGACTATTCAGAGCGGGCACCAGATAACCTCAGGCAGGGTGGTGCCCTGGTAGGCCCATTGTTGGCCAAGGAAGGCGTGAACTTGAGGTTTACCTACTGGTTTAACAAGTTGGGGGTGGAAGGGGGAGAGGAGAGGGGAGGGGAATATGTTAAATTCAATTCAATTCAATTCAATTCGATTCAATTCAACTTTAATGTCATCGCACAAATACAAGTATCAGTACAACGAAATGCAGTTTTGCGTCAGTCCATAGTAGTTGTGCATAAAGAAATTAAAAAAAATAGAAAGAGAGAAGATACAGAATAATCAGAATGATCTTTAGGTCTTTATTCTCTGGAGCGCAGAAGGTTAAGGGGGGACCTGATAGAGGTCTTTAAAATGATGAGAGGGATAGACAGAGTTGATGTGGACAAGCTTTTCCCTTTGAGAATAGGGAAGATTCAAACAAGAGGACATGACTTCAGAATTAAGGGACAGAAGTTTAGGGGTAATATGAGGGGGAACTTCTTTACGCAGAGAGTGGTGGCGGTGTGGAATGAGCTCCCAGTGGAAGTGGTGGAGGCAGGTTCATTGGTATCATTTAAAAATAAATTGGATAGGCATATGGATGAGAAGGGAATGGAGGGTTATGGTATGAGTGCAGGCAGGTGGGACTAAGGGGAAAAAAATTTGTTCGGCATGGACTTGTGGGGCCGAGATGGCTTGTTTCCGTGCTGTAATTGTTATATGGTTATATGGTTAATCAAAAAATACAGAATAATTAAACAATGGGGACAGAGGGACCGGAGAAATCTATCGGCGGGACTCCGAGGATGCCAGAGGATGGAATTAATTCAAATTTGCCACTTGGTCAGCATGGACATGTTGGGCCCAAAGGCCTGTTTCCCTGCTGCATTGATAAAAAAAAAACATCTATTGAGGCTCCTGAACACATCATCTGTGGTGTAACCTGGGGTGTTTCGGGTCTTTCAACATCAGACACCCTCGCCCAGACGACCCAGCCGTGGTTGATCAGACCACGACTTGTGTTCAGGTGGCATTCGCTTCGTCCCTCCCCATGGACCTCCTCTCCTGATCCAGAGCCATCTCGAGGCCTTCTCCGCTGCCTCTGCGGTGTTCTTGATGGCCCTTCTCCTCGCCACTCCGTTTGATGCCCAGTGCACTCAAGGCTTAGTGGAGCGATTACGATAAACCTGACTCCATTGAAAAATAATTCATACGTTGCTTCTAAATATCTGTTTGCCTAATCCCATTGAATAGGTGTAAAACCTGGACATTAACATCGACTTTAGGATCTGTAATTAACTGCTGCCGATATCCTATCTGGCCTCACTTTCTCAAGAACCATCAGTCTTTAGCAGATGGAAGGAAATATTGAATTTGATCCCATTAACTATGAGTTGTACTACCATTAAGATCGCTGAAGTTTAATTTCCTCCATACTATTTTTGGCACAGTTGGCACTTCATTTATAACTCTGCCATTTTTAATTCTGTCTGTTAACCTGATTATTAAGGTTTTGCAGGTGGGTAGTGCTCCAAAAATAATACGTAAAGGAAATTACATTTTCCATTGCATGTCTGTTTCATTTAGCACGTTGCAAAGAAGTGTTAGTCATGAGCCTGTGTGCCAATCCATGAGTTGAGTCGATGGAAACCTATCAGAATTCCCTGAGAATGAAGCCCATGTGAAACATGCCATTTTCTCCGCTTGAGTAACAACGGAAGACGTGCAAGTAGTGTCACTGCTCCTGGGTAGTTCACTTTAGCAAGAGTTTGCTTGTGATTATTAACCAAAGACCCCAAATGGTACACACTTCTGTGCACAATTCTGTATACACCCCTTCACGTCCTTCTGTATGCACGCCCGTGCACACGTCTGTATACCTGTACACGCTTTTGTACGTACTTCTGTACACATTTCTGCACACACTTCTGTACGCACATATTTCTGTATGAACTTCTGTACACACCTGTATGCACTTCGCCTCTGTACACACTGTTGCACACAATTCACTTCTGTACACACTTCTGTACACACTTCTGTACACTTTTGTACTCACGTCTGTACGCACCTCTGCGCACTCCTATACTCCCTTCTGTGTGCACCACTGTACACACTTCACCTTTGTACACACTTCTGGTACATCACTTCTGCACACACTTCTGTATACATGGATGCCCAATAGGGGATGGATCCAGCAGTTGCCTCTGTTGTGGGCATGGATGCTTTAATTGGTGTACAAAGCTTGAGCACTTGGTATTAATTGATTCCCATTTTACCCCCAACATGAGTCATAGAGCAGAGAACAGTACAGCACTGGAACAGGCTCTTCAGCCCACAATACCAAGTTGACATAACGGCAATTTAAACTAATCTCCTGTGCCGGCACTAGATCCATATCCCCTCCATTCCTTGCATATCCATGTATCCAAAAGCCCCTTAAAAAAATGCCACTATCTCCTGCTTCCACCACCACCCCTGGCAACGTGTTCCAGGCACTACTCTCACCGCCCATTTCCTTTAAACTTCCCCACATCTGACCTTAAAACAATGTCCATTTCCACGCTGGGAAAAAGGTTCTGACTGTCCACCCTATCACTGCCTCTCATAATCGTGTACACTTCTATCAGGTCTCCCCCGCATCCTCGGGTGTTCCAAAGAAAACAATCCAAGTCTGTCCAACCTCTCCCTGTGGCTAATGCCCTCTAATCGGCCCCATAGCAGACGTGTCGACGTCACGGGGCTGGAAACTGGAAGTATCCCCAGCTAATTCTGCTACCACCATCATCTATTGCAACAAGTGGTGGCTCCCACCGATTGCCGCGGGAAGCTTGCGTCCTTTTCCGGACGGACGATGACAGCGAGGTCAACATCTGAAACATGGAAGATGGACACGAAAGAAGAAGACCCTCTAATCCCGGCGGCATTTTGGTAAACCGCTTCACCTCTTCTGCACTCTCTCCAAAGCTACCACATCCTGTAATGGGGTGACCAGAACTGCTCCCAATACTCCAACTGGTGCTTTCACCTATCACAGTATGTGTTGTCGAGAACATTGAAAATGATAAGGAAGATGAGTAGGTTATAATATGGTTAACCCACGAGCTCACATACTGGGGAAGCACGGTGGGAAAAATGGCCAACATAGAATGTAGTTAAAATTGCTAAAACTGAAACTTTCTACTGAGAAACAGGCTTTCTTATCTATTGATGGGGGGGGGTGGGGGGGTATCATTGATTAATGCTGATTTATTTCAACTGCGCGAGTAACCATTGTGTCATGAGGATATAAACATGTTATAGTTACTATGGCTTGTTGAAGCAGTTTGGGTCTCCTCCGATAAGGTCTTTAATAAACCAACTTGTTCGATAGACTCACCACTGATCTACGTACGAGCTGTTTCACTTTGTGTCTGTGCCTATCTGAGTAACATCAGATATAGGGTACGGGTAGGGCACAAAAGAGCACAAAATCCCCTCCTACAGGACGTATTGTTGAAGTATATAGAAGACAGTTAAATGCCCAGTGCTATCGGACAAAATGAGTGCCTGGCCCCCATAGGATATTCAGGGAGGTGGCTAAAGCTTGGTCGTGAGTATGTTTCAAAGAACCTACTGAAAGAGATAGAGCAGTGCAGAAAAAGGGAGTTTCATTCTGTATAATGTAGCACTGATATGGGAGTTCCATAGATGGGGATGTAGAGGTGAACTCGCGGCAGTGATCCAAGTAGACATTAGGCAGAGGTGGATTTGGAGAAGTGCTGTGATATGGGTTTTTTTTAAAAAGGCTTGCCATCAACAGTGGCTTCTTCTCATGGAGGGTTTGCAAAGAAAATTCCTAAACTGGTTCCAAGTACTTAGGATACAGCTCCATGGCTCAGCGGGAGGGTTGCTGCCTTACAGTGGCAGAGACCCAGGTTCGATCCTGACTACGGGTGCTTGTCTGTGCGGAGTTTGTACATTTGCCCCGTGACCTGCTTGGTATTTCTCCGGGATCTTCGGTTTCCTCCCACACTCCAAAGACGTACAGGTTTGTAGGTTAATTGGCTTTGGGTAAATTGTCCCGAGTGTGTGTAGGATAGTGCTAGTGTGCGGGAATCGCTGGCCGGCACAGGCTCAGTGGGCCCAAGGGCCTGTGTCCACACTGTATCTCTGAACTAAACTGGACTACTTATGACAGCTGTACGTTTTGAGGGAATGTTGACATTCCCTGTTGGCGGAAACAGAGCCCACATTCTGCCGCGTCCTTTAGCTTTTTGCATCATGGACACAGCCCTCCCCACCATCAAAATCATCTACGTGAGGCAGTGGCTCAAGAAGGTGACCTTTATCATCAAGGAGCCCCATCATCCGGCCCATGCCCTCTCCTTGCTGTTGCATTGGGCAGGAGATACAGAGATCTGGAGTTCCACTCCACCAGGTTCAGGAACAGATACTTTCCTACAACTAACAGGTTTGGTTTAGCTTAGTTTAGTTTAGAGATACAGCGTGGAAACAGGACCATTATACAGACAGTACAGACAGCACCCGTAGTCAGGATTGAACCTGGTTCTCTAGCGCTCTAAGGCAGCAACTCAACCACTGCACCACCGTGCCCCGCTTTAGAGATACAGCGTGGAAACAGACCCTTTGGCCCACTGAGTCTGCGCCAATTAATCATCCCCCCGTACACTAGTTCTATCCTACACGCCAGGGACAATTTTACAAAGCCATTTAACCTACAAACCCGCACGTCTTTGGAGTGTGGGAGGAAACTAGAGCACTGGAGTAACTCAGCGGATCAAACAGCATCTCCGGAGAAAAGAAACAGGTGACGTTTCAGGTTGAGACCCTTTTTGTCTCGAGGTGATAACATCACCCATTCCTTTTCTCCAGAGATGCTTTCTGACCCGCTGAGTTCCTCCAGCTTTTTGTTGTCTATGTTCTGCGACACAAAAGATACAGAAGGGGTTTCACACAAAGAAGGTGTGGTGGGAGAATGGAACAAGCTGCCAGAGGAGGTAGTTGAGGCTGGGACTTTCCCAACGTTTAAGAAACAGTTTGACAGGTACGTGGATAGGACAGGTTTGGAGGGACATGGCCAGGCGCAGGCAGGTGGGACTAGTGCAGCCAGGGCCGGATTTAGATGAAGTGAGGCCCTAGGCTGTTCCACTTGTGTGACCCCTCCCAACCCCCCACCCCCACGACTAGAGGAAGATGGTCCACCAGATTGACACCAATTTGCAGCCGAGCGTGGCCAATGAGATAAGGGGCTGGAAAGCCGCGTTACTCATTTATGTATTTATTTATTTATTTATTTATTTGTCTGTTTATTTATTGCCAGTGCTAGTGTCGAGTTATCGGCATAAAACACTATTATTCTGAAATGGAGGGGAAGAAAAATGACTGAAGGGTTGTTTCATTGGCTATATTTAAGAGGGAGGCCAGTTCATTGGCTATATTTAATAGCCGAGTTAGTTAGATGTGCCCACATCTAATATAGTTAGTTGTGGCCCTTGGGATCAGGGGGTATGGAGAGAAGGCAGGTACAGGATACTGAGTTGGATGATCAGCCATGATCATATTGAATGGCGTTGCAGGCTCGAAGGGCCGAATGGCCTACTCCTGCACCTATTTTCTATGTCTATGTCTATGTCTATGTTTAGAGAATACAGTGCGTTGTGACAGCATATGTAAAAATGGCCCATGACCGTGTCAAAAATATTATACACCTTCTTGGTCGGAGGTCCCCTAGATTTCGATGCCCTAGGCGTCAGCCTATGAAGCCTAATGGTAAATCCAGCTCTGAGTGCAGCTGGGACAGGTTGGCCGGCGTGGGCAAGTCGGGCCGAAGGGCCTGTTTCCACACTGTATCACTCTATGACTCCATGACTCTAACAAACTGTTGCAAAGCCGCATTAGAACAATGGAAATGCTGACTCATAATTTTTTATGGACACAGCCATTCTTCTAAAAGGCAGCACTGATTTATGAACCATACTTTGGATTATGATTTGATCCGAACCCAACCACTGAGGCTCCAATTTATTCACTGCCGGTTCTGTTGGCAGCTTTGTGGTGTAGCAACATTTGTCAGCACATGATTAATAGTCACAACATTTATCACAAATTACAGGGACTCTGCCTGGCCCGCTGAGTTATTCTAGCATTTCGCATCTTTCCTTGGCAAACCAGCATCTGCAGTTAATGTAATAGAAAAGAACTGCAGATGCTGGCTTATGCTAAAGATAAGCACAAAGTGCCGGAGTAGCTCAGCGGGTCAGGCACCATTTCTGGAGAACGTGGGTAGGTGACATTTCGGGCCGCGACCTTTCTCCAATACGAGTTACACCAGCTTTTTGAGTCTTGAGTTTAAACCTGTATCTGCAGTTCCTTTTGATTGCATTAACTGCAGATGCTGGTTTATCAAGGAAACACACAAAATGGCGGAGTGACTCAGCGGGTCAGGTACCATCTCTGGAGAAAAGGAACAGGTGAGGTTTCGGGTCGGGACCTTTCTCCAACGTTTTGTGTCTACCTTCAGCATCTGCAGTGCTTTGTTCCTAACAGTCGAGTTGAATTGGCCCACCCCATCATTCACAGCAAAGCTGCGCATTTGAAAACAAAAAAAAGTCATTTTGTAGGGGGTAAAAAGCCCCAAAATGTGGGAAATGCTCATGTCGGGCAGCATCTGTAGAGATTTTTATCGGTGGGGGTATGTGGGCGGTGTAGAGAGTCAACAACTTCAAGATCCTGGGCGTACACACCTTTGACCAAGAGCCAAGGAGGTTGCAGGAAGTGTTGCATTTCTGGTACTGATCTCCTCACCAACGAAGGGAGCTACTGGTGGCGTTGCCTCACCGAGGATAACTCATATTATTAGAGACTCTCACCACCGTGGTCACATTAGTTTTCCCGCTGCTACCATCGTGAAGATGGTACAGGAGCCTGAGAACCACCCTAATGCTCGATGGGAAGCAGCTGTCTTAGACACTTCTTGATTTAAAATGTATTAGTACGGTATCAAGGGTTATGGGGAGAAGGCAGGAGGGAGAGATAGATCAGCCAAGATGGAATGGCAGAGTAGACTTGATGGGCCGAATGGCCTAATTCTGCTCCTAAACATACGAGCTTATGAACCTGGAGATAACAGTTCTCAAGCTCCTTCTTGGCACACCACTCAACCATTTCTCTCACCCCCCCCCCCCCCCCCCCCAGACACAGAGGCAGTCAGGTGAGGAGAGGAAAGACCAGACTTTAGACTTTTTCTTTTCATTTGTAAATTGTGCCAAAGTATGGCGACAGGAGCAAGGATTTCACTGCGCAGTGCATACATGACAAGAACGTCTCCAAGTGCCAAGTACTAGAATGTCCCCACATGAGAGAGGGAGAGAGAGAGAGAGTAAGCAAAGCAGAAACAAACAGTGAAATGACTTACATCAGGCCAATTTGCCTTTTATTTGCACAATATGGCTCACTTGATATTGGATTATTCGCACACAAAGCTTGTATCCCAGACCATGCGACAGCTGGAAAATAAAGCATACAAGCATTAAATATCCCTAGTTGCACCGCAATAAAATCGCACCTTCTGTTTGTTTTTGTTTTATTGAAAGATCTGTTGTATAAAACTACCGAGACTTCCCACCCAAATTAGATTTAGTGCACCTGAATGATCAGCATTCAGTACTGCAACTGGAGAATGGGGCAAATCTAAACACCTGAATTAAATTATATAAACTATAACGCCTCTATATATATATATATATATATTATTTTCATCTCATTGCAATGTCTTGGTGATTGTGCAAAAACAGCCTGAAGTCCTTGGTGCAACCCAAGATAATCCATTGTTATGGTGATGTTCAAGAGCCTAAAGGGCCTGTCCCACTTGGCCGCCACCATTTGCGCCTCATTTACGTGTCATATGTAAAATAGGCCGACGCGTCGTTACGAGCGACATCGCGCGTAAATCACGCAAAGACTGCAACGACCAGGTTCAGGAATAGCTACTTCCCCACAGCCATCATGCAATTAAACTTGGCTCGGACAAAACTCTGAACATTAATAGCCCATTATCTGTTTATTTGCACTTTTTCAGTTTATTTATTCGTGTGTGTGTGGTATATGATGGTATATGGACACACTGATCTGTTCTGTAGTCAATGCCTACTGTATTCTGTTGTGCTGAAGCAAAGCAAGAATTTCATTGACCTATCAGGGACACATGACAATAAACTCTCTTGAATCTTGAATCATCATGCCATCTGGTGCGCGTGACGTCATTAGAATACCCTGCGGCGCGCGGCGACGTGTGGTTATGCACGGTGACGTAACCATGCGTCACCACGCGATACACGTGAGACGCCGGGACGCCAGCGTGCGACGCCAATGCGTCAATGTGTGTACCCAATGCGTCAGCGTGCGTACGCGATACGTCACGCAAGTGGCGCGCGAGGATTTTGTGCAGCGCGAAATCCTGGAGCGCCGCGCGATACTGCGGGCAACTCCACCCTCCTCCACGCCCCTCCGTGCGCCCGTCCCACGCTACCCACACGCTGCCCGTGCGTCACGACGCGACTACCACATTTTTGGAGGTCGGGTAAATGGCGCGCAAATGGCGGCCAAGTGGCAGAGGCCCTTAACGTTGCATAAGGTCGTAAGTGATAGGAGAAGAATTAGGCCATTCGGCCCATCACGTCTACTCCGCCATTCAATCATGGCTGATCGATCTCTTCCTCCTAACCCCATTCTCCTGCCTTCTCCCCATAACCCCTGACACCCAGTTATTGGGAAGAAGCTGTTCTTGAACCCAGTGGTCACGGTTATCAGGCTCCTATACCTTGTTTCTGATGGCAGGAGTGAAATGAGAACATGGCCAGGGTTGTGTGGGTCCTTGATGATGCTGGCTGCCTTTTTGAGGTAGCACCTCCTAAAGATTCCCACCGATGGTGGGGAGGTTAGTAACCGTGTGGGACTGGGTAGTGTCCACCACTTTTCTCTGGTCGATTACTACAGATCTTCTTCAGACTGAGAGTCAGGGGAAAGCCACCGTCTATATCTCTTGTTTCCCTTTCCCCTGACTCAGTCTGAAGAAGGGTCTCGACTCATAACATCGCCTACTCCATTTCTCCAGAGATGCTGTCTGACCCGCTGAGTTACTCCAGATTTCTGTGTCTATCTTCGGATCACGGAATGCTGCACTAGAGTACTTAAACCTTGTATAGAAAATATTTTAGACCAGAAACACTCCATGTTCATTATGTTTGATTTTTCAACACCATGGAAAAATAACTCTTGATGAAGCATTCCATATTGGGGAAATTGCACTAAAAAATATACTTGTGAAGTGTAAGGTTGTTCCAGGTTAGAAACAAGAAGTGATTTATTTTCAAGGAGTACACTTCTACACTTCATGCTGCCTCGGCAAGGCCACCAGCATAATCAAGGACCAGTCTCACGATGGGCACTCCCTCCTCTCCCCTCTCCCATCAAGCAAGAGGTACAGAAATTTGAAAACGCACGCCTCCTGATTCAGGGACAGTATCTTTCCTGTTGTTCTATGTTTCTATGGCTATTTTCTATGTTTCTATGGGATACTGATTGGGGATGATCAGCCATGATCACAATGAATGGCGGTGCTGGCTCGAAGGGCCTAATGGCCTCCTCCTGCACCTATTTTCTATCAGGCAACTGAACCAACCTCTCGCCAGCTGGAGTGCAGCCCTGACCCCCCATCTACCTCATTGGAGGCCTTTGATCGAACTTAATTGGGCTTTACCTTGCACTAAGGGGTGGCACGGTGGCGCAGCGGTAGAGTTAATGCCTCACAGCGCCAGAGACCCGGGTTCGATCCTAACTATGGGTGTTGTTTGTACGGAGTTTGTTCGTTCTCCCCGTGACCACCTGAATTCTCCCCGGGTGCTGGTTTCCTCCCACATTCCAAAGCTGTACCGATTTTGTAGGTTGTTTAAGAGGGAACTGCGGGGATGCTGGAGAATCGAAGGGGTTACTTACACAAAAAGCTGGAGAAACTAAGGGGTTGGGGCTGCAGCAGTTCCATCTATGGAGCGAAGGAAATAGGCAACGTAAAGGGGGGCCGAAAAACCTTCTTTTTTCACGACGTGTATCTCTGGTTTGTAGAGGGTAATGAGGCTTGGGTAAAGATTGTTAAATGTGGCCTTAAGGGGTGTGTGTAGGATAGCGCAAGTGTGCGGGGATCACTAGTCGGCGCGGGCTTGGGGAGCCGAAGGACCTGTTTCCGCGCTGTATCTCTAAACTAAACTAAACTAAACTAAACGCTGCACCTTTTATCCTTTATCTGTGTACTGTGAATGGCTTAATTGTATTCATGTATAGTCTTTTCTTTGACCAGATACCACACAAACAAAAGCCTTTCACTGTATCTCGGAAAACATTACAATAATAATAATAATCTAAATTAAAATGAACAAAAGGTGGGGAGAGAGAGAGGTTTTGGAGGAGAATTAAAGAGATGAGACACTGGTAACCTTGTTGTCAGCTGTTGAGTAAAGGAAATCAGGAATAAGGACAATAGACACAAAGTGCTGGAGTAACTCAGTGGGCCAGGCAGCATCTCTGGTTAAAAAGGATGGGTGACGTTTCGGGTCGGGACCCTTATTCAGTCTCTATCTCCTCAGGAACAAGGAAGAGGGGGCCATAAATACAAGTGAGTGCTCCCTGTCTTGTCACTGTTCACTCCTCTGGAGAACTACATTGTGCCTTTGAAAAGTCTCCTTGATTCATCCAATACTAATTACGATGACGGGATCTGTGAATTGGACCGCATTACACATGATTGCTTGACTGCAAGGAGTTCATTGAGTCCTGTAATGTGGTTCTTTAATATTATACACGCGATTATATCATTGTCCAACAGGCATCTGAGCTGGGTGTGGAGAGATCACCATCAGAGCCTCTACCTCAACGACTGTAGAGGCCGATCATTCTGCCCCTCTAGGTGGATGCCCGTGCGTGACCTAACGTGGGGGGATGCACGGACTGCCACCCACACTCCTTGACAGAGACAGACCTGGGTCCAAGACTCACTCCAAGGGCACGGACTCCACCTTGGTTAGGAGACCCTCCCTGCTGCAGCCTGCTTCCAGCTTCTCAGGTGTTGTGGAGCTCCGCCCGCCAGCAAGCCTCCATCTTCCTGCTGTTACGCCATTAAGGGCCTGTCCCACGAGCATGCGACCTGCATACGGCAAGCGCGACCAAACTGGAAGCGGGGGCCGCACGGAGGTCAAGTGAGTGACGTGAAGTTCGAGCGAAGTCCGCGGGAAGTTCGCGCGTGACGTACGGCGTCAAGACGCTGTGTACTGCGACGAGACGTTGCGCACGCCCGTCGAGGCGGTGCATACGGCGTCGAGGCGGCTGCGGGCCGGCAGGCCGTTGCCGGGCGGAATTTGTCGAACGCAGTCAGTTTTTCGGAATGTGGAGGAGTCACTGTGGAGGATGTTTATGTTAAAATATATTTTGTGCGTTCTGTTGCTTTTTATTGGTATGACTGTCTGACAAATCAAAATTCCTCGTATGTGGCAAAACAGGCCCTTCAGCCCAACGAGCCTGCGCCGACCAGCGATCCCTGCTCAGTAACACTATCCTACACACACTAGGGACAATTTACAATTATACCAAGGCAATCAACCTACAAACCTGTACGTCTTTGGGGTGTGGGAGAAAACCGGAGATCCCGGAGAAAACCCACGCAGGTTACGGGGAGAACGTACAAACTACGTACCGACAAGCACCCGTAGCCAGGATTGAAACCGGATCTCTGGCGCTGTACGGCAGCAACTTTACCGCTGTGCCACCATGCCGCCCTGGATTAAAATTCAAACACAGGGGTATTAATCTGCAACTTCAAACCCCAAGTGCCACCATCAAGCATTTGAAGTAAAGAAACATTACTGTTGAAGTAAATAACGGCGCACTAAAGAACAGATTAATGTACATCCACAGTTAATCATAGATCATGAAAAGAGGATTGTTAATAATAAATGCAATTACATTTCCACATTGTATTGTGTGATCAATACGCCAGAAAATAAAACAGATGTTCCTGCTACCCGGGAAATCTTTTATTTTCTAATATATTTTATTGGAAGTAATTGTACAAAAAAAATGACTTGACAGTTCGACAGCTCTCGCACAGCTTCAATTTTAACATTTTACAAACAGAATATTAAGTTGAAAAGAGAAGAGAAAGGGAAGAGAAAAATGAAAAGAAGAAGAAAAAAGAAGAGATATGTCCATCGGCCTACGCATGCGCCCGCTCACCCCAGCCCTGCGATCAGTTATGAATTTGTGTTCAACCATTGTATTGCTCAAGAAATTCAATAGAAGGAGACCATATTTTTTTTTAAATTCTGGTTTGTCAATCAAGATAAACCTAATTCTTTCTAGATGTAGTGTATCTGTCATTTCAGTAATCCACATCTTCACTGAGGGGACTGCTGTCTTTTTCCAGAATTTAAGTATATTTTTTTGCTGATATTAGATCGTAATCGAGAAAGCATCTTTGAGAGACCGTTAGGACTCTGAATTTGGACTGTGAGAAGTTAGCGGTGGGAAATCTTGAGTATGTCTCAAACATTCCTGTTTT
The DNA here is from genome assembly GCF_028641065.1 of Leucoraja erinaceus. Lineage (NCBI taxonomy): Eukaryota > Metazoa > Chordata > Chondrichthyes > Rajiformes > Rajidae > Leucoraja > Leucoraja erinaceus. The sequence continues at coordinate 5,533,583 of NC_073404.1, read as the reverse complement.
TCATCCCAAGCAATGAATAATATTTATAAATGCTTTTTTTGTATACATTGAAATGTTTTGGATTTTAATAGAGAATAAATTTGGACTGAGAAGTTAACATTATTATTTTTTATTTTAACATTATTTTATTATTTATTTAGGGGTGGGAAATCGTTGCCTGGTAGTGTTTTAAATGTCAATGGGGGGAGCATTCAGTAGTCTGGCAACAGTGGGTATGAAACTGTTCCTGATGGTGGTGCAGGCTTTCGTGATTTTGTATCTTCTATCCGAAGATCGGGCTGAAAATGGTCCTCGATGATGTTGGCTGCTTTCCCGAGGCAGCGTGAAGTGTAAATTGAGGTGAAAGTGGGAGTCTGCATGGTGGTCTGGTCTACATCAACAATACTGCAATTTCTTGAAGTTAGACACAAAATGCTGGAGTAGCTCAGGCAGCATCTTTGGATAGAATGTCCAGAGATCCAAAGATCTATCGGTCCAGAGATGCTATTGAGTTACTCCAGCATTTTTTTTGTCTACCTTCAGTGTAAACCAGCATCTGCAGTTCCTTCCTACACACTCTGCATTCTCTTGCAGTCTCGGGCTACACAAAGCTCTGTGGTACATCTGTAGAAATTGGTAATGGTGAATGGAGACATGTCAAAGTGCCCTGGTCTTCTGAGGATGGAGAGATATCGGTATGCTCTCTTGGCCATAGCATGCAATGTAAATAGACCAGGACAAATAGTTAGTGATATTCACACCTGGGAACTTCAGAGCTAAAACCTGAACTGAACTGGATCTCCTCTTCAGCACCATTGGTGAGCACTCCACCCAGCTTTCTAAAGTTAATGATCAGCTCCTTTGCTTTGCTGGCATTGAGGGCGAGATTATTGAATTGTCTCCGTGTTGCCAAGCTCTCCATCTCCATCCTGCTATCGTCCTCCTTATCGCCCCACATCTTTCCCTCAGGTCACCTCAGCCTTTCAGGCTCTGTTGTATTGATGAGAAATTTGGTGACTTCCCCTCAGACTACCTTTAATGTGTAAATAACCCTAAATGTTATTCCCTTTAGCGGGTATCTGTGCGTGTGGGTGTGCAGGAAGGAACTGCAGATGCTGGTTTAAATCTAAGGTAGATGCAAAATGCTGGATTAACTCAGTGGGTGAGGCAACATCTATGGAGCGAAGGAACGGGTGACGTTTCGGGTCGAGACCCCAGTACATGTGCGTGGCTCGAATGTAAACATCTATTGTCTTTCCGCTGACTGGTTAGCATGCAACAACATGTTTTTCACTGCACCTCAGTACATGTGACAGTACTCTAAACCAATCTAAACTATTGTAATAAAGTATGAGCATTCTTCACCAATATGTGAAGTCCCGCGCAATAAGGAGCTGTTGACAACCCCAATGTGGGGTAGATAAAAATGCTGGAGAAACTCAGCAGGTAAGGCAGCATTTATGGAGCGAAGGAATAGGTGATGTTTCGGGTCGAGACCCTTCTTCAGAAGTCTGGAGTTCTGCTATAGACCAGGCTGACTAGGAATAGTCGATTTCCATCGCTAAAGAGGGTGTTGCTAAGACTTGAGGGCCTGAGTTATAGGGAAAGGTTGGCCAGGCTGGGACCTTATTCCTTGGAGTGCAGGAGGACGAGTGGTGATCATATGGAGGTGTATAAAATCATGAGAGGAATTGCTAGTCTTTTAACCAGGGCAGAGGAATGAAAAACCAGAGGACAAGTTTCAGGTGAGAGGCTCAAGGTTTAACACAAACCTGTGATGCAAACCTTTCACTCAGAGTGTGGTGGGTCTACGGAATGAGCTGCCAGAGGAGGTAGTCAAGGCAGGTACTATAACGCCATTTAGATATGGTCAGGTACATGGGTAGGATAGGGGTTCGAGGGATATGGGCAATGGAAAGGTTTATGGCGATATGGGCAACTGCAGACAAATGGGGCTAATTTGGATGAAGCATCATGGTCAGCATGGACGACTTGGGCCGAAGGGCCTGTTTCGGATCGACTACATGACTCTATGACTAAAGGATCTTAATGGGCAAAATGAATTTCTGTGACAATCAGATACTTTCCTTATCACCATTATAAATCTTCAGCCTTTATTTCATATTTAATTGCTCAACTAAATTGGTTTTCCCCAGTTGCCATGTGGAATTTGGACTTGTCAATAATCCAGGATTACCGTGTGGCAGTGTGGTGCAGCCGGAGAGCTACTGCCTTACAGCGCCAGGGACCCGGGTTCCATCCTGACCACGGGTGCTGTCTGTACGGAGTTTGTACGTTCCCCCCGTGACCTGCGTGGGTTTTCCCCGGGCGCTCCGGTTTCCACCCAAACTCCAAAGATGTTCAGGTTTGTAGGTTAATTACTTTCGGCAAAATTGGAAATTGTCCCTAGTGTGTGTGGGATAGTGTTAGTGTGCGGGGATCGCTAGTTGGCGTGGACTCGATGGGCCGAAGGGCCTGTTTCCGTGCTGTATCTCTAAACTAAACTAAAGAAACAAAGATACAACATGGAAACTAACCCTTCAGCCCACCAAGTCCGTGCCGCCCATCAATCACCCGTTCACACACTAGTTCTATGCTATCCCACTTTCCCATCCACTCCCTACACACTAGGGGCGATTTACAGAAGCCAATGAATCTACAAACCCACACGTCTTTGGGATGTGGGAGGAAACCAGAGCACCCGGAGGAAACCCACACTGTCACGGGGAGATAGACACAAAAAGCTGGAGTAACTCAGCGGGACAGGCAGGATCTCTGGGGAGAAGGAATGGGTGACGCATCGGGTCGAGATCCAACCTGTGTCCAAGATACCTCACACGCCCTTCGCTTCTTTAATGCTTCCACAGTCACAGGGAGAATGCGCAAACAACCTTTACACCCGAGGTCAGGATCGAACCCGGGTCTCTGATGCTGAGAGGCAGCGGTTCTACCCGCTGCACCACAGCGCCCTCCGAACAATTGCATTGCTGATCCTGTGAACAGCTGAAGCTACGGTGGTGCAGCGCCGGAGACCCAGGTTCGATCCTGCCTGTACGGCGTTGATACGTTCTCCCCGTACCCTGAGTGGGTTTTCTCCGAGATCTTCCATTTCCTCCCAAACTCCAAAGACGTGCAGGTTTGTAGGTTTTGTTAGGTATTATACATGTAAGTTATCTCTAGCGTGTGTAGGATAGTGTTAGGATAGGATAGTGTAGAAGTAGTGGGCCGAATGCCTAATTCCTTATAACCTATGCCTTATGGTAGGTCGGCGTAGACTCAGTGGCCGAAGGGCCTGTTTCAGCACTGTATCTCCAAAACTAAACTAAATAGATCGCGCCTTCAGTTTTGCTGAAGAAGTGACCTGTTGCTGAGACTGAATGGCACAAGTCCCATAACCTCGTTCTTCTCCTTCCAGCTGTGGTGGAGGCCTGCCTGCTGTACCTGCTGAAGCGTCGGGCGGCCGGCTTTCTGCGGAGCGACAAAGTAGCCGCGCTCTTCACCAAGGTCGGCAAAATCTACCCTGTGGCCGGAGATGTGTGCGCAAAGGTTCAAGAGCTGCAGCAGCAGACGGATAACAAGTAAGTGGGAAACTCAGGCATCCACGAGATCGTCGTCTTCCTCCCACGCTCCAAAGACGTACAGGTTTGCAGGTGAAATTGGCCTGGCGTATGTGTAAATTGTCCCCAGTGTGTGTGTGTAGGATGGGGTTAAATGTGCGGGGATCGCGGGTCGGCACAAGCCCGGTGGGCCGAAGGGCCTGTTTCTGAGCTGTATCTCTACACTAACAAAAATCTCTAAACTAAACTATGAACCTGAGGCTTGGGCTGATCTTCATTCAGTTTAGAACACAAAGGGCTGGCGTAACTCAGCGGGCTTGACAGTATCTCTGGAGGACATGGATAGGCCACCTTGGAACCCTGCTTCAGACGCTTTCGTCAGACTTGTTTCAGTCCAGTGCTTTCAATGACAAAATCATGGCAGTGCAGCAATATTGAATCCTGCAATTGTAGGTAACTACTAACTCTCCCCCGCCCCTTCTCCCTCCCCCTTCCCCGTGTCCCACCTGGACTTACTCCGATTTCTCCCCTCCACCTCCACTACTTCCTCCACCTTCACACTTCACACCTGGTCTCACACCTTCTGTCTCTCCATCTCTGGCCTTTGTCCAACCATCTGGTTATTAACGCCCTCTCACCTGTATCAGCCTGTTACCTGCCAGGCTTTGTCCTGCCCACCTCTCTTCTCGCTTTCTCCTCCCCCCCCCCCCTTCCCCCTTTTACAATCAGTCCGAAGCAGTGTCCTGACCCAAGCCATCACCTATCCACATTCTCCAGAGACTGTGCCTGACCAGCTGGGTTTAGGCTTAGAGATACAGCGTGGAAACAGGCCCTTCAGCCCACCGGGTCCACGCTGACCAATGATCACCCCATACACTAGTTCAACCCTACTCACTAGGGGACAGTTTACAGAATCCAATTAACCTACAAACCCGCACGCCTTTGGAGTGTGGGAGGACACTGGAGCGCCCGGAGAAAACCCACACAGTCACATGGAGAACGTACAAACTCTGTACAGACAGCACTGTAGTGAACAGTGCCAGTTGGAATGGTCACTTGGGCTAGAGTCATAGAATCTAGAGTGATACAGCATGGAAACAGGCCTTCCGGCCCAACCTGCCCACACCAGCTATACTAGCCCAACCTGCCTGCCTTTGGCCAATATCCCTCCAAACCTATCCTATCCTTGCAAAATGATGTGGTTTCAAGTCTTTCTTCACCAACTCACTCAACGACTTGCCTACAGTTATTAAACCATGAGTGGGCCGTACAAGAATGAGTTGTGCCTTTTCTTCCATTTACATCAATATTTATTGCCACATCATCTTAGTTATAAGGACTAGATGCACCAGAAGTCCAATTATTATAACCTGGTAAACGAGGATATGAATCTTCCATTGTTCAGCTTTGTGCAATATTGTCCAAGATCTCTCTCATGGTCTCATGGAATTGGATGGATACATGCATTATTAATTTCTGCTGCAATAACACTGTTAGCTAATGCTGGGATTATTAATCCTTTCACACTGGAAATCTTTAGTTTCGTTTCGAGATATAGCATGGAAACCAACACTTTGGCCCATGCCGACCATCGACCACCCATTCATACTAGTTCTATGCTATCCCACATTCTCATCCACTCCCTACACATACGGGTCAATTTATAGAGGCCAATTAGTCTACAAACCTACAAACCCGCATGCCTTTGTGATGTGGCAGGTAACCGGAGCACCCGGAGGAAACCCACACAGTCGCAGGGAGAACGTGCAACCACCACATAAACTGCACCCGAGGTCATTCTTCATACGACTTCGGCAGTAACTTGGCTGTGTGTCATTACCTCCCCGACATTGGAATTTGAATTTGAATTTGACCATTGTCTTCCCCAAAGTTCATCCACATCTATCTCTCAATTAAACCTACACCATAACATGGTGGCACAGTGTGCAGCGGTAGAGCTGTTACCTTGACAACACCAGAGACCAGGTCCAATCCTGACTGTGTGGAGTTTGTACGTTCTCCCCGTGACTGCCTGGGTTTTCTCCGGGTGCTCCGGTTTCCTCCCACACTTCAAAGACGTACAGGTTTGTAGGTTAATTGGCTTTGGGTAAAAATTGTAATATTGTCCCTAGCGTGTAGGATTGAGTTAGTGTACGGGGTGATCGCTGGCCAGCGCAGACCTGACGAGCCGAAGGGCACGTTTCCACAGTATCATAGTCATAGTGTGGAAACAGGCCCTTCGGCCCAACTTGCCCATACCGACCAACATGTCCCATCTACACCATCACTAAAAATCTTTTTTTTTGAACAATAACTAAAAAAACCTTCTATATTAAGAGATTAGAAGTCTAGTTTGTTTTAGTGGTCGGATTTCTGAATTCCAGATTTCTGAATACCAGAGAGACTGGTTCTCTCTTTACTGAGAGTTGATGTGACATTGGATGTTTTGATATTTTTCTCCCGCGCAAATGAGACAATGTTTTGACTGTTTTGCACAAACAATGAATAAATTATAACATGATAAACCGGGATACAGATTTCCTATGAAGCTTTCAACTCTCATGTATTTATGTGTGTGTCCAAATGGCAGGAAGAAACCCTCAAATGGACAGGAATCTCTGAAGAGGCAGGGATCGCTATCCAAGCCCCCACCCCTTACTCCTCAAGCCATCAAGCATATCTGGGTGCGAACAGCCTTGTTTGAGAAGGTCCTGGATAAGATCGTTCAATACATCGTTGATAACTCCAGGTAGGATTCCAATGTGAACTTTAGACTTTAGAGACACAGAGCGGAAACAGGACGTTCGGCCCATCGAGTCCGTGGTGACCAGCGATCAACGTGTACGCTAGCAGTATCCTTCACACGAGGGACAATTCCAACTTTTTTACCGAAGCCAATCAACCTACAAACCTGTACGTCTTTGGACTGTGGGAGGTAACCAGAGCACCCGAGAAAATTCACGGGAGAACGTATAAACCCAGTACAGGACAGCGCCCGTAGTCAGGATCGAATCCGGGTGCCTGGCGCTGTAAAGCAGTAACTACCGCTGAGCCACGGTGCCATGCGGCAATAGCGGCCTCCATCTCTGGTTCAGTGTCAATGGTCAGTGATCTGGGTTGTCAAAGGTAGTCGCCGCCTCAAGCAATATCTAGATCATACCTCCAGCAGCATTTGTGGAGGGAGTGGATAGGTGATATTTCAGGTTGGCACCCTTGGGAAGAAGAGTTCTGAGTCAAAATGCACAAATGCCCAAGATGCTGGAGTCAATTATAAAAGATGAAATAGCCGCACATTTGGACAGCAGTAGCAGGATCGGTCCGAGTCGGCATGGATTTACGAAGGGGAAATCATGCTTGACTAATCTTCTGGAATTTTTTGAGGATGTAACTAGGAGAATGGACAAGGGAGAGCCAGTAGATGTAGTGTACCTGGACTTTCAGAAAGGTTTTGATACGGTCCAACATAGGAAATTATTGGGCAAAATTAGGGCACATGCTATTGGGGGTAGAGTGCTGACATGGATAGAGAATTGGTTGGCAGACAGGAAACAAAGAGTAGGGATTAACTAGTCCCTTTCAGAATGGCAGGCAGTGACTAGTGGGGTACCGCAAGGCTCGGTGCTGGGACCGCAGCTATTTACAATATACATCAGTGATTTAGAGGAAGGGATTAAATGTAACATTAGCAAATTTGCAGATGACACAAAGCTGGGTGGCAGTGTGAACTGTGAAGAGGATGCTCTGAGGATGCAGGGTGACTTGGACAGGTTGGGTAAGTGGGCAGATTCATGGCAGATGCAGTTTAATGTGGATAAATGTGAGGTTACCCACTTTGGTGGCAAAAACAGGAAGGCAGATTATTATCTAAATGGAGACAAGGGAAAAGGGGAAGTACAATGGGATCTGGGGGTCCTTGTTCATCAGTCAATGAAAGTAAGCATGCAGGTACAGCAGGCAGTGATGAAAGCAAATGGCATGTTGGCCTTCATAACAAGAGGAGTTAAGTATAGGAGCAAAGAGGTCTTTATGCAGTTGTACAGGGCCCTAGTGAGACCACACCTGGAGTGTTGTGTGCAGTTTTGGTCTCCCAATTTGAGGAAAGACATTCTTGCTATTGAGGGAGTGCAGCGTAGGTTCACCAGGCTAATTCCCGGGATGGCGGGACTGTCATATGTTGATAGAATGGAGCGGCTGGGCTTATAGAAGGATGAGAGAGGATCTTATTGAAACATATAAGATTATTAAGGGTTTGGACATGCTAGAGACAGGAAACATGTTCCCAATGTTGGGGGAGACCAGAACCAGGGGCCACAGTTTAAGAATAAGGGGTAAGCCAATTAGAACGGAGACAAGGAAAAACTTTTTCACACAGAGAGTTGTGAGTCTGTGGAATTCTCTGCCTCAGAGGGCCGTGGAGGCTGGTTCACTGGATGCCTTCAAGAGAGAGCTAGACAAAGCTCTTAAAGATAGTGGAGTCAGGGGATATGGGGAAGAAGGCAGGAATGGGGCACTGATTGTGGATGATCAGCCATGATCACATTGAATGGCTGTGCTGGCTTGAGGGGCCAAATAGCCTACTCCTGCACCTATTGTCTATTGCCTATTGAGGTTCACATCAATGAGTTGAAGTTCAGTTAAGGTTATTTTGCAGGTGCACTACTCTCTGTTCAAAGCATCATTATCTAGCTCTCTGTATCTCAGTGTATCAATGTCGGCTGAAATCCAAAATGTTGAGGGTCTTGGAAGCAGTTGGAGTGAGAGCATTTTATTTCAAGATGGTTCTGTCTCACAAACTGAAAACCTAGTCCACATAGACTAATCAGAGAATGGGAGATGGAAATATTCAGTGCCTTGTTATTACGATTCCAGTTTGATCCATTTTAAGCCACTACCGAATAGTTGACTTTTCAAGCCTGCAGAATTGTAAACAGAATTATTTTTCTACCATGGTGAAAAAAAGTATTGTCAATAGTAATCAAAAATTATAATTGAAATGGATTGTGTCAAACACTTAAATGTTAGTAATGTGAATATAACCTTTCTTGATTAGTATGGGGGTCAGGGGTTATGGGGAGAAGGCAGGAGAGTGGGGTGGAGAGGAAAAGATCGATCAGCCATGATTGAACGGCGGAGTAGACTTAATGGGCCGAATGGCCTGATTCTGTTCATAACTTCTGAACTTAAGAACTCTCATGATTTATAAATGTATAGAGTTGCATTTGGGTTGATAGGTTTGCTTTGAGCTTGTTTGTGTATATTAATGTAAACACTTACTATTGAGGTTGATACTCCTCTTCAAGTTCCCTAAGGAGTACCAGGCACTAAATCAGGGAGCATTGCTGAGGATTTCCTGGGATGAATCTATATCCATATTTAGATCTGAAGAAGGGTCTATCTTCGGTTTTAACCAGCATCTGCAGTACATTTTTTATTACAATATCAATATTTCTTTCTTTCCGATGGAGAAACTACATGGGGACGTGGCGGGGGCTGCCGCCGAGAACAAGTTAACATGTTATAGAAGTCGAATTAGGCCATTCGGCCCAACGAGTCTACTCCGCCATTCAGTCATGGCTGATCTCTGCCTCCTAGATCCACTTTTCTGCTGCTCCCAATAACCCTTGATAGCCGTTCTAATCAAGAATTTGCTTATCTCTGCCTTAAAAATATCCACTGACCTGGCCTCCACCGCCCTCTGTGCTAATAAATTCCAAAGATTAACTATCCTCTGACGAAAGAAGTTCCTCCTCACCTTTTTAAAAGAGCGCCCTTTAATTCTGAGGCTATGACCTCTGGTCCTAGACTCTCCCACCAGTGGAAACATCCTCTCCACATCCTTTCCTTTCACTATTCTGAAAGTTTCAATGAGGTCCCCCCTCAACCTTCTAAACTCCAGCGAGTAGAGGCCCAGTGCTGCCAAATGCTCAATATAGTCGTAGTGTTTCATCCCTTCAAGTAAATATGCTAACCTACTCATTCCTGGAATCATTCTCGTAAACCTCCTCTGGACCCTCTCCAGAGCCAGCACGTCCTTCCTCAGATTGGGGGCCAAACTTGCTCGCAGTATGAACGAAGGGCAGACCCCAAGATTGAAGGGGTGGGGGGGGGAGGGAAACCCTTTCTCCAGAGAAGACGAGGGAGACCTGGCAGGAGGGGGCTGCAGCAGCAGGCAGGCAGGCAGACTCTCCGGTGAAATGTCCTTCATTACCTAATTCACGACCTTTTTTACTCGTGGACATTTTTCATCACGTTGAAAAAACGCCCGACCTACTTGATGCCACGAGCACCTACGACTAGCATCACAGCCTGCTACGACCTACCTACGACCTCGTGACGACCATGCTGCGAGTATGAGTCAAGGGCAAACTCGGCAGAGGTCGTGAATTAGGTCATGAATTTGGGACAGGTCCTTTACTTTGTTGCCACCAATACCCTTGTGTACCGCCTAGGTGAGGCCTGCTGTATGGTTTTACCGGGTTCACTGTACCTAGGTACATGTGGCAATAAAGTTTCATTGAATCATTGAATTGAATCAGTGAATCGGTGAATCAATGCATCTCACTGCATTGGATAACTCATGAGGCCATTCCATAGATGCTCATCCACAGAACTCCTGTCCACAATTCATTCCATCCTCCTCCCCACCATTCCCCATGTACTTGTGAATTGTGATACTATCACCCACTGCATCATGCGCGTCGCTTCCCTAGATGGTAACTGGGTTCCCTCATGATAGCCTTCCCCTGTGCATTTCATCTCCGTCAGCATAATATTCATAGACACAAAACGTTGGAGTAACTCAGCGGGACATGCGGCATTTCTGGACAGATCCCTTGCCCACTCCTTCTATCCTGAGATGCTGCCTGTCCCGCTGAGTTGCCCCAGCATTTTGTGTCTGTCTTCGGTGTAAACCAGCATCTGCACTTCCTTCCTACACAGGATAATATTCATCCCTGATGTCCCATGGTTGGCTTTGCTTAATGCGTCAAAATTCATTCCTCGTTCCATCAAACGTGTGGCGTGCCGTGCACCCTGCCCCCAGTCCCTTTCATGTGAAATATATGGTCATCTCTGTCTCATCCCAGATATTTATCCCATTCATTTACAATCGTGGGTCCAAATAAGGAGCATGAAAGGTCTTTCTCCAACATAGTAAATATCATAGAACATTCTACAGCACACAGACCCTTCAGTCCACAATGCCCATGATGAACAAGATGCCACGTTAAACTAAATCCCTCTGCCTGCACGTGATCCATATCCCTCCATTCCTTGCATATCTCTGTGCCTATTCAAAAGCCTCTTAAACACCACCATCATACCTACCTCCACCACCACCCCTGGCAGCACGTTCCAGGCACTCACCTCCCTCTGTGTAAAAGAAAACTTTCCCCGCACATCTCCTTTAAACTTTGCCCCTCTCATCTTAAAGCTGTGCCCTCTAATCTTTGACATTTCCACCTTGGGGGTAAAAGGTTCTGACTGTCCACCCTATCTATGCCTGATAATTTTATATACTCCTTTCAAGTCTCCCCTCAGCCTCCGACGCTCCGGAGAAAACGATCCAAGTTTATCCATCCTGGAGAAGGGTCTCGACCCGAAACGGCACCCATTCCTTCTCTCCAGAGATGCTGCCTGTCCTGCTGAGTTACATCAGCTTTTTGTGTCTATCTTTGGTTTAAACCAGCATCTGCAGCTCTTTCCTACTCTATTCTTATAGCAAACGCCCTCTAATCCAGGCAGCATTCTGGTAAGCCTCTTCATCTTCGGGGCCAGTGTGAATAATGCATGATTATTTTGTGGAGAATACATTTCCGTGTTAACAACTCTCTAGCCTGAAGCCAGTTGTATTTCTGTTTAATTGACTTGTGCCACGTTCTGGCCTGTTCCCCTCAATGCCGAATATCCAACTGATACGTTACATGCCAATTATTAACGACAGTGCTGTTACCAGCTTCCAGAAACCATGACAGAATTGGCCAAGGATTTTTTAGTCTCTCTCTTCTTAAAATCTACTCTGTGGGACGATGCGATGCGATAGAACTTTACTTATCCCAGGAGGGAAATTAGACAATAGACAATGGACAATAGGTGCAGGAGTAGGCCATTCGGCCCTTCGAGCCAGCACCGCCATTCAATGTGATCATGGCTGATCATCCCAAATCAGTACCATGTTCCTGCCTTTTCCCCATATCCCCTGACTCTGCTATTTTTAAGAGCCCTATCTAGCTCTCTCTGAAAGCATCCAGAGAACCTGCCTCCACCGCCCTCTGAGGCAGAGAATTCCACAGACTCACCCCTCTCTGTGAGTGATTTGATCTGCCAACTGTCATAAAACACAACAAGATACATGTAACATGAAATTAAAGTGACAAGTGGAACAGGATTGGGGATGTGCAAAGATTGGGGATGGGGGGGGGGGGGGGGGGGGGGGGGGAGGAGTTAGGAGTCAGTCTACCCCACGACAGAAGGGGGGAGGAGTTGTACAGTTTGGTAGCCACAGTGGAAAAGGATCTCCTGTGGCGTTCTGTGCTGCATCTCGGTGGAACCAGTCTGTTGCTGAAGGTGCTCCTCAGGTTGACCAGTGTGTCATCAGTGAGATTAACTTCAAGGCCACAAGATTAGTATCTGTAACTATGCAAAGTAGAGTGCTTGCAGCCACAGCCAATTTGTTTATAGATTCTATGTGGAACAATCACTAAATCACGTCATTAATAATATATTGGACCTGATTTAATTATTGGCCCGATTTTAAGCAGGTTGGCTTAATAACATGCATTGGTGTCATTTTAGACCTTTGAGATACTGCCCGGAAACAGGCCCTTCGGCCCACCGAGACCTTGCCGACCAACAATCACCCCATGCACTAACAATATTCTACACTCTAGTGACTATTTTACCGAGCCAATTATCCTACAAAGCTGCATGTCTTTGGTGTTTGGGAGAAAATGGGTTAGTACGGGTGTCAAGGGGTTACGGGGAGAAGGCAGGAGAATGAGGTTAGGATGGAGAGATAGATTGGCCATGATTGAATGGGCCGAATGGCCTAATTCTGCTCCTATCACTTATGACCTTATGACATACGAAACCAGAGCTCCTGGAGAAAACCCTTGTGGTCACGGGGAGAACGTACAAACTCCATGCAAACGAGGTTAATTTGTTCTCCGTATATCGCCCATAGCGTGTAGGGAACGGATGCCAAAATGGGATAACTAGCACTGGCGTGAACAGGTGATCGATGGTCAGCATGGACTTGGTGGGCCGAAGGGCCTGTTTCCACGCTGTATCTTTCAATTCAATTTGTTTCAATTCAAAGGTGTGCGCGGGAGCCATACTAGATGTGTGGGAAGGAACTGCAGATGCTGGCTTAAACCGAAGATGGACGCAAAATGGTGGAGTAACTCATCGGGACAGTCTGAAGAAGTGTCTCGACCCGAAACGTCACCCATTCTTTCTCTCCAGAGATGCTGCCTGTCCCACTGAGTTACTCCACCATTTTTTGTCTATCGAGTGATAAGATGATTCTTTTGCGATCACTACACAAAATGTAAGCTCATGGACCTGTCTTAGAGTGAAGACAGGAGGTGGAAGAGTACTTCAGATGGCAGTGTGTTAAAATCCCAGTCCACATTCATACCCATCTCAAGGACCTGTTCCTGCCCAACTCTCTGGTGATCGAGCTTAATTGGACCATGGTTGCAAAGGTTAATAGAACCGGGATTTGTCTAATTAACTCCTGTTCCTTCCGCCATAACCTGTGTCCAGACCACTGCTGGAAACCTATCTACCATGGACCTGAGTCATTCGTAACTCTCACTATATGTCATGTTGTTACGTGGGCGGAGCACCAAGGCAAATTCCTTGTATGTGAATACTTGGCCAATAAACGTACTTACTTACTTACCTCTATTATTCTTGTTGCAATGTATTCTAGGTTTGCAACCCAGACCAATATCTAGGACTTGGAGACACAAGAGACTGCAGATGCTGGAATCTGGAGCAGAAAACAACCTGTTGTCTGGAACTCGATACACCGAGCGGCATCTGTGGGGGAAACTGGAGAGTCAATATTTCAGGTCAGGTCCCTTCATCTCGATGATGCCCAGATGAAGGGTCTCGACCTGAAACGTCGACTCTTCCATTTCCCCTCCACAGATGCTGCTCAACCAGCAGAGTTCCTCCAGCAGGTTGTTTGTTGCTCAACATCAAGGGCATGGAAAATGGTGATGCTTGCAAAACTTCACATCTAAATCTGGCTGTTTTGTTTCATCCCTTCTAGTAAATATTACGAGAAGCAAGCTTTGATAGCAGATCCAGTCTGTGGACCAATCCTAGCTTCTCTGCTCGGTAAGCTTTGAAATAATCTTTTAATGCCTCTTAGATAAAATATCCAAGATTAATTATGTGGGAGGAAGGAATTTTTGTGCTGGAATTTTTAAGATTATACACAAATTCCCTAATTTAATTAAAGAATTTGTACATATTCTTGCAAGTTGCTTCCTCATTGGAGTCCTCTGAACTATTTTTAATTGGAGTTTATGGCACTTTGTCTTGCACTAAATGTGGGCAGCTTGATTGTAATCATGTATCGTCTTTCAGTTGACTGGATAGCAGGCAAACAAGAGCTTTTCACTGTATTGTAATCATGTATCGTCTTTCAGTTGACTGGATAGCAGGCAAACAAGAGCTTTTCACTGTACCTCAGTTCAGAAACAAACCCTTGGGCTCACCTAGTCCGGGCTGACCAGCGATCCCCGCACATTGATACTATTCTACACGAAGGACAATTTACATTTATGACACGCCAATTGACCTGCAAACCTGCACCTCTTTCGAGTGTAGGAGGGGGCCGAGGTTCTCGGATATAACCCGTGCAAGTCACGGGGAGAATGTACACCTCCTATCTGCCCGCACATGATCCATACTCCTGCATTCCCTGCGTAGCCACGTGCCTCTGCAAAAGTCTCTCAAATGCCAGTTTCAAATGAACTTTTTAGGGCAGTGATTTTAGTTCCAGGAATCATGAATGGAGAGAACAAAGAGGGGCCCGATGTTGGGGGGGGCCACTGAGGAACTGTAGAGGGACCCGGTGTGGGGGTTGGGGTGCGAGGATGAAGAGGGACCATTGGGACCATAATGTTTTATTTTGTAACTTTGGTCGGCGCCCTTTAGGTGGTGACTCTTTGCATACTTTGTGTGTTGTGTGCAAAACAAAGCCTTTCACTGCGCCGAGGTACAGATGCGCCCCGATTTACGATGCTTCGACTTACAATATTTCCACTTCTGCAGACGCTTGGCAACGGCAGCGAGCCGCACGTCACTTCCGGTCACGTGATCGCAATGTATTAAACGCGTTTTCGACATGCGATATTTTTGATTTGCGATCGGGTTTATCGGAACGTTGGTCGAGGTGCTGCTGTACACGTGAAAATAAAGTATGTGCAGGAAGGAACTGCAGATGCTGGCTCACACCCAGGATGCACCGAAATGCTGGAGCAACTCAGCGGGACAGGCAGCATCTCTGGGGAGAAGGAGTGCGTGATGTTTCGGGTCGAGACCCTTCTTCAGACTGAGAGTTCCGGGGAAGAGGGAGTCGAGAGATGTGGAAGGGCAAGGTGTGAAAACGACAGATCAAAGCAGACGATGATAAAGGAAATGTAGATTAGTTTTTACCGTTAGCTGAGAGGAAGGGGACAAGGAGACGTACGATCAGTAAAATTCGTCAGGAGGAGAGTGAAACTAGTCGTAGAACTACTATGGGGGAGGGATGGAGAAGAGAGGGAAAGCAAGGGTTACTTGAAGTTAGAGAAGTCAATGTTCATACCGCTGGGGTGTAAGCTGCCCAAGCAAAATATGAGGTGCTGCTCCTCCAATTTGCGATGGGCCTCACTCTGACAGTGGAGGAGGCCCAGGACAGAAAGATCCGTATGGGAATGGGAGGGGGAGTTAAAGTGTTTGGCAACTGGGAGATCGTGTAGGCCCCACCTCCCACAATCAGTCTGTAGTAGGGTCCCGACCTGAAACGTCACCTATCCATGTTCTCCAGAGATGCTGCCTGACCCGCTGAGTTACTCCATCACTCTGTGTCTATCTTTGGTATAAACCAGCATCTGCAGTTCATTGTTGTTATTACTTGTATCATGTAATTGTTGAACGCATTCTGATCTGGCATCCATTTTTGATCTGCTTCAGTATAACATGCTGACTATTTCTATGTTCCCTGTTACAGTTGGCCCCTGTGCTCTAGAGTATACGAAACTTAAAACAGCTGACCATTACTGGACAGACCCGTCGGCCGATGAGCTGGTTCAGAGGCACCGGATTCACTGCGCACATGGACACCAGGATTCCCCGTCTAAACGGCCGGCACTTGGTGTAAGAGTCAACTTCACAAAAAAGTAACACGCATTTACTGGTCCACCACCGATTTTCCGGCACCCTTGGTTCCAGAGCCTTGGCGTATTATCCGTTTTGACGGGCCAACAGAGGTCACGGGCTTGAGGGGGGCGAGGTGCCGGCTCGCAAAGACGGCCGAGGTAGCCGGCAATGGTAACGGATCTGCCGGCTTCCGGCAGGGCTGGAGTTCCAGAGTCCCGGCCGCAGGGGGCAAATTCGACCCGCCGATCGGCCGCGGAAGTCCCGATGAGGTCGAGATCGGCCGCCTCACCCGGCCTAGGTGACACATTTTCGGGGGAGGCTTCCGGCGGGGATTTCAAGTGCCCTCCCGTAATTTTATCCGGATTAAAGAAGGTGCCGGAAAATCTGTGGTGACCCTTTATATTGATAGATAAAACTAATGAATGTCATTGTCCTGGAAACTTAACTGTCTTGCCAAGGGAGGAGGCTGTTATTAGGTAAGTTACTTAAGCTAGATAATTAAATGTATATGCCATTAGGGTGTAAGCTACCCAAACCAAATTTCCGAATTAAAGGGCGCTTTTTTAGAAAGGAGGAATTTCTTTAATCAGAGGCCAGTTAATCTGGGGAACTCATTGCCACAGACAGCTGTGGAGGCCAAGTCAGTGGATGTTTTTATTTCAGAGGTAGACAAATCCTTGACTAGAATGGGTGTCAAGGATTACAGGGAGAATGCACGAAAATGTGATGAGGAGGCAGAGATCAGCCATGATTGAAGGATGGAGTAGACACGATGGGCCGAATGGCCTAATACTTCTCCTGTAACTTGTGATCTTAACCATATAACCATATAACAATTTATAGCACGGAAACAGGCCATCTCGGCCCGACAAGTCCGTGACGAACAAATTTTTTTTCCCCTTAGTCCCACCTGCCTGCACTCATACCATAACCCTCCATTCCCTTCTCATCCATATGCCTATCCAATTTATTTTTAAATGATACCAATGAACCTGCCTCCACCACTTCCACTGGAAGCTCATTCCACACCGCTACCACTCTCTGAGTAAAGAAGTTACCCCTAAACTTCTGTCCCTTAATTCTGAAGTCATGTCCTCTTGTTTGAATCTTCCCTATTCTCAAAGGGAAAAGCTTGTCCACATCTTGTGAAATATGAGATGGTGGGCCTCCTGTTCCGGAGAGGGTTCGAGGTTATTTCTCTCGGGAGAAGTGCTGTGGGTTCACTTGTTATCAAGTAGAATCAATGGCCAGATTTGGGGCTTCCTGGTCAGATGCCAAAATTGGAACTAATTGAGGAAATAGCATTCGTTCACTTAGTAGAGGAGAGTTTACGAGACTGAATCAAATGGGTCAAAATAGCTTTCACATAACGTGAAGGAAGGAACCGCAGATGCTGGTTTACACCGAGGATAGACGCAAAATGCTGGAGTAACTCAGAGGGCAGTGGAGGTCAAATCACTGGATGGATTTAAGAGAGAGTTACATAGAGCTCTAGGGGCTAGTGGAGTCAAGGGATATGGGGAGAAGGCAGGCACGGGTTATTGATTGGGGACGATCAGCCGTGATCACAATGAATGGCAGTGCTGGCTCGAAGGGCTGAATGGCCTCCTCCTGCACCTATTTTCTATGTTTCTATGAACAGGTGACGTTTCGGGTCGAAGCCTTTCAGACATTTTAACCCCGATTCCCATTCTGACCTTTCAGTCCTGGGCCTCCTCCACTGTCAGAGTGAGGCCTCAGACAAATTGGAGGAACAGCACCTGGTATTTGCTTGTGCAGCTTACACCCCAGCGGTATGAATATTGATTTCTCTGACTTCAAGTAACCCTTGTATTCCCCCTCTCACCGCCCCTCCCCCACCCTGGTTGTCCTGCTAGTTTCACTGTTCGTACCCTAGTTATCACCTCTTCCACAGCCAGCAATGGACCATTGTGGGCTCCACCTTTCCTTGGCCATTGGTGTTGGCTCTGATCTGTTTGGCGCCTTTTCATATCTCTAGTTTCCCTCTCCCCTGACTCAGTCTGAAGAAGGGTCTCGACCCGAAACGTCACCCATTCCTTTTCTCCAGAGATGCTGCCTGACCCAGTGAATCACTCCAGTACTTCTGTCGATCTTTAGCTTCCACGTAAATCTGTGTTGTAATTCCTGAACACCTCTGCGTTGTCGCACTTATTAAGCGGGCATATAATTAAAAAACCTTCCTCGTAGGGGCTCAGGGTAAATGTGCTGTCACATGGGGCGTTGACAAATTCAGTGTCTGGTCTCACCCTTGCCCTTCAGAGTCGGGTCCGACATGTTGCTGTGTGGTTGAGGGAATGATCGTGATCTTGGCCATCACAAGAATTGCCCCATCCAAGACTGCAAGAAATTGCAGCGAATTGTGGACGCAGCCCTGACCATCACACAAACCAACCTCCCTTCGACCCGAAACATCACACGTTCCTTCTCTCCATAGATGCTGACTGTCTTGCTGAATTACTCCAGCATTTTGAATCTATCTCCCTTCTATTGACTCCATCTACACCTCACGCTGCCTCAGTAAGGCCAGCAGCATGATCAAGGATGAGTCGCACACTGATCATTCCCACTTCTCCCCTCTCCCATCAAGCAAGAGGTATAGGTGTGAAAAAGCACACCTCCAGATTCAGGAACAGTTTCTTCCCAACTGTTATCATGTAACTGAATCATCCTACCACGACCAGAGAGCAGTCCTGAACTACTATCTATCTCATTGGTGACCCTCGGACTATCCTTGATCGGACTTTGCTGGCTTTATCTTGCACTAAACGTTATTCACTTATCATATATATATACATTGTAAATGGTTCGATTGTGATCATGTATTGTCTTTCTGCTGATAGACACAAAATGCTGGAGTAACTGAGCAGGACCTCTGGTTAGAAGGAATGGGTGACGTTTCTGGTCGAGACCCTTCTTCAGACAGAGTCAGGGGAGAGGGAGACAGACACAGAGATAAGGAAGTAAGGTGTGAAACCGAGACATCAAAGGGGATGAGGCTCAGGGGAGAATAGATCATTGTTCGTTAGGAGAAGGTGACAATGAAGGTGACTTTCAACTGACTGGATAGACAATAGACAATGACAATAGATGCAGGAGTAGGCCATTCAGCCCTTCAAGCCAGCACCACCATTCAATGTGATCATGGCTGATCATCCCCAATCAGTACCCCGTTCCTGTCTTCTCCCCATATCCCTTGACTCCGCTATCTTTAAGAGCCCTATCTAGCTCTCTCTTGAAAGTATCCAGAGAATCGGTCTCCACCGCCCTCTGAGGTAGAGAATTCCACATCTCTGTGATCCAATTGAAGGGCCTGTTTCAATGCTGTATCTGTCAATTATTCAAATTTGACATTTAAAGGGTGCCTGCAAGAGATACACCCTGCTAACACAACATGACCTAGGTGTGAGAAAAAGAGTTTCCTCGTCTCCGTTCTAAATGGCTTACGCCTTATTCTTAAACTGTGGCCCCTGGTTCTGGACTCCCCCAACATCGGGAACATGTTGCCTGCCTCTAGCATGTCCAAACCCTTAATAATCTTATATGTTTCAATAAGATCTCCTCTCATCCTTCTAAACTCCAGAGTGTACAAGCCCAGCCGCTCCATTCTCTCACGGATAGCACGGAACAAACGCTTTTCACTGTACCTTGGTGCACGTGACAATAAACTAAACTGAGACAGATTGGGTACGGACTGGGCTGAGTTGAGACTCACCTTCTTGCTGACACAAAAGAACATGACCCATGGCTGACAGATCCCCACAAGGCCGAAGTATCAGGAGTCAGGAAGAATAAGTCGCCGGCCCTCTTGTTTAATTAAGCGGGTGAATTTGTGTTTTGCAGATAAGGAAGCGTCAATCGAGTGGAAGTATGTCGGAAGATAAGTTTGCAGCTTCAGCACGGGAATATGTGGAGTCATTGCATCAAAATTCCAGAACACATCTACTGTACGGAAAAAACAACGTGCTTGTCCAGCCAGTAAGTAGTGGCCAGCTCGGAAAAAATAACCCGAGGCAACAGGGCCACAGGAGGGCGCTGCAGTAACAGCGTGGAAACAGGACCTTTGGCCCACCGAGTCCGCGCCGACCAGCGATCACCCCCCCCCCCCCGTACACTAGCATAAAACCCCTGTCCCACGGTACGAGTTCTTTCCACGAGCTCTCCTGAGTTTGCCCTGATTCAAACTCGGAGATTTACGGTAATGGCCGCTCGTCGGTACTCGGGGCTCTCGTGGACATTTTTCATCATGTTGAAAAATCTTCACGAGTCTTCCCGTGCCTACCTGCCATTAGCGAGTCTTCCAGAGTACCTGCCGTTAGCGCTAAGAGACGTCCCCGAGCTCCGACGTACCCGCTACATTCATTCTCCGTGCTTACCGCGAGTTTGATTTTTTTTTAAACTCGGGAGAGCTCTTGGCATGAACTCGTACCGTGGGACAGGTTCATTATACCTACACACTAGGGATAATTTACAATTTTACCAAAGTCAGTGAACCTGCAAACCTGTACGGCTTGGGAGTGTGGGAGGAAACCGGTGCACCCGGAGAAAACCCACGCAGTTACAGGCACTACCCATAGTCAGGATTGAACCCGGGTCTCTGGCGCCATGAGGCAGCAGCTTCACCACCGTGCCACAGTGCCGGTCTATGTAAATACTGCACATGAACTGGTGTGTGGGTGTTGGAGTTAATGCAGCTGGCTGACCATAGCGATTAGATTCGGGTTAGTACGGTGATACTGCCGCACAAAGCACTCTACGATTGTGCCAGTACTGATCCCCGTTGAGAAGAAATTAAATGATGTTGTCGATCAATTATTTTGTCAGTGAATCTAAACCGTTATGGATCCACAAAAAATTTACATTTATTGCCTCTATCTGTTCAACATATCGAAAAATCTGACAGTCCCATCAAGTTTAAATTGCTTTGAAATGCCGCCAGGCACCTTTCCTAAAAAAATATCAAAAGGCAGTTAAATAATCATTGTTCCATTTGATAACATGAATCACCAGTGAATCAGAACGATTGAAGTAAGAGATTTATTGGTGACAGCAATTGTGTGTGGAATAATAATTGAGTTCAGTTTAGTTTATTGCCACGTGTACCGAGGTACAGTGAAAAGCCTTTGTTGCGTGCTAACCAGTCAGCGGAATAGACAATAGACAATAGACAATAGGTGCAGGAGTAGGCCATTCGGCCCTTCGAGCCAGCACCGCCATTCAATGTGATCATGGCTGATCATCCACAATCAGTACCCCGTTCCTGCCTTCTCCCCATATCATCCGACTCCGCTATTTTTAAGAGCCCTATCTAGCTCTCTCTTGAAAGCATCCAGAGAACCCGCCTCCACCGCCCTCTGAGGCAGAGAATTCCACAGACTCACCACTCTCTGTGAGAAAAAGTGTTTCCTCGTCTCCGTTCTAAATGGCTTACTCCTTATTCTTAAACTGTGGCCCCTGGTTCTGGACTCCCCCAACATCGGGAACATGCTTCTTGCCTCTAGCGTGTCCAAACCCTTAATAATCTTATATGTTTCAATACATATAAGACAATACATGATTATAATCGAACTATTTACAATGTGTAGAGAGATTTGAAGGTGTAGGGCGATTGTATTATGTGATAGATGATCTGCTTCTGTGGCCAGCACACAAAGAGTGGCCTGGACTGGGCGCCATAAATATTTCTACAGCCCTGCATGAGGCATCTTGATGTAGACACAAGGACCTGCAAATGTTGGAATCTTGGAGAGAACACTCAGTGCTCGAGTACCTCAAGAGGGTCCCGACCTGAAATATTTGCCTATCTCTGTCCTCCAGAGATGCTGCTTGATCCGCTGAGTTATGGGGCTGTCCCACTGTACGAGCTAATTCAAGAGTTCTCCCGAGTTTCCCCGATTCGAACTCGGAGAATTACGATAATAGCCGTTCGCTGGTACGCGGGGCTCTCGAGGACATTTTTCAACATGTGGAAAAATCTTCACGAGTCTTCCCGAGCTTACCGCGTTTCCCGAGTACCTGCCGTTAGCGTTACGAGACTTCCCGAGCTCTGACGTACCCGCAACGTACATTCTGCGTGCTAGCCACGAGTTTGATTTTTTTTTTAATTCGGGAGAGCTCTTGAATTAGCTCATACAGTGGTTACTCCAGCACTTTGTGTTCTGAGGCATCTTGTACTTGTACTTGTAATGTTAAAATTGTACAAGGCATTGGTGAGACCAAATCTGGAGTATGGTGTACAATTTTGGTCGCCCAATTATAGGAAGGATGTCAACAAAATAGAGAGAGTACAGAGGAGATTTACTAGAATGCTGCCTGGGTTTCAACAAGCGTTACAGAGATAGGTTGAATAAGTTAGGTCTTTATTCTCTGGAGCGCAGAAGGTTAAGGGGGGACCTGATAGAGGTCTTTAAAATGATGAGAGGGATAGACAGAGTTGATGTGGACAAGCTTTTCCCTTTGAGAATAGGGAAGATTCAAACAAGAGGACATGACTTCAGAATTAAGGGACAGAAGTTTAGGGGTAATGTGAGGGGGAACTTCTTTACGCAGAGAGTGGTAGCGGTGTGGAATGAGCTCCCAGTGGAAGTGGTGGAGGCAGGTTCATTGGTATCATTTAAAAATAAATTGGATAGGCATGTGGATGAGAAGGGAATGGAGGGTTATGGTATGAGTGCAGGCAGGTGGGACTAAGGGAAAAAAACATTTGTTCGGCATGGACTTGTAGGGCCGAGATGGCCTGTTTCCGTGATGTAATTGTTATATGGATATATGGTACTGCCATTGATGTTGGACTGCCCTCATTTCAAACACTCCCCATCACTCCAGAATGGGCACGGTGGTGCTGCGGTAGAGTTGCTGCCTTACCGTGTCAGAGACCAGGGTTCGATCCTGACCACATTTGAAGTGAATACAATAGCATGGGACATGAAATACTCAGACAGACACATATACAGGTGTCGTGGACTATCTATTAGATCATAGAATAGCTCAGGGCAGCACGGTGGCAAAGAGGTAGAGCTACTGCTTTACAGCGCCAGAGGCCCAGGTTCGACCCTGACTGCGGGTGCTGTCTGTACGGAGTTTGTACGTTCTCCCCGCGGGTTTTCTCTGAGATCTCCGGTTTCCTCCCACACCTCAAAGACGTACAGGCTTGTAGGTTAATTGGCTTGGTGTAAATGTAAAAATGTCCCTCGTGTGTGTGTAGGGTAGTGTTAATGTGCGGGGATCGCTGGGCGGTGTGGACATGGTGGGCCGAAGGTCCTGTTTCCGCGCTGTGTCTCTAAAACTAAAACACAGCACAAGAACAGTCATTTTCCTGAACTCTGCGGGTGTGGACAGAGTGAAGTGCCTTCTTCTGTGTCACAAAAGGATACAGAGTGCTGGAGTAACTCAGCAGCTCAGGCATCATCTCTGGACAACATGGACAGGCGATGTTTTGGGTCGGGACCCTTCTTCACACTGTATCACCACAGCTGTGCCACAAGTTTGCTCATGTTGCCCCCTCTGGTGGCCAAGCTGATACTGTGACACCAAGCTGAGTCTGAAGAAGGGTCTCGACCCGAAACGTCGCCTATTCCTTCGCTCCGTAGATGCTGCCTCATCCGCTGAGTTTCTCCAGCTTTTTTGTCTACCTTCTGACTCAATAAAGAGATCTTTTTCATTCAACGGAGTCTGAAGAAGAAGGGTCCAACCCGTATAGTCGCCCATCCACGTTCTCCGAGGATGCTGCCTGACCCGCTGAGTTACTCCAGTACCTTGTCATGTAAATCAGCACAGGGACGGTGGCACAGCGGTAGAGTTGCTGCCTTTCAGCACCAGAGTGCTGAGGTCCATATGGACAACATCTAATGCCTTGACCTCAACAACCCTCTTTCAAAAAAACTCTACTGGGATGGATGAGAAGTATTCATGTCATTTCTCACCAATCTCTTGTCGTTCTACACATAATCAGCAATGCCAGTCTTTATTCACCGTTTTATTCTCAATGCACTAGTAAAATCTCTTGGGACTTTCCTTTACCTTGACTACCAGCTAAAGAAGGGTCTCGACCCGAAACATCACCCATACCTTCTCTCCAGAGATGCTGCGTGTCCCGCTGAGTTACACCAGTATTTTGTGTCTGTCTTCGGGTTTAAACCAGCATCTACAGTTCCTTCCACACATGAAAATTTTGAAACTTGGACAATGTTTAATATTGCGAACATGCGGATATGCCTCCATGCATCTTAAGAAAATAAAATTGTGGTTATATTAATATTTCTATTCATTCTTACCGAATAGTACTCACCAAATAGTGAAAGGCCTGGATAGAGGGGATGAGCAGATGATGGTTCTACTAATGGGAGAGTCCAGGAACAGAGGTCACAGCCTCAGAATTAGAGGACGTACCTTTAGAAAGGAGATGAGGAGGAATTTCTTTAGTCAGAGGGTGGTGAATCTGTGGAATTCACTGTCACTGTCACAGACGGCTGTGGATATTTTTAAGGGAGAGATTGACAAATTCTTAATTAGTACGGGTGTCAGGGGTCATGGGGCGAAGGCAGGAGAATGGGGTCAAGAGGGAAAACATGAATGTCGGAGTAAATTTGTAGGGCTGAATGGCCTAATCCTGCTCCTATCACATATAAACATAAGAACATGATATACCTTTAGAAAGGAGATGATGAGGAATTTCTTTAGTCAGAGGGTGGTGAATCTGTGGAATACATTGCCACAGAATGCTGTCGAGGCCAAGTCAATGGATAGTTTTCAGGTGGAGATTGATTCATTCTTGATTAGTACGGGTGTCAGGGGTTATGGGGAGAAGGCAGGAGAATGGGGTTGAGAGGGATAGGCAGATCAGCCATGACTGAATGACGGAGTAGACTTGATGGGCCGAACGGCCTAAGTCTGCTCCTATAACGTCTGACCTTGTTCCGGCAGAAGGAGGATGTGGAGACGGTTCCAGGGTACCTGTCCCTTCACCAGTCAGCAGACCACCTAACGCTGAAGTGGACTCCTAATCAACTCATGAATGGAACCCTTGGGGATTCTGAGCTGGAGAAGAGGTAAGCCGAGTTCATTCCCATGTCCACAGCCCGACTGATGCTGCAACTACTGTTTCTGCCCCGTGCTCTGACCGAGCTTCGTGCAAAAAATAGATGACGGGGCACAAGATTTGTGGGCCAGGACAAGGGGTCACAGCATTAAGGATAAGAAGGGGAAATCCTTTAGAAAGGAGATGATGAAGAATTTTTTTCACACAGAGAGTGGTGAATCTCTGGAACTCTCTGCCACAGAGGGTAGTCGAGGCCAGTTCATTGGCTATATTTAAGAGGGAGTTAGATGTGGCCCTTGTGGCTAAGGGGATCAGAGGGTATGGAGAGAAGGCAAGTACGGGATACTGAGTTGGATGATCAGGCATGATCATATTGAATGGCGGTGCAGGCTCGAAGGGCCGAACGGCCTACTCCTGCACCTAATTTCTATGTTTCTATGTAAAGGAACCCTGTGTGCAAAACACACAGTGCTGGAGGAACTCAGCAGGTCAGTCCGCATCCGTGGAGGGAATTGGACAGACATTCTTTAGGGAACTACTGCCCCGTGGTCTGCGCAACGGTAAAGGCCATAGATTGCAGCCAAGAGATAACAGCGCCGCAAAACCCAGGTCAGTCAGCATCCGTGGACGTTCTGGACAGACATTCTTAGGGAGCGCCCCCTGGTGGCCGAACGGTAGAGTTGCTGCCTTACAGCGCCGGAGACCCGGGTTCGATCCTGACCACGTCTGTACGGAGTTTGTACGTTCTCTCCCCATGACCTGCGTGGGTTTTCTCCGGGAGCTCCGGTTTCCTCCCACACTCCAAAGACGTACAGATTTGTAGGCTAATTGGCTTGGTGTAATTGTAAATTGTTCCTAGTGTGCAGGATAGCGTTGATGTGAGGGGATCGCTGGTCGGAACGGACTCGGTGGGCCGAAGGGCCTTTTTCCGCGCGGTATCTCTAAACTAAACTAAACTAAACAAAACATTCCCTCCACGGATGCTGCCTGACCCGCTGAGTTCCTCCAGCACTTTGCGTTTTATAATATATTGTTAATTGCATAAAAGTTTTCCTAAGCATTGATCTGGGTTTTCCTTGTATGTGGGAATTAGTTCATACAATTTCCAATATTTCCTGGCCTTATTTCAGGATTACAGCATCAATGGTATTTTGTAGTTTTGTTTTGTCCTGTCTATAATCCATTGGCAGAACAGCAGGCATTGCCAGTGCGAGTGCCAGCATTACCTGCAGTGATCAGTGTGTCCCAGAATCAGGAATTTCATAGAGCCGCACGGTACATAAGAGGTCCTTCGGCCCATCTCGCCCATGCCGAGCAAGATGCTCCATCTAAGCTAGTCTCATTTGCCCCAGTTCGGACCATAACCCTCGAAACCTTGTGTAGAAAGGAACTGCAGATATTGGTTTATGCTGCCGATAGACACAAAGAACTGGATTAACTCAGCGGGTCTCTGGAGAAAAAGGTGACTTTTCAGCTCAATCTGAAGACGGGTCTTGACCCGAAACATCACCCATCCTTTTTCTCCAGAAATGCTGCCTGACCCTCTGAGTTAATCCAGCACTTTGAGTCTATCCGATAAACCGCGTTTGGCCCTTATCCCGCTAAACCTTATCTATCCATGTACCTGTCTAAGTGTCTTTTAAATGGTGTTATAGTGCCTGCCTCAAATACCTCTTCTGGCAGCTTATTCCATACACCCACCACCCTCTGTGTGGAAAAAATTGTCCCTCAGATACCTATTAAATTTTTCCCCTCACCTTAAACCTGTAAAAAGTTGTAAACACTGCCCTGTCCATCATCGACTCTGACCTCCCTACCATTGTGGGGATCTATCACAGTCGCTGCCTCAAAAAGGCTGCCAGCATCATCAAGGACCCACACCATCCTGGCCACACACTCATCTCTCTGCTGTCATCAGGTAGAAGGTACAGGAGCCTGAAATCTGCAACATCCAGGTTCAGGAACAGCTTCTTCCCCACAGCCATCAGACTATTAAACTCAACTTCAAACGAACTCTGAACTATAACAGCCTATTGCATTTTATCTGTTCATTTGTGTGTGTGTGTGTGTGTGTGTGTGTGTGTGTGTGTGTGTGTGTGTGTGTGTGTGTGTGTGTGTGTGTGTGTGTGTGTGTGTGTGTGTGTGTGTGTGTGTGTGTGTGTGTGTGTGTGTGTGTGTGTGTGTGTGTGTGTGTGTGTGTGTGTGTGTGTGTGTGTGTGTGTGTGTGTGTGTGTGTGTGTGTGTGTGTGTGTGTGTGTGTGTGTGTGTGTGTGTGTGTGTGTGTGTGTGTGTGTGTGGTCGTCCACAGTGTACAGTACATGATAAAGGGAATAACTTTTAGTGCAAAATAAAGTCCTATCAAAGATAGTCCGAGGGTCTTCAATGAGGTAGATAGTAGCTCATGACTGCTTTAGTGTCGTTTAGTTTAGTGTAGAGATACAGTGTAGAAACAGGCCCTTCGACCCACCGAATCCCCGCCGATCAACGATCCACGTACACCATCACTATCCTACACACTAGGAACAATTTACAATTTTTCTGAAGCCACTTAGCCTACAAACCAGCACATCTTTGGAGTGTGGGAGGAAACCGGAGCACCCGGAGAAAACCCACGTGGTCAGGGGGAGAACATGCAAACACTGTACAGACAGCACCCATAGTCAGGATCGAACCGGGGTCCCTGGCATTGTTGAGGATGGTTCAGTTGCCTGATAACAGCTGGGAGGAAACTGCCCCTGAATCTGGAGGTGAAGGTTGGAGGATAGGAATGGGATTCTCTTTCCACAGATACTGCACGACTTGATTTAATTTCAGATTTCCAGCATCTGCACGTTTGTTTTTTAGTTCCGTTCACGATTGCCATGTGGATTGAAGAGATTACCACGTGGTTTGCAACAAAACTCACATTCAAATATTTGTTGAAAGTTGTCAAAATGCAAAAGAGATTCTGTATTCATAAAACAACTTTATTTTTGTTTGGATTATTTTCAGTGTCTACTGGGATTATGCCTTAACAGTGCCGTTACATCAGATAGTCTGCATCCATTGCCATCAACAGCGTGAGTAGTCATTCACATCGGCCTCTTTTCTTTGAATATGAAACATATTGCCGTTAATGGTGTGGATTTAAAGAAGGACCATCTGCATTGGTCGCCTATTCCTTCGCTCCACAGATGCTGCCTCACCCGCTGAGTTTCTCCAACTTTTTTGTCTACCTTCGATTTTTCCAGCATCTGCAGTTCTTTCTTAAACATATAAATAAATGCAGGTCTCTCGTCTCTACTGTGTTCAAGAAGGAACTGCAGATGCTGGAAGATCGAAGGTACACAAAAATGCTGTGGAGAAACTCAGCGGGTGCAGCAGCATCTATGGAGCGCAGGAAATTGGTTTGTGCATGTGATGGATATAACTTTTTATTTCCCTCCCACCAGCTGACAGTGGCGACACCTTGGTGTTGGTGAGCCAGGATGGCATCCAGAGACCTCCACTCCACTTCCCGCAGGGTGGGCACCTATTAGCCTTCCTCTCCTGCCTTGAGAACGGCCTGTTACCACGGGGGCAGCTCGATCCACCACTGTGGTCACAGCGAGGGAAGGTAGGTCAACATCAAGCTGGAAAAGGTACCGAGAAGATCTTAAGGGCCTGTCCCACTGTACGAGGTAATTCAAGAGTTCTCCTGAGTTTCCCCTGATTCGAACTCGGAGAGTTACGGTTATAGCCGTTTCGTAGCTCCTCGGGGGCTCTCGTGGACATTTTTCACGGCGCTGAAAAAACTTCACGAGTTACCGCGTTTCCCGAGTACCTGCCGTTAGCGTTATGAGCCGCTAAGAGATGTCCCCGAGCACCGACGTATCCGCTACGTTCATTCTCCGTGCTTATCACGAGTTTGATTTTTTTTAACTCGGGTGAGCTCTTGAATTACCTCGTACAGTGGGACAGGCCCTTCACGAGGATGTTGCCAGGACCAGAGGGTGTGAGCTATAGGGAGAGGTTGATTAGGCTGGGACTCGATTCCTTGGCGCGCAGGATGATGAGGGGTTAGACCAGGTGGCGCTGCCAGCGGGAAGTCTCGCCAGCAGCGTGTCCGTCCTTGCGACTTTTTTTGTCTTTTAGTAATGTCTAAATATATGTTTTGGTGTGGGTGGTGGTGGGAGGGGAATAGGGGGAAACTGTTTTTCAGTCACTTACCTCGACGGAGATGGGACTTTTCTTTTTGCCGCTTCTTCGCCCCTCCCTCGCGGCCTAACTGGTTGGTGCGGCCTCTCCAACCAGAGACCAGCCCAGAGCTTCATCAGCAGGCGTGGTGCGGACTTTAACATCCCGGAGCGGGGCGATCCCTTGCCGAGAATCGCCAGAAGAAGTTCTCCGACCGCCGGCCTGCGGCCTATAACATCGTGAAGCCGCCGTCTCCGGTAAGAAAGTGGTCGATTCGGGAACTCCAAGCTGCGGAGTGTGTGTTCCCATCCGCCCCGACGTCGGAGTTTCGATCATCCCGATGAGAGGGCTTGTACATCGGGCTCTCCGTAGCGGCAACAACGGAGGGTAGATGGCCCTGACCACGGTAAACAAAGGAGGACGATTGACGGAACGTTATTGCCTTCCATCACAGTGAAGAATGTTGATTCCACTGTGGTGGATGTTTGTGTTAAATTCTATTGTGTATCGTGCTCTTTTTGATTGTGTGGCTGCATGGTACATGGACCTTATTTCAATGGACCTTAATTGGTGCATGTGGCAAATAAACTTGAACCTTATAGAAGTGTATAAAATCATGAGAGGAATAGATCGGGTAGATGCACAGTCTCTTGTTCAGAGTAGGGGGATCGAGGATCAGAAGACATAGGTTTAAGGTGAAGAGGAAAGGACTTCATAGGAATATGAGTGGTAACTTGTTCCTCAATGCTTGTGGGTGTTTGGAACAAGGTGCCAGATGAGGTAGTTGAGGCAGGAACTATCCCAATGTTTAAGAAACATTTAGACAGGTACGTGGATAGGACAGATTTGGAGGGATATGAGCCAAACGTGGGCAGGTGGGAATAGTGTAGATGGAACATGATGGCCAGCATGGGCACGTTGGGCCGAAGGGCCTGTATCTACGATGCATCATTCTATGACGCTATGACTATCTCGCCCTGTTCCAAACTGCTGCCTTCTCGTGAAGGAACTCTCTTCGTTAGTTTCAAAATGAAAGTAGATTACACTTAATTGATGAATCCATTAAAACACTGATGACTTTAAAAGCAGAGGAACCCTCTTGACAGGCCAGGATAGAGTGGATGTGGAGACGATGTTTCCACTAATGGAAGAATCTAGGACTAGAGGCCACAACCTCAGGAAAATAGGATGTTCCTTTAGAAAAGAGATGAGGAGGAATTCCTTTAGAGGGTGGTGAATCTGTGGAATTCATTCCTTCCCATGCTATTTCTCCAACTAGTCTGTCCTGATTTATTTTACTGTTTATATACCTCGTTGACATCCCCTCAGCCAACATTGAACCATTATACATTTCCTTGATCCGCACCTGCTTTGATCTGTCATTTTCACACCTTACCCTTCCATATCTCTAGTTTCCCTCTGCCCTGATTCTCAGTCTGAAGAAGGGTCGTGACCCGAAAAGTCACCCATTCAAGTCAAGTCAAGTCAAGTCAAGTTTATTTGTCACATACACATACGAGATGTGCAGTGAAATGAAAGTGGCAATGCTCGCGGACTATGTGCAAAAAGACAAACAACCAACAAACTATAAACACAATCATAACCACACATATTCTTTTACATAATAAATAATGGAAGGAAGAACGTTCAGTAGAGTTAGTCCCTGGTGAGATAGGAGTTTACAGTCCGAATGGCCTCTGGGAAGAAACTCCTTCTCAACCTCTCTCTTCTCACCGCATGGCAACGGAGGCGTTTGCCTGACCGTAGCAGCTGGAACAGTCCGCTGCAGGGGTGGAAGGGGTCTCTCATGATATTGTTGGCTCTGGAGTTGCACTTCCTGATGTACAGTTCCTGCAGGGGGGCAAGTGAAGTTCCCATAGTGCGTTTGGCCGAACGCACTACTCTCTGCAGAGCCTTCTTGTCCTGGGCAGAGCAATTCCCAAACCAGATGGTAAT
The DNA here is from genome assembly GCF_028641065.1 of Leucoraja erinaceus. Taxonomy (NCBI): domain Eukaryota; kingdom Metazoa; phylum Chordata; class Chondrichthyes; order Rajiformes; family Rajidae; genus Leucoraja; species Leucoraja erinaceus. The sequence continues at coordinate 5,502,503 of NC_073404.1, read as the reverse complement.
ATTCCCGGACAAGATGCTTTCCACCGCCGCTGCGTAGAAGCACTGGAGGATCCTCGGAGACACTCTGAATTTCCTCAATTGCCTGAGGTGGTAAAGGCGCTGCCTTGCCTTACTCACCAGTGCTGAGGCATGTGATGCCCATGTCATATCCTCGGAGATGTGGACTCCAAGATATTTAAAACAGTTCACCCTATCCACAGGATCATCAGGGATGCTGCCTGTCCCGCTGAGCTACTCCAAGCGTATTGTGTGGGTGTTTTGGTCAGCACAGACTCTTTGGGCCGAAGGGCCTGTTTGCACACTATAGTTCTAAACTAAACTGATGACATCCAGTTTTACTCTTCCTCTCTGGTGGAAACATTCTCCTGTCTCCATTTTTTCAAAATCTTTCCAAATTTTGCAAACCTTTATTAACCTCCACAACATGGAACATGGAACAGCCCAGGACCAGGCTCTTTGGCCCAACATGACTCTGTTGCGCACATGATGCCAAGCCCAACTCTTATCTGGATGCACATGATCCATATCCCACCCCTTGCTTAGGTCTCCCTACTATAGAGAAAAGAGACCATATCTTTGCATCCTTTTCAGACATGGGCACTTTGCAATTTTGGTATCATCTATGTAAATCTCTGCTTCCACTTCAGGGAGCAGTATTATTATTATTATTATTATTATTATTATTATTATTATTATTATTATTAAATCATTGAATACATTAGCGACGCGGTGGTGTTGGTTTCCGCCAGGCAGGCCAGTAAGTGAACTATCAGCCCTTCCTAATACCTCGCATGTATCTGTGTTGAACTTCACACAGCAATTACCCCGTAATCTTATCAATAGTAGGCCATTCGAAACCCAAATCCTATTGGCCTGAAAAGCTATTCAATAACATAACAATGGCGGATAAATACCATTTTAAAATAGAACCGGCCTTCTCTCCTATGGGCGATCGTGACTTCCCGTAAATGACTACGGTACACGCCAGTATTGGCGTGCCACATCTCAAACGATGTTGTCTTCTGCAAGTTTAGAAATTGTGTTTTTGATCTAGAATAGATGCATCTAGCAGGACAACAGGCCCTTTGGCCCATTCACTCCATTCCAACCAAGAGGCCAGTCCCATTTGCATGGGCTAGTCCCATTTGCCCATGTCCTTCTAAAACTTTCCCATCCAAATGTCTCAACTACTTCCGCTGGCAGCTTGTACTCATCACCCTCTCTGTGGAAAAAAAATGCTCCTCTGGTTCCTATCAACACTCCTCCCTCTCTGCTTAAACTTATGCCACCTAGTTCTTGATTCTCTATGGGTAAAAGACTCTGTGCATTCACCCTATCTATCACCCTCATTTTATACACCTCTATAAGATCACCCCTCAGCCTCCTGCTTTCCAAGGAGCAGAGTCCTAGCCAGCCAAACATCTCCCCATAGCTCAGACCCTTGAGTCCTGGCAACATCCTCGTAAATCTTCTCTGCTCCTTTACCAGCTTCATGGCATCATCGCGATAGCAGAGAGGTCACGCCCAAACACAAGACTCCAAGTGCAGCATCGTCAATATCTTGTACAACTTGCGGTAGAGTTGCTGCCTTACAGCAAATGCAGTGCCGGAGATCCGGGTTCGATCCCGACCACGGGTGCTGTCTGTACAGAGTTTGTACGTTCTCCCCGTGACCTGCGTGGGTTTTCTCCGAGATCTTCGGTTTCCTCCCACACTCCAAAGACATGCAGGTTTGTAGGTAAATTGGCTTGGTAAATGTAAAAATTATCCCTAGTGGGTGTAGGATAGTGTTAATGTGCGGGGATCAATGGACAGCGCAGACCCGGTGGGCAGAAGGGCCTGTTTCCGTGCTGTATCTCTAAACTAAACTGTGACATAACGCCCCAACCTCTACACGCTATTCCCTGGTTGATGATGACCAATGTGCCAAAAGGCTTCTTTACCACGCTTTCCACCTGTGAAGCCACTCTCCGGGAATTGTACACGTACTCCTCGATTCATCCGTTCTAAATCACTCCTCCAGGGCCCGAACATTCACAACGAAGGTCCTGCCCAGAATGACTTCCGAAAACGCAACGCTTTACACTCGGCTGAATTAAACGCCATCTGCCGTTCCTCGGCCCACTCGCCCAGCTGATCAAGATCCGCCCGTAATCCTTGATAACCATTTCCGCAGGAAGGAACTGCAGATGCTGGTTTATACCGAAGATGGACACAAAATGCTGGAGGAACTCAGCTGTTCAGGCAACATCTCTGGAGAAATGGAAGAGGTGACGTTTCAGGTTGGAACCCTTCTTCAGACCCTACTCACCGCTCCGACCCACAATGCCACCTGGCCCTTTCTCTCCAGAGATGCTGCCTGACCTGCTGAGTTACTCCAGCATTTTGTGTCTATCTTCACTTTCTACAATCTCACCTATATCACGTGCAAACTTAATAATCTAATGAAACATGAATGTAAACGTTGATAGAAAATATTCATATAAATCCTCGTACAACCCTACTGTCTACCTCCTTCCTACCTGACTTGGATCAAGCTCAGATTGGCAATAGTTGAATAAGGTTTTCATTTTACACCTGAGCAGATCTCTAGTCATTCACAAGAGTAACAGAGTACGTTCTGCCCGTGACCTGCGTGGGTTTTCTCCGGGATCTCCGGTTTCAAAGGTTCAAAGGTTATGTTATTGGTCACATACACCTAGGTGTAGTGAAATGCTTCTTGCCATGCAGCACATAAAGAAAGAATAAAGACATAACATTAATAAGAGATTTAAACATAAAGACCATCCCCCCACAATGGTTCCCATTATGAGGGAAGGCACAATGTCCAGTCCCCATCCCCAGTTCACCCATAGTCGGGCCTATTGAGGCCTCCACAGTTGCCTTTAACGAGGCCCGATGTTCCAGGCCGTTCTCGCCGGGTGATGGTGCTCCGGCGTCGGGAGAATCATCTCAGCGGCTTGGGACACCTGGAACGGCCGATTTCCGTACTGGAGGCCGCGACTTCTGACAAGGCCGCGCTGGATGGCGCTCCACCACTGGTGATCTCGCTGAGAGATCCCAGGCTCCCGATGAAAAGTCAGCGCCGCCACCCGCAGCTCCGCAATGTTTTTATCGGCGGTCTCAGCTCACCGGAGTTCCAGCGCGGCGACCCGGGTAGGGCATCGCCCGCTCCGCGATAGCGCTCCAGCGCTGTGCCGCTGCCGAAAGCCGAGGTTCTGGGCGGTCCCCGGCAGGAAACGCCGCTCCAGGCCCGGCTGGTAGGCCGCGAGGACGGGTCGACGGTGCAGCCCGGAGAAAAGCTGCCTCTCCGACCAGGTAGGGACCCTAGAAAAGCAATTTCCCCCTTCCCCCCACCCCCACCCCACATAAAAAAGGCTAGAACTCCAGAACAAAAAACCTCAACTAACTAAAAATAAAAAAAAGAGAGAAAAAACGGACAGCTGCAGGCTGGGCAGCCATACCCGTACAGGACGGCGCCCACGAAACAACTCCCTTGAGTAAAGGAGTTGTGGCGGCGTTCTGGCAACCCGACCCGACCCGACCTCGGAGCTGTAGCGGCGTTCCGGCGGCAGCGGCGACCCGACCTCGGAGGATCGGCCGTGGGCCCGGTGGACTCGGCCGCGGGCCCAGTGGACGACATCGTCAGGAGCTCGCAGGTCACAGGCTGGTGACCTGTTTTTCCGGAGCTCCCGCAACAACAGCTGCGTCCGCTGGACTGGCGGGCGGCAGCTTCGGCGGCTTCGACCACCCCGGGGCCGCGGAGTTTGAACCAGCCCGTTCGCGGCGCTTGGATTCAGCGCGGGACTGACATTACTTACCATCGCCCGGCGGGGTCACAACATCCGAAGCCTGGATCGCCTCGGCGCAGAGGGAGAACAGGGAGGGAAGAGACAAAGAGTTTAAGACTTTTGCCTTCCATCACAGTGAGGAGGTGCCTGGTGAACTCACTGTGGTGGGTGTTAAATTTGTGTTTATTGTGTGTTTTTGTCATTTTCATTATATGTATGAATGCAAGGCAACAAATTTTCATTCAGACCGAAAGGTCTGAATGATAAAAATAAAATAAAATTCAATTCAATTCAATTGATCCAAAAACGTAGGCTAATTGGATCGGTAAAATTGGAAACTGACCCTAGTGTGTGTAGGATGGTGTTAGCGTGCGGGGATTGCTGGTCGGCATGGACTCGGTTGGCCGAAGGGCCAGTTTCCACGTTGTATCTCTAAACTAAACTAATTTCTGATATTTAAAAAGATCTGGATCTGTAACTCACCATTTGCTTCTCCCAAATTCCAGGGTAAAGTGTTTCCAAAACTGCGAAAAAGGAACAGCAGAGTCAAGTCCATAGACCAAGAGGAACCGAGGGTGGAGGAAGTAGCTACCGATTATGTGTTCAGAATCATATATAACGGACAGAAGAATGACTATGGTGAGTTTATCGACAGTGAGTTACATTCTGATTCCCAGCTAACTCCTTACGTTTGCTGCCATTGAGCTGTTTGTGACCTTCCTGGTTCATTGAAACACAAGCTCGTTTCAGTGTTCATGTCCATTAGCCTTTGCATTATCAGTGTACTTGGAATTACTGTTTTAGTCTGGAGAAACAGGCCCTTCGGCCCACCGAGTCCGCGCCGACCAGCGATCCCTGCACACTGCACACTACACGCACACTTGAGATGATTTACTATTTTAACCAAACCAATTAGCCTGCAAACCTGGACGTCTTTGGAGTGTGGGAGGAAACTGGAGTTCCCGAGAAAACCCACACGGGTCACGGGAAGAACGTACAAACTCCGTACAGGCAGCACCCGTAGTCAGGATCGAACCCGCGTCTCTGATGCTGTGAGGCAGCAACTCTACCGCTGCATTACCGTGCCACCCTGAAGAAGGGAGCAGACCCGAAACGTCATCTATCCCGGTTCTCCAGAGATGCTGCCTGACCCGCTGACATATGCCCCTGTCCCACTTAGGAAACCTGAACTGAAACCTCTGGAGACTTTGCGCCCCACCCAAGGTTTCTGTGCGGTTCCTGGAGGTTTTTCTCACTCTCCCTAATGGTCGGAAGTGGTTTCCGCTTCTTAAATGTTCCGGCGATGATTTCAAAAAATTCAAAACCGGCCGCGACTAAAAATAGGTTGCGTTTTTAAATTGTAATTTTTTAGTCTAAGCCGGTTGCGATGCTAGTTGAAGGTGGTTGCCGGAGGTTGCAGGTAGCGGAAGGTAAGACCTGCAACCTCCGGAGTAACTCAGCGGGTCAGGCAGCATCTCTGGAGAGAAGGAATAGCTAACGCTTCGGGTTGAGAAATGGCACCTATTCCTTTTCTCCAGATGTGCTGCCTGACCCGTTGAGTTACTACAGCTTATTGTGCCTGTCTTTGGTTTAAACCAGCATGTGCAGTTCCTCCCTACAACGACCAGACTCCACCATGTGTGGCCACATCAATGTTTTAATTTATTTTTTACAATCTGGCTGCCGTGACCCTTGCCCTTGTTCTGCCACCTCGGAGTCCCATCTCTGGGCTGGTAACTGGATCTCATTTCCCACACTGATCTCCAGCTTCTCCCTGCAGGGATTTCCACCCCATTACCAAGACAGCACAGTGGCGCAGCCTCACCGCGCCAGAGAACCCGGTTCGATCCTGACGTCAGGCCCGCTGTCTGTCTGGAGTGTCCTCCACGTGCTCCAGTTTCCTCCCTCATCCCAAGGACGTGCGGGTTTGCAGGTTAATTGGCCTCTGGGATCTCGTAGAACTATTGTGAACGGGTGCTCGATGTCCAGCGTGGATCAATAGACAATAGACAATAGGTGCAGGAGTAGGCCATTCAGCCCTTCGAGCCAGCACCGCCATTCAATGTGATCATGGCAGATCAACCCCAATCAGTACCCCATTCCTGCCTTCTCCCCATATCCCCTGACTCCGCTATCTTTAAGAGCCCTATCTAGCTCTCTCTTGAAAGCATCCAGAGAACCTGCCTCCACCGCCTCTTGAGGCAGAGAATTCCACACTCACAACTCTCTGTTGCCAACACAATATGACCTAGGTGTGAGACTTTTTATTTATTTATTTATTTTTTAATTAGAAGTAAGTACAGTCATATGGCACCAAAGTGCCTAATATATATTTTCATAATACATTTTATGTACAACTTCTTTTTTTTTTGTTACATTGAAAAAAGATTAGAATAAGAAAAAGAAGTTAGATAGTAAAGGATAGAAAGATGTGAAATATATAGTGTGTGAAGAAAGAAAACGAGTAAATGAAGAAAGTTGAGAGAGAAAATAGAGAAAAGAAAATAAAATAAAAAAGAGAAGGAGATCATTATTTATAGTCTTGACCACCCCTCGTCCAGTCCTGAAACAGTTCTTTTACAATTGTGTTGCACCATATGATTCCAAAAAAATGACGAATGGAGACCAACTCGTTATGAATTGGTCTGATTTATCCATTAGGAGGAATCGCATTTCCTCAAGATGAGCGGTGTCCAACATACTTGCAATCCACATTTTAAGCGTTGGTATTGATGTACCCTTCCAAAATTTAAGTATTCATTTTTTTTTGCTATTATTAAACCATAGCTAAGGAATAGATTTTGAGATGTGTTCAATTTATTCCCATCTTCCATTACGCCAAATATAATCATTTCAGTATTAGGTTCCATTCTTGTCTTGAATAATTTTGTAAATATTTCAAAAATATCATTCCAAAATCTATAAAGTGTGAGACTTTACCAGCCAAAATCCACCATGGTTTGTATACGGGAGAATCAATTTGCAACTTTAGATTTAGTTTAGTGGGATTAAGGGAAAGCTACATTTAGTTAGTATGTCCCTTATTACCAGACAAAGCAGCAACCCCCAAATAAAGTGTTTAGTTTAGTTTAGTTTAGTTTAGAGATACAGTGTAGACACAAGTCATTCAGCCCACTGTGTCCACGCCGACCATCGATCACCCGTACACTAGTTCTATATTATCCCACTTTTGCAACCAACTCGTTAGGGGTAATTTACTGCAGCCAATTAACCCACAAACCTGCACGTCTTTAGAGTGCGGGTAGAAACCTGAAGGAAACCCACGTGGCCACGGGGAGAACATGCAAACTTCACACAGACAGCACCCGTGGTCAGGATCGAACCTGGGTCGCTGGCGCTGAGAGGGTGCAGCTCTACCGCTGTGCCACCGTGCCGCATAGTTTCTCTTGATTGCAAATAGATTTCCAGCTAGAAAATAAACTCCCGAAAGGTCTTCTTAAAGGTCTAAAGGAATAGGAGTAGAATTAGGCCATTCGGCCCATCAAGTCTACTCCACCATCCAATCATGGCTGATCTATCTCTCCCTCCTAAACCCATTCTCCTGCCTTCTCCCCATAACCTCTGACACCTGTACTAATCAAGAATCTATCTCTGCCTTAAAAATATCTACTGACTTGGTCTCCCTTCTGTGGCAAAGAATTCCTCAGATTCACCACCCTCGGACTAAAGAAATTTCACCTCATCTCCTTCCTAAAAAAACGGCCTTTTACCTTATTCAATCTTTTTTATTCAAGGCAGGGGTGAAAAAGCTTAGTTATCCTATATGTCTCTTGCCCTGTGATGTGGGTATTTCTGGTGAGTCAACTGTGGAGGATGTCACAGTCAACCTGATAGTCTTCACAGATACACATCTCTGGTAGGGATCGCTACTTGGATGTTGGACGGTACGGTGGGGCAGTGGTAGAGTTGCTGCCTTACAGCATCAGAGACCCAGGATCGATCCTGACTTCATAAGGTCATAAGTGATAAGAGCAGAATTAGGCCATTCGGCCCATCAAGTCTACGCCATTTAGTCATGGCTGATCTGTCTCTTCCTCCTAACCCCATTCTCCTGCCTCCTCCCCATAGCCCCTGACACCCATTCTAATCAAGTCTGTCTGTAGCAAATTTGTACGTCCTCGCCGTGACCTGCGTGGGTTTTCTCCGGGATCTCCGGTTTCCTCCCACACTCCAAAGACGTGCTGGTTCGTAGGTTAATTATCTTGGTGTAATCGTACGTTGTCCCTATGGCGTGCAGAAGGGCGTAAATGTGCAAGAATCGCTGGCCGGCACGGTCGTGGTGGGCCGAAGGGCCGGTTTACGCACTGTATCTCTAAATTAATGGGGAGTTTTACAATATTTTGCTTTTGAAGCCAATTCTTGGTTTGACATCAGCGTCTATGTGTATTAGTTAAAAATGGAAATGAATCTCCCTCTTACAAGTATCTGATTGGAAAGAACCAACAATAGTGATTACATGTGAATGTGTTAACACCCAAGAGTGGGCTATCTATGTGTTCAGACCTATTCCTACTGAACGTCTTCAGAGTGTAGAGGCGCGTGATTCTAGCTACTGCGCCATAGCGTGCAGTTTCAAAGCAGAAACGCTTCCGGGTCCCGAAGACGACCAAGGCAACACAAGTGTTGTCCCGCGGCTAACTGGCTGTCAGCATCGCTGGCAGTGTGTAAGTGAACTGTGAAGGCGTGCTCCTCATCAGCCCTTTCGATCTTTTCTTTAAGCAGTAACTATTAACTACCACCACTTAGCCGCCAGCCGCTCCATCTCGGTGGAAGATGATGAAGAGGACGAGGATAGGCTGCATGAAATGATTTCTATGATCTGCTCACGGAACCTCACAGCTCCTAAAATGATGAAAGGTTTTTATGCAGCTTGGCCTAATCACACTTGAAGTGATAATGCAAGTTATGCATTGCACCATACTGGATCTCATCCCAAGATTCAACAGTGTTGGCATTACTGGTTAAACATCGAGAAATTCTCTTTCACCCATTTGAACCTTTGGTACACTGATCTCCCCCCGCCCCGAGTGTGCTCTCACTTCCCTGCAGGTGAATAACCTTAGCCAGTGACCAGCAGAGTGGAGCAGCCTCGCAGCGCCAGAGACCCGGGTTCCATCCCGACCTCGGACGCTGCCTGTGTGGAGTTTGCGCGTTCTCCCCGTGACCGTGTTGGGGTTTCCTCCGGGTGCTCCGGTTTCCTCCCACATCCCAAAGACGTACAGGATTGTAGGTTTAATTGGCTTCGGTAAAGGGCCTGTCCCACTTGGGCCTGTCACGCAGATGGCGTGTATAAGATTTTGAACATCACAAAATCCTGGGGCGCCGCGCGTGACCGTGCATCACTGCCTACGTCACCACGCACCATGCGCGCATCACGTGTGTGTCACAACACGCGCATCGTGCGTCATACGGGGTGATCGCTGGTCAGCACGGACTCGGTGGGCCGAAAGGCCTGTTTCCATGCTGTATCTCTGAAGGTTAATTGGCCTCTTTGTAGGGAGCGGATGAGAAAGTTGAATAACACAGAACCAGTGTCATCGTCATCATTAGTTTATTGTCACGTGTACCGAGGTACATTGAAAAACCTTTGTGACTAACCAGTCAGCGGAAAGATAATACACGATTACAATTGAGCCATCCACAGTGGACAGACAGATGATAAAGGGAATTTCATGAATAACATTTAGTGCAAGGTAAAGCCTGTAAAGTCCAATCAAAGATAGTTCGAGGCTCTCCAATGAGGTAGATAGTAGTTCAGGACCACACTCTAGTTAGACAAAAATGTTGGAGAAACTCAGCGGGTGAGGCAGCATCTATGGAGAGAAATGGGGATATTTCGGGTTGAGACCCTTCTTCAGACCCTATCACACTCTAGTTGTTGGTAGGATGGTTCAGTTGCCTGAAACAGTCCCTGAATCTGGAGGTGTGCGTTTTACGCTTCTATACCTTTTGCCCGATGGGAGAGCCACTTATACCAACTATGCAAACCCAAGCCAATTAACCTACAAACCAGTACGTCTTTGGAGTGTGGGAGGAAACCGAAGATCTTGGGTGATCTTCGAGAGTGGCAAAAAATCATGAGGGTAATAGCCGGGTGAATGCCCAGAGTCGTTCATGCCCAGGGTCGGGGAATCAAGAATCAGAGGACATTCGTTTAAAGTGAGGGGAGAAAGATTTAATAGGAACCTGATGGGCAACTCTTTCACAAAGAGGGTGTTGTGGAAGTGTGGAATGAGCTGCCGGAAGAGGTAGTTGAGACAAGGACTATTGCAATGTTTAAGAAACATTTAGACAGTTACATGGATAGGACAGGTTTAGAAGGATTCAGGCCAGCACGATAGATAGGGCATCTTGTTCAACATGGACATGTTGGGCCGAAGGGCCAGATTCCGTGCTCTATGACTCTATTGAAATATGACTGTGTGCTTTCCCTCCCCCAGCTCACTGGTTCCATCGCAACTTTCACCAAAAATAGCTTTTTTCTTAAAGAAAGCCATGAACCATCCAATGTTATACACTCTCTCTGATAGCGGACAGATGGATTTTCATTTAAATGCATGAATCTGGTTTCCACAATGTGATTTCAGTTCCAATTCAATCAGTTTATTTGATATTCATATGTACTGAGGTGAAAAGCATTTGTTGCATGCTATCCAGTCGGCAGAAAAACAATACATGATTACAATCAATCCATTTACATTGCATAGATACATGGTAAGGGAATAATGTTTAGGGCCAGATAAAGCCAGCAAAGTCCACTCACGGGTCACCAAAGAGGTAGACAGTAGTTCAGGTCTGCTCGCTGGTTGTGGTAGGATGATTCAGTTGCCTGAGAACAGCTGGGAAGAAACTGTCCCTCAATCTGGAGGTGTGTGTTTTCACACTTCTACTGATGGGAGAGGGGAGAAGAGGGAGTGATCAGGGTGCGACTCGTCCTTGATTCTGCTGCTGGCCTTGCCGAGGCATAAATGTAGTCAATGGAAGGGAGGGTTGGTTTGTGTGATGGGTCTGGGCTGCGTCCACAATTCTTGCTGGTCTCGGATGGAGCCGTTCCCAAGCCAAGCCGTGATGATGCACCCTGCGTATTCCATGAATAGTTTGTGGAGGGGGATTGAGAGTGGGGGAAAGTGGCTGGGCAGCTGGTGTACTAAGGTCCACAAACCTTAATCCTATATGAGCGTTGCCTCCCAGGCTCGCTGGTAATAGTTTGAAGGTAATGACAACACTGTTGTGTCCCATTTTGCTCACTGTTGCTTTTAATCTTTCGCAACATGCTTGAATTATGCATGTGGCCACACAAAAAATAAACAGATCGGCAGAGTCACCAAGATGCTGTTCACTATAATTCTTCACCAGGTGATTAATCTTATATTGGTTTCTCAATTTCTTAGACAACCTTTCATCAGGTCTCACTTTTTTTTTCTTTAGGTCCTGTGAGGTTCTGATTACACCAGGTCTCTTGCCACCCCCCCCCGCCCTCACCCAACCCCAGGCAAAAAGTAAAACAAAAGAATATAATTCCTTTAAATTTCATGCCACACACACTGAAATTAATTTTTGTAACTCAAAACCATTGAGAAGCGGCAATAAATGATCCGTCGGCCAACTGCTTCCTGAAGAATTAAGGTGAAGAGCATTTTACTTTTTGTTAAGTTGTTTGTTTCTATCTAACTTTATGCTCAGTGACTCGATTCTGCCTGCCTTGTCTTGATCCCAGCCCCTGAGCTTCTGTTAGTCATCTTAAGTGTAGTTTTGTTGCAGTCATGGCTGACATTACATTGATGCCATCTCCTCTCTCTCTCTCTCTCCAGTCTCAACCTTTATTTCTGTTCTATTTCTCCAAGGTTTAAGGGCCTGTTCCACTTTCACGATCTAATTCACGACCTTTTTTACTCGTGGACATTTTTCATCAGGCTAGAAAAACGCCCCGACCTACTTGATGCCACGAGTACCTATGACTAACATCGCGGCCTGCTACGACCTTGTGACGACCATGCTGCGAGTATGAGTCAAGGGCAAACTCGGCAGAGGTCGTGAATTAGGTTGTGAAAGTGGGACAGGCCCTCTCGTTGCCTGGCTGCATGTGAAATCTGTACGGCTCTGTGCTTCCTTTTGAGGGGCAATGGGAATTGGGGAGGGGAGGGGTGCGGGGAGTGGGTGCGGCGAGATAATGCAAATAACGGGAGAGCTCCCAGGTCTATAATGAGTGCAGATGGCATCCTGGTCAGTGTCACACTGAAGCATGTTACAAGCTGCCTTCTGAACTGGGACGAACACATCTCTTTGTAATCACTCCAAGATGTCTACTTTTAACATGAGATGGCAGATATTAAAATTCTCCTTATGTTTTGCTAACCGCATTCACTTGCTGCCGATGCATGGATGAAATTCAACAGAATTCACATTGCAAGCTTGATCATATTGGTGTTGATTACCGGAATTTATAATGTGTATCATTATATGATGCCAAAAAATTATATCCTCAATTTTACTTAATATCAACGACGAATCGTGCTGCTTTGAATTAGTTTCACTAACGCATGCCAATTGCAACAAAAACATGTCATCGCTATTGTTTTAGTTAACCTTTTTTTTTTCTTTTTTGGTTGCAGCACCGTAAATAATTGCATCGGTGACATGCCTGCAGAAATGTGATTAGTACAGGCATGTAAGCCCCAGTCGCATTTAGATGGTGCAATTCTATAAAGAGCAAATAGATTGCCACTTGTGCTTTCAAGTCTTTCACTTGATGTCTGCAGGGTGACGATTTAGACATTTGTTTTAATTCCACGGCCTTCAAGTGTCAGGTTTGCCCGCACCCGTCATCTGATTTACAAGAAGCAATTATTTTTTTACCATTTACCTTCCTCCCTGCTTGTTGGATGGTGTTCCCACTGGCAGAAATTGGCATTATGACTCCAAGTGGCATTTTACCAAGTTAACCTCTTCAACCTTAGAGTCTAAACTCCTTAGCCAACATCATCCATACACAACATTTTGCCAGTAGTGGTGGCAGATTTTTTGGTTATTAGAGATGTGGACATTGCCCCAGTAGTTTTCTGAACCATATGTTTGCTCCCAGGAGCAGAATTAGGCCATTTGACACATCAGGTCTACTCCGCCATTCAATCATGGCTGATCTATATCCCACTCTCAATCCCATAATCTACCTTCTCCCCTTAACCCCTGACGCCCGTCCTAATCAAAAATATCCATTGACTTGGCCTCCACAGCATTCTGTATCAATGAGTTCCACAGACTCACCACCCTCTGATGAAAGAAATTCCTCCTCATCTCCTTTCTAAAGGTGCGTCCTTTTATTCTGAGGCTGTGACCTCTGGTCCTAGACTCTCCCGCTGGTGGAAACATCCTCTCCACATTCACTCTATCCAGCTCTTTTACTATTCGGTCGGTTTAAATGAAAACCTCCTTCATTCTTTTAAACTCAATTATATGAACCATTTTAGCATCAACCACCTTGCTGGGGGTCACAGAGGGGCAGCACTTAGTAAGGACGGCAGATTTGCTTTTTTGAAGGATATCACACCTATTTAGATGTAAGATTTACTGAATATAAGTTTCCCAAACTGATATTCAATATCGTGTTTCTGGGACAAAAGTCTGTTTCTCTGGACCAGCTAGTCCAGTATTGTAACAAAGTCTGTAGTTAATATCCCCCTCTCTCTCTCTCTTCATTTCTATTTGTTCTGGTGGTACTGATGCCAAATGGCATCCCCCCCACTAAAATGAACAACACACCCTGCAAACGTAGGATTTACATAGAAACAGAAACATAGAAACATATAAAATAGGTGCAGGAGTAGGCCATTCTGCCTTTCGAGCCTGCACCGCCATTCAATATGATCATGGCAAGATGATTTATTTTGGTTATATTCATAATGCAGTCATTGCAATGATTTAAAGCCGCATCTTAAATTTCCAAAGGTGTTCCTTACTTTCTTATCAAGTCCCAGTTCTTATTTTAGATTCCCTTGAGCATTCTTGCACTTAAAAGTGTGTTGTATATCACACCTTCAACATTTTGTTAGGCAAAGCAGTAACATCTAAGAAATTGTTATACAGGCACATGGATTGAAAACAGGTTTGGAGGTAGGTGGGACTAGTGTAGCTGGGACATGTTGGCCGGTGTGGACAAGTTGGGCCGAAGGGCCTGTTTCCACACTGTATCACTCTATGAATCTATCTTTCTTTGCCACTCCATCTAATTATAACTGTCATTTAATAGAAGACTAAATCCTAAACTTCTAGAGAATTGGCAAGATTTTTTGTGATTCAGTGGTTCAACGTTGGAGTGTCCCAGCCCCTCTGCCACATTGAAGCTTTTCTGTTGCTTGATTCATCCACGTCTAGTGAGCTTTTACACCATATATTGGAAGCTACTCAACCATTGCAGTTACAGTGGCAAAGTCTGAAGCTGTTTTTGCTTGATGTCCATGCAACAATAGTTCATAAGTTGTCGGAGCAGAATTAGGCCATTCGGCCCATCAAGTCCACTCCGCCATCCAATCATGGCTGATCTATCTTTTCCCTCTCAACCCCATTATCCTGCCTTCTCCCCATTGCCCCTGACACCCGTACAAATCAAAAATCTCTGCCTTAAAAATACCCATTGACGGCCTCCGCAGCCCGCTATGGCAATGAATTCCACAGATTCACCAACCTCTGACTAAAGAAATTCCTCCTCATCTCCTTTCTAAAGGTACGTCCTGAGGCCATGGTCTCTGGTCCTAGACTCTCCCACTAGTGGAAACATCCTCTCTGCATCCGCTCTATCCAGGCCTTTCACTATTCGGTAAATTTCAATGAGGTCCCCCCTCATTCATCTAAACTCCAGCGAGTGCAGGCCCAGTGCCGACAGACACTAATCGTACGTATGTTAACCCACTTATCCCTGGGATTATTCTCGTAAAGAGCCCCAACCGAAGTTTCTGTCAGTAGATAAGCGCATACTAATTGGACCGCTGAAATTAATCCCCGCATTGGACTCTGCATCATCTGACGTGGATCCCCACTTATTGATAGAGTTACCATGTCAACAGTGAGCGGTGGGCTTTCTCCATTGGGATTTTCAATCTGAAGGGCATTTGGTTTGAACTTTCAAATGTGATTAGCTTGCCAGCTTTCACTGTGTTGTGTACACTTTGACAAAGAAACAAAAAGGTCATCCTGGTGTCCAAGCAACTGTCCCAACATTGGCAGCGGCCTCAGTGGGAATGGGCGGAGTCAGCTCCAAAAGACCCCTGTGCAGTTTGTATCAGGTAGTCAATAGATTGGACACAAAGTGCTGGAGTAACTCAGCAGGTCAGGCAGCATCTCTGGAGAAGCTGGGCAGGCAATGTTTCAGAAGCATCGTCCATTCTTGACCACCAGAGATGCTGCCTGACCCACTCAGTTCCTGCAGCACATTGTGTCTCTATTTCTTTTTAACCAGCATCTGCAGTGGCTTGAGTCAAGTCAAGATAAGAAGGAACAACAGCCATGACCCGTTGTACTGCCTCTTCCTCCTAAAGAGCCTGTCCCACTTGGGCGTCATTTGTGCGCCATTTACACAACATCGTTTACGCGTCACGGCACGCACGTGATGCTCGCATGGTGCGTGGTGACGTAGGCAGTGACCCGCCTTCTGCGTGACACGCAAATTACACCCAAGTGGGACAGGCCCTTAAGTCTAGTGATCTGAGGTTGCAGTAAAATTACTGACCCAGTAACAACCAGCTCACTGGCCCTATGTCCCTCTGACTCTATACATGTCCCAGGCCCGGATAGAGTGGATGTGGAGATGATGTTTCCACCAGTGGGAGAGTCTAGGTCGTAGCTCAGAATTAAATAACGTTCCTTTAGGAAGGAGATGAAGATGAATTTCTTTTAACCAGAGGGTACTGAATATGTGGAATTAATTACCACAGAAGGCTGTCAATGGATATTTTGAGACAGATTCTTGATTAGTATGAGTGTCAAGGGTTACGGGGAGAAGGTAGGGAGGAATGGGGTTAGGAGGGAGGGATAGATCAGCCATGATTGAATGGCAAAGTAGACTTGATGGGCCGAATGGCCTAATTCTGCCCCTATCATTTATGAACTTATGAAGTGTCTACCAGAGAACCTCACAGTGGATCAACTTTGTGATTCCACCAGCTGGGCAAAAATTGGGCATCATCCCCTCTACACCCCCCTTAGTTGACTCTGAATGTATGGAAGAGGGAATTTTGACTGGCAAGTGTGGGTCATGTGGGATAGAAACAGGGAATATCTAATCAGAGTACTCACCTTGGTACCAATACCACAATACTCCAACATAACATACTTCAGGCTCTTGGGCAAAAGAAAGTCACCTATAGCATAATCTGCATCCTTCTCCAAGGTTGGGGTTCCAATGGCTAAAGGTACATTTATTCACAAGTTCACAAGTTATAGTAGAATTAGGCCATTCAGCCCATCCACTCCGCCATTCAATCATGGCTGATCTTTGCCTCCTAATCCCATTTTCCTGCCTTCTCCCCGTAACCCCTGACACCCATTCTAATCAAGACTTTGTCTATCTCTGCCTTAAAAAATATCCACTGACTTGGCCTCCACAGCCCTCTGTGGCAACGAGTTCCACAGATTAACTATTTGTGGCGTAGAAAAAAAAAGGTTAGAACATTTCACCGACCACACTGAGTTTTAAAGCAACTTGGTTCAATTGGATTCCGTTTAGACTTTTTTCAATGCTGAAGCGATGGAGAAATTGTGGACACAGTGAACCTTAAAGTGGCACAGATGCAGGTACAGATACCAGGCAGCCAGTGAAACTAGGCGTTTCAGGGAGGGGTTAAAAAAAAACACTTTAAAACCGCATGCCGAATGTTCTGCTTCTTCTGCCCTAGATCCTAGTGAGTTGCTGGTGATGCACGGGTGCAGCGGCACCCAGTTCCCTTGGCAGCTGGGAGATGCGTGTAGCCATGGCTCCCCCTGCCTCTCCTGCTCCAGCAGTGGTTCTCCTTACGACGTTCCCATCCGCTGCTCCTGTGGCAACGACAGGTGAGGAGAACAGGTCACCGCCCATGAAATAATGACACCTGCACAGATTAAAGGCCATAAGGCCATAAGTGATAGGGGCAGAATTAGGCCATTCGGCCCATCAAGTCTACTCCGCCATTTCAATCATGGCCGATCTATCTCTCCCTCCTAACCCCATTCTCCTGCCCCCTCCCCCCTGCCCGTAACCCCCGACACCCGTGCCAATCACACACACGATACAATAAAACTTTACTCATCCCCGGAGGGACATTGTTCTGCCGACAGTCACAACACACGACAAGGTTCGTGAAAAATTTGCAATTAAAAGTGAAAACAAAAAGAAAAAGACAAGCGACTGTTGGCTGGCTGACTTCACCGGCACAAATGAACAAACAAACAAACACAGACTTATCTCCTGGGCAGAGGATTCTAAAACTAGAGTGCCCCTCCCCACCTCCCATCCCCCACCCCAGGTCCCCCTTTGTTCTCCCACCGTCCCCCATGGCGGTCCCCATTGTCTTCCCCCCCGACGCTCATCGGCCGTTGATCGCGGGTCGATCGAGAGGCCCCACCGCCACCGACGCTCCCACTGCCATGGCAACCTCAAGAATCTATCCATCCCTGCTTTAACAAATATCCATTGACTTGGCCTTCTGTGGCAGTGCTATTTTTAACATCATAAAGGCAACGACCTGGTGATTGGGACTACTGAGGAGACTGTTTAAAGAAAGCACTTCAGCCACTGGGTCATTCCGAGCGGTTTTACAATTAAATCAGTTAGTTGTTGAATAACAGTCCACTGTAGGGACGGGAGTCATACAGCACGACTGTCTGAGATAGTATACGGGGACCGCTGGTCGGCGTGGACTCGGTGGGCCGAAGGGCCTGGTACCGCCCTGTATCTCAATCTCTATCTCTAAACAGGAAACTTATTCTTTGTGAACAGATGGTCTTTATCCCACCACAGGACCCCGTTGAAGATGCTTTGTGAGAACATGAAGAGGCAAATCGTTTCAAGGGCATTTTATGGATGTAAGTACACTGCTCGAGCTCAGAGATTGACTCAGTGGAGACCAGGGAAAGATAGAATGTGTTTCATGTTTTTCCGAGTTTGTGTTTATTAATACCTGTTTGAGCATCACTAAGGATTATCAAATGTAAATTATTAGTGTAAGACGTTCTGGCAGTGATTAATAATCTGCACTTCATTTGGAAATCTAGAGAGCGGCCTTGAGCGACCATCTACCTCATTGGAGACCCTCGGACTATCTTTAATCGGATTTTACTGGACTTCATCATGCATCAAACATTATTCCCTTTATCTTGTATCTGTACACTGAGGATGGCTTGATTGTAATCATGTATAGTATTTCCGTTGATTGGATGACACGCAACAAACAGCTTTTCACTGTACCTCGGCACACGAGACAATAAAGGGGCTGTCCCACTTGGGCGACCTAATCCGCGAGTTCTGGCGAGTTTGCCCTCGACTCATACTCGCAGCATGGTCGACACGAGGTCGTAGGAGGTCTTCGTAACTCTCCTTCATGCTCGAGACTGGTCTCGAGGCCTCAGCTAGGTCGCGGTGTTTTTTTCAACATGTTAAAAAATGCCCGCGAGTATAAAAAGGTCACCATAGAAAAAATCGATACTTTTTTTACTTGTGGGTTTAGTCGTAGTTGGTCGGCATGTTAGTCATAGGTAATTGAGGGTAGTCGAAGATGGTGGAAGGTAGTCATAGATAGTCTCCATCACAGTAGAACAGAGGTCGAAGGAGATCGAAGGAGATCATCTTCACTCTCCACTATTCGGTGTCCAATGTTCCCGAAGTTAGTCGTAGCTAGTTGAAGCTGGTCTTCAACATAGTCGATGGAGGTCTTCAACATGTCATTTTTTCAAACTCGTCTAAACTCGCCAATTAGGTCGCCCAAGTGGGACAGCCCCTTTCAACTAAACTAAACTAATCTGATGTTAAAATATAAGTCAGTGTGGGTTTATGAATCTATTTCTGGCTCCATCATGCGTGCTTCAGCTTGACGGTTCAGTTGAATGAATTTTACGTCTCTGTATATCGTTTCACTGTGGATATCTATTTTCACTTTGGCCAATGTTCAAGCTATCCTGAAAGCCTGTGTGTTCCTCTACCCAGGGCTGGCCTACTGCCGACACCTATCGACTGTCCGCACACATCTATCAGCTCTCGTGAACCACACCATTGTCCCATCCAACAAGCCGTCCGAAGCCTCAGGTGGACTGACTGCAGAGGTCTGGAATAAGTATGAGAAGGATAGAAAGGTAGGATGGAACTTGGGGAGGGAGGAGGGCCCTCTGAGGCAGAGTTTAGTTTAGTTTAGAGGTACAGAGCAGAAACAGGCCCTTTGGCCCACCTAGTCCGTGCCGACCAGCGATCCCCGCACACTAACACTATCCTACACACGCCAGGGACAATTTACATTGATACAAAGCCAATTAACCTACAGATCCGTACGTCTTTGTGGAGTGTGGGAGGAAATCGGAGAAAACCCACGCAGGTCACGGGGGGAACGTACAAACTTCGAGATCTTCCGTTTCCTCCCACACTCCAAAGACGTACAGCTTTGTCGGTTAATTGGCCTGGTACAAAAGATAAGTTGTCCCTAGTGTGTGTAGGGTAAGGTTAATGTGCGGGGTGTGGACTCAGTGGGCTGAAGGGCTTGTTTCTGAGCTGTATATCTAAAACTTAAAACTAAATAAAACTAAATCCTGCCCATTATCAATGAACGCTGCTGGATTAAAGTAAATTGCAGGGGGGATAAAATCATAGACTTATACCACGGTAACAGGCCATTCAGCCCATCAAGATCTTGCTGACTCTTTGCAGAATAATCCAAACAATCCCTTTTTACTGGTGGCCCTGCAAGGTTATTTTTCCTCACATCCTACTTAATTCCCCTTTGAAGTCCAAAATAGCTGTTCAGTTTAGTTTATTGTCACATGTATCCCTTGTTTGCCCTCATTATCACACTCAATGTAGTGGTTTTTCCTCTTGCATTCCCCCCTGTATCTTTCACTCATCACTTTAAATATCTGTTCCCGAGTTCCTTAACCATCTTTAGTTTAGATTCGTTTTGGTTAGAGATGCAGCGAGAAAACAGGCCCTTCGGCCCCCCACGCCAGCCATCGCTCCCTGCACACTAATACTATCCCACACACACAAAGGACAATTTTACAATGACACCAAACCAATTAGCCTACAAGGTTGGCCTACAAACCTGTTTAAGAAAGAACTGCAGATGCTGGACCACTGACGCACCTGGAACGACTGTTTGGGCCCTCGAATGGAGTTAAGGGGGCAAGATAAAGCGATAAGGGTAGCATTTCTTGTGGTTGCAAAGACCCAAGCAGTCGTTCCAGGTGCGACAGGTGCGACAGAGTCCCTCAGCCCTCTGGCTCCTCCTCCTCTTCCTTTCTTCTTCCTGCCCCCCCCCCACCCCACATCAGTCTTAAGACGAGTTTCGGCCCAAAACGTTGCCTATTTCCTTCGCTCCATAGATGCTGCTGCACCCGCTGAGTTTCTCCAGCACCTTTGTCTACCTTCGATTTTCCAGCATCTGCAGTTCCTTCTTAAACAAACTGCATGAAATAGTCAGCAGGCCAGGCAGCATCTGTGGAAGAGAGAGGACATTGTAGATTGATAACCTTTCTTCAACACTGTCCAAAGGTGGGTTCTGACCCAAAACGTTGCCTATCCATGTTCTTCAAACAAAGCTGCCTGCCCCGCAGAGGTACTCCAGAATTTTGTGTCCTTTTTCGTAAAACCTGCACTTGCAGTCCCTTGTGTCTACGCTGTACTGTTTTATGTTGCATGAGTGTGGATTTTTTTGTTGGGACCACTGCTGGTGTAACTCCCAGACACACAAAATCATTGGCATGAATAATACAGTAACGGAAAGAGAAGTTGAACAAAAACAGGGATTAAAAAAAAAGACACAAAGTGCTGGAGTAACTCAGTGAGTCAGGCGGCATCTCTGGAGAACGTGGATACTGGCTCTTCTACCGGTTGTTCTCCCGTTCCGACGTCGGAGTTCCACCATCCCGGCGAGCGGGCCTGAACACCGGGCCGCCCGACGCGGCGACTACGGAGGGCTCGGGAGGTCCCCAACCACGAGTGGACAACAGGGGACAACAGAGGAGGAGGACTGAACTTTGGTGCCTTCCCTCACAGCGGGAAACTTTGATACCGCTGTGTGTGGATGTTCATGTTACAGACTATCGTGTTCTGTGGCCTTTATTTTATTCGTATGGCTGTATGGTGGCCACAAATTTCACCGCACCAGTTGGTACATGTGACACTAAATGTCTCTTGACTCTTGTCTCTCTTGTCTACCCAACTTGCCCATGCCAACCAAGATGCCCCATCGAAGCTATTCCCATTTGCCTGCACCTGACCCATATCCCACTAAACCTTTCTTATCCATGTATTGTCCAAATGTCTTTTTATTGCTGTTATAATATCTACCTCAACGAACCCCTCTAGCAGCTTGCTCCATATACCCATCACCGCATGAGTGAAAAAATGCACCTCAGACTCCGATTCAATCCAGCTATAAGGGTTCTGTGAAATGATTGAATTCAGTAGTGAGGACTGTGATGTGCCAAGTCAGAAGATGAGGTGCTGTTAGCTTAAGTTTGCCTTTGAGAGCATTGCAAAGAATGCCAACAAAATTCGACTGCGTTTGTTTAAGTGTCAATGAATATTTGTTATCATTTTCATTTTTAGAATTACAAAAAGTTGGAGCTGCTGAGAATGGTTTACTATGGAGGAGTCCAGCATGAAATAAGGAAAGATGTCTGGCCTTTTCTTCTGGGACACTACAAGTTTGGGATGAGCAAGCAGGATATGGACCAGGTATGTGGCTGCCTCCTTCCTACTAGAGTTTCACCAACCAGCCTTAAGTGGTCTACAGAGCTCAGATTACAAGAGCAATTCAGAGGACATATTTCATAGATCAAGGATGGCACGGTGGCGCAGCGGTAGAGTTGCTGCCTAAAGAGCCTGTCCCACTTTCCCGAGTTATTCACGAATTCCCCCGCGTTTTCAAACTCGCACAATGTTTGTAACGAGTCCGAAGTCAATGAGCTCGACGAGGAGGCAAAAACCGTCGGGCTCATGAAGGCAACATCATCAGGCAAGACCTCACATCTCCGGCAGCAGCACCCCTATGCATCCACCAGCAGACCACGACACGTCACGAACATTCTGCGAGTTTGAAAACTCGGGAGAATTCATAATAATAATAATAATAATAATAATTTTATTTATAGAGCACTTTAAAAACAAACATAGCTGCAACAAAGTGCTGTACATCACTAATCATTGACAAAAAAGTTAATACACACCAAAAATAACAATCAAAAGAAATAGTAGGAAAAGACATGTAAAATAAAGAAACATCAAAAACACCACAAACAGAAAACAAAGCCTCAGGCATGGTCAAAAGCCAGGGAGTACAAATGCGTTTTAACACTGGATTTGAAGATGGACAGTGAGGGGGCCTGTCTGATGTGCAGCGGCAGGGTGTTCCAGAGTGCCGGAGCAGCAACAGAGAAGGCTCTATCCCCTCTGAGCCTCCGACTAGACCTCGGTACCTCCAGGAGCAGCTGACCAGCTGACCTGAGGGACCGGGCAGGAGTGTATGGGTGGAGCAGCTCAGAGAGGTAAGGCGGGGCGAGCCCATTCAGAGATTTAAAAACAAATAACAGTAACTTAAAATGAACCCGAAAGTGCACCGGGACCAGTGTAGGGAGGCCAGAATTGGCGATATGTGCTCCCTCTTTCGAGTCCCTGTTAAAAGGCGAGCAGCAGCATTCTGAACCAACTGGAGACGAGCCAGTGAAGAACGAGCAACACCAAAATAGAGCGCGTTACAGTAATCCAGCCTAGATGTAATAAAGGCATGGATTACTGTCTCAAAATGCTGCCGCTCGAGAATGGGCTTCACCTTCGCCAGCTTCCTTAGGTGAAAGAAGCTGGACTTAACCACCGCGCATATTTGGCGATCTAATTTAAAGTCACTGTCCATCCTAAAACCCAGGTTCACAACTGTTGGCTTCACGTACCTTGACAATGGACCTAAATCAACAAATGGAGGTTCACGGCAGCCATTGGGATCAAATAAAATCACCTCTGTCTTCTTTTCATTAAATCCAAGAAAGTTTAGGGCCAACAGGACTTAATGTCATCAAAACAAGACAGAAGCGATTTTACAGAAAAGGCGTCTTCCCCCCTCTGCGGCAAATAAAGCTGGGTATCATCTGCATAACAGTTGAAAGAGATGCCATGCTTTCTAAGGATGGAACCCAGAGGAAGTATGTACAGCGAGGAAAAGCAGGGGCCCAGAATCGAACCCTGTGGAACCCCATATGACAGGGGAGCGGAAGAGGATTCAAACCCAGCAAGGCTAACACACATGGTTCTGTCTGCCAGATAGGACCTGAACCATCCCAGGGCACTGTCGCAGATGCCCACTAACTGCTGTAGCCGAGATAATAAGATATTATGGTCCACCGTATCAAAGGCGGCAGACAAGTCCAGCAGGACAAGAACCACACAATCCCCAGAATCATTAGCCAGGAGGATATCGTTAAAAACCCTTAGCAATGCTGACTCCGTGCTGTGCATGGTTTTAAATCCAGACTGGAAGATCTCCCGAATATCATGCTCCTCCAGGAATAGTTTTAGCTGAGCATAAACAACTCTCTCCATGAACAACTCGGGAAAGTGGGTCAGGGCCTTTACAGTGCCAGAGACCTGGGTTCGGTCCTGACTACGGGTGCTTGTCTGTACAAAGTTTGTACGTCCACGTCGTGACCTGTGTGGGGTTTTCTCCTGGATCTCCGGATTTCTCCCACACTGCAAAGACGCACAGGTTTGTAGGTTAATTGGCTTGGTAAAAAAAATTGTAAATTGTCCCAAGTGTGTGTCGGATAGTGTTAGTGTGCAGGGATCACTGGTCAGCATGGACTAGCAGGGCTGAAGGGCCTATTTCCACGCTGTATCTCTAAACCAAACTAAAAGTCACTCATTTCCTGCACCCAAACCGTATACACCGGCCGCAAGCCAATAGACCTTAAACTTTAGAGATACAGCACGGAAACAAGCCCTTCAGCCCAACGAGTCCTCGCTGACCAGTGCACTAGTGCGATCCTACACACTAGGGGCAATTTACAATTTTACTGAAGCCATTTAACCAACAAACCTGTACCTTTGGAATGTGGGAGGAAACCGGAGCACTCGGAGAAAACCCACGCGGTCACAGGGAGAAGATACAAATTCCGAGCATCTGAGGTCAGGATGGAACCTGTGTCTCTGGTGCTGTAAGGCAGCAACTCTGCCGCTGCGCCACCGGGCCGGCCTAATAGTGTGAACTATGCTTACCTGATTGAATGCAGACCCAATAAAACTCAAAGTTCAATCCCATCTTGGGTCAGTCGACAATCCGTCCACTGTAGGTAAACATTCTGTCTCGTTTATTATATTGTTTACAGTGTATTATGTTTACATATTCTGTTGTGCTGCAGCAAGTATTAATTTTATTGTTCTATCTGGGCCACATGACAATAAAACACTCTTGGCTCTCTCTGCAAGTCTACTCGCCATTCAACCCCATTCCCCTGCCTTCTCCCCATAGCCCCTGACACCCGTACTAATCAAGAATCTATCTATCTCCAAAATATCCATTGACTTGGCCTCCACAGTCAGCTGTGACAATGAATTCCACAGATTCACCACCGTCTGACTAAATGAATTCTTCATCATCTCCTTCCTAAGGGAACGTCCTTTAAATCTGAGGCTATGACCTCTGGTCCGAGACTAGAAAATATTTAGATTTGGCATAACTTGACTGAGTAATAAAAAGACGCAAGTTTAGAAGGATGAGGGGGTACCTCATTGAAACTTACTGAACAGTGAAAGGTCTGGATAGAGTGAATGTGGAGAGTATGTTTCCACTGGTGGGAGAGGTTAGGACCAGAGGGCATAGCCTCAGAGTAAAAGGACGCCCCTTTGGAAAGGAGATGTGGAGGAATTTATTTAGTCAGAGGGTGGTGAATCTGTGGAATTCATTGCCACAGACGGCTGTGGAGGCCAAGTCAGTGGATATTTTTAAGGTAAAGATTGACAGAATCTTGATGTAATGGTGTCAAGGGTGATGGGGAGAAGGCAGGAGAATGGGGTTGAGAGGGAAAGATAGATCAGCCATGATTGAATGGCGGTGTAGACTTGCATGGAGAGCCAAGAGTGTGTTATTTTCATGTGTATATACAGTGGCTTGCAAAAGTATTCATACCCCTTGAACTTTTCCACACTTTGTCACGTTACAACCACAAATGTAAATGTATTTTATTGGGATTTTATGCGATAGACCAACACAAAGTGGTGCATAATTGTGAAGTGGAAGGAAAATGATACATGGTTTTCAAATTTTTTTACAAATAAAAAGCTGAAAAGTGTGGCGTGCAAAAGTATTCAGCCCCCCTGAGTCAATACTTTGTAGAACCACCTTTCGCTGCAATTACAGCTGCAAGTCTTTTGGGGTATGTCTCTACCAGCTTTGCACATCTAGAGACTGAAATTTTTGCCCATTCTTCTTTGCAAAATAGCTCAAGCTCAGTCAGATTGGATGGAGAGCGTCTGTGAACAGCAATTTTCAAGTCTTGCCAGAGATTGTCAATTGGATTTAGGTCTGGACTTTGACTGGGCCATTCTAACACATGAATATGCTTTGATCTAAACCATTCCATTGTAGCTCTGGTTGTATGTTTAGGGTCGTTGTCCTGCTGGAAGGTGAACCTCCGCCCCAGTCTCAAGTCTTTTGCAGACTCTAACAGGTTTTCTTCCAAGATTGCCCTGTATTTGGCTCCATCCATCTTCCCATCAACTCTGACCAGCTTCCCTG
Source organism: Leucoraja erinaceus (assembly GCF_028641065.1). Classification (NCBI taxonomy): domain Eukaryota; kingdom Metazoa; phylum Chordata; class Chondrichthyes; order Rajiformes; family Rajidae; genus Leucoraja; species Leucoraja erinaceus. The sequence goes on along the minus strand of NC_073404.1, from coordinate 5,476,735 downwards.
TCCCTGCTGAAGAAAAGCATCCCCACAGCATGATGCTGCCACCACCATGTTTCACAGTGGGGATGGTGTGTTCAGGGTGATGTGCAGTGTTAGTTTTCCGCCACACATAGCGTTTTGCATTTAGGCCAAAAACTTCAATTTTGGTCTCATCGGACCAGAGCACCTTCCTCCACATGTTTGCTGTGTCCCCCACATGGCTTGTGGCAAACTGCAAACAGGACTTCTTATGGCTTTTTTTCAACAATGGCTTTCTCCTTGCCACTCTTCCATAAAGGCCCGATTTGTGGAGTGCACGACTAATAGTTGTCCTGTGGACAGATTCTCCCACCTGAGCTGTGGATCTCTGCAGCTCCTGTAGAGTTATCATGGGCCTCTTGGCTGCTTCTCTGATCAATGCTCTCCTTGCCCAGCCTGTCAGTTTAGGTGGACGGCCATGTCTTGGTAGGTTTGCAGTTGTGCCATACTCTTTCCATTTTTGGATGATGGATTGAACAGTGCTCCGTGAGATGTTCAAAGCTTGGAAAAAATTTTTATAACCCAGCTTTAAACTTCTCCACAACTTTATCCCTGACCTGTCTGGTGTGTTCCTTGGGCTTCATGATGCTGTTTGTTCACAAATGTTCTCTAACAAACCTCTGAGGCCTTCACAGAACAGCTGTATTTATACTGAGATTAGATTACACACAAGTGGACTCTATTTACTAATTAGGTAACTTCTGATGGCAATTGGTTGCACTGGATTTTATTTAGGGGTATCAGAGTAAAGGGGGCTGAATACTTTTGCATGCCACACTTTTCAGTTTTTTATTTGTAAAAAAATTTGAAAACCATGTATCATTTTCTTTCCATTTCACAATTATGCGCCACTTTGTGTTGGTCTATCACATAAAATCCCAATAAAATACATTTACGTTTGTGGTTGTAACGTGACAAAATGAGGAAAAGTTTAAGGGGTATGAAAACTTTTGCAAGCCACTGTACATATATATATGTATATGTGGGGGAAAGATAGATCAGCTAAGATGAAATGTTGGAGTAGTCTTGATGGGCTGAATGGCCATATTCTGCTCCTATAACCTATGAATTTATATACACAAGTGCTGGAGTAATTCAACAGGTCAGTCTAGTCTAAAGATCGATCCCAACCCAAAACGCCACCTATCTATGTCCTCCAGTAATGCTCCCTGACTCGCTGTTCCTCCAGCACCTTGTGTCTAAAAAAGGGATTTGTCTGAGGAAGGATCCCGACCCGAAGCATCACCTAGCAGTTTGAAGAAGTGTCCTATAGATTGGCTATAGCATGGTAGCCAATTAGAATGCTTAGTAATTATAACCCCACCTAATTATAACATTCATAGTGTAAGATCCTACCCACTGTCTACCAGTTGGAGTAGCAGTGTGAACGAGTGATGACCTGCTTAGTAGTTAATGACCTGAACAATAAAGATGCTTGTGTTTCAACCTGTGTGAGTTTGGACTTTACATGGTGTCAGAAAATCAGGTCTACCTCGCGTCTGTTTACCGCGATTTATTTTCGTTTACCAGTTTTTGTTTGTGTTTTTTTGCGACATGAGGACATGGCTAACTCTTGTCGAAAGCCTAGCCCGCTCGTGTTTGTTTGATTCTGATATTGCCGAGTGGATTTGTATATGTGTGTGTGTGTGTGTATATATATGTATATATGTGTGTACACACACACACACACACACACACACACACACACACACACACACACACACACACATATATATGGCGAATGTTCGAGAAGGACTACTCTCATTATATCCACATCATTCACCGAAATGACCCTGACGATTTGAAGGCTTTGCTACTGTTGAATTTAGCGAGTCCGAAGGCTATGATCCGCACTGCTACTCTAACTGGTAGACAATGGGTAGGATCTTACACTATGAATGTTATAATTAGGCGGGGTTATAATTACTAAGCATTCTAATTGGCTACCATGCTATAATGAAGTGTCTCCGATCTACGTTCTCCAGAGATGCTGCCTGACCCGTTGAGTTACTCCAGCACTTTGTGCCAGTTTTTGTATAAACCCGCATCTTCAGATCCTTGTATCTCCTTGAGTCTAATGTCTGATTGCCCATGAGTGCTGCAAGGGAGTGGTGTCGACTTTGGGCCGCATCTGCGGATAACACCAACCCTTTGTCACAGGGTCACCGCTACCACTTGGAGACGAGGTTATAATCCACTTCTTGCTCCCTGCTTTTGCCTCACAGGTGGATGAAGATATAGCTGCCAAGTACAGATATGTGATGTCGGAGTGGAAGGCGTGTGAACTGGTGGTCAAGCAGAGGGACAGGGAAACGCACTCCGCCATCTTAGCCAAGTTGTCATCGGGCAGCAGCATAGACAGCCACGTACAGCACCTGATTCACCGCGATTCCACCATCAGCAACGATGTAAATCACCTTCTTCGCAATTTAACATTACCGTATTTAATCTGCGTTCTCGGCTCTGAAACGTTAGCTCTTTTTCGTTCCACAGACGCTGCCTGGCACGCTGAGTGTTTCCAGCATTTTTTTGTAGCGATACAGCGCGGAAATAGGCCATTCAGCGTACTGATTCCGCGCCGACCACCGATCCCCGTCCACTAACGATATCCTACGCGCATTAGGGACAATTTACAATTATACCAAGCCCGGACGTCTTTGGAGTGTGGGAGGACACCAGAGATCCCGGAGTGAACCCACACAGGTCACGGGGTGAACGTACAAACGCTGCATAGACAGCACCCGTGGTCGGGATCGACCCTGGGTCTCTGGAGCTGTGAGGCTCTACCACTGAGCCATTTGTGTCATTTCTTTGTTATTTTCATATTTTCACCAGTGTTCACTCACTGACTGCTGGAGAGGCATATAAACCGGCCAGGTAATGCAGGCAGGTACCCTTTGAAGCACTGGAGAGTGATTTGGATTTAAACTCAGTCTGGTACCTTGGATATATCTGCTGTTGGTCCACAAGTTATGATTACCAGAGTCCCCTGTGTCGGCCATTAACCTTTGAAGTTGGTACGGATGTTATCGTTTCCAGATTCACTGGTGTCGACTTGCCGACACAATCCTAAATTGCACTTGTACGATGCACAGCCTTTGCATAGGTGGGCCAGGCCAAACCTTGCCTGTGAAACAGCTGATAATTCTTTACCAGCCTTCATCAACCGGGGCAATGAGTATTGAAGTTGGGACATTTGTGTTGCAGTTGTGTAACATATTGATGAGACCACGCTGCTCTCGTTGTTGTGTTCAGTTTTGGGCACCCTTGCTACAGGAAAATAAGATGCCTATTAGAGCTGAAAAGAGTGCGGGAAAGATTTAGGAAGATGTTGCCAGGACCCGAGGGACTGAGTTCCAGGCGGAGGTTAGGCAGGCGAAAACTTTATTCCTTGGAGCGTGGGAGACTGAGTGGCGATCTTACAAAGGTGCATAAAATCACGAGGGGAATAGATAGGGTGAATGCACATGGTCTTCAACTGGGTAGGGGAATCAAGAACTAGAGAGCACCGTTTATGCTGAGAGAGGAAAGGTTTTGCAGGAATCTGTGGGGCAACATTTTCACTCGGAGGGTGCTGGGTGCATGGAATGATCTGCCAGAGGAGGTGGTTGAGATGGAGGGGAGATCTGAGAGAAATGTATAAAATGATGAGAGGCATAGATAGGGTAGACAGTCAGAACCTTTCTCCCAGCTGGAAATGTCAAAGACGGGAGGACATAGAAAGGGAAAGGGACAAAGTTTAAAGGAGATGTGCAGGGCACTTTGTTTTTAGGGGGCCTAGAACGCGCTGCCAGGGGTGATAGTAAAGGCCGATGTGATAGTGGCGTTTAAGAGGCTTTGAGTTAGGCATGTGGATATGCAGGGAATGGAGGGATATGGATCACCTGCAGATTAGTTTATTTTGGCACGGACATTATGGGCCGAATGGCCTGTTTCTGTGCTGTACTGTTCTATGTTATCATGATAACATGTTCCGATGTTATCAGATACTAAAATCTTCACCTTGATTTCTCTTCACTGCCAGTACAAAGTTACACTGGACCCTCTTTCATATCTTTCTTTAGTTTTTCAAGAACTCATGAATTGGTGCATTGTCCACCTGGTCTTATTTTCCGCTTGCTGCCAATTTATTTCAGACTTTAATCTAACACAGTGTGGGTTGAGTGAAACTGAGGAAGGTGTTTCTCTGCCTCACTTGCCCCCTTCCCCCTCTCAGTAAAACCTCTCATATCCATCTGCTCGCAGCCCTATCCCACTGCCTGCAGAGCAGCCTTCCTTCTTTGCTGAAGACACAAGGAAACTGCAGAAGCTGGATTCTTGAGCAAAAATCAAAGTGCTGGAGGAACTCAGCGGATCAGGCAGCATCTCAGTCAGTTTATTGTCGCGTGTAGCGAGGTACAGCTCGGGACCCATCTTCAATCTGATCAGTCTGAAGAAGGGTCCTGACCCGAAGCATCATATGCCCTTCCCTCTGGCAGATGCTGCCTGACCCGCTAAGTTCCTCCAGCGCTTTGTGATTTTGCTCTTCACTCTTTGCTGACAGTTTGCCCAATGTCTCACCTTTTCCCTGATGTGTGTGTGTGTGTGTGTGTGTGTGTGTGTGTGTGTGTGTGTGTGTGTGTGTGTGTGTGTGTGTGTGTGTGTGTGTTGTGTGTGTGTGTGTGTGTGTGTGTGTGTGTGTGTGTGTGTGCGTGTGTGTGCGTGTGTGTGTGTGCGTGTGTGTGTGTGTGTGTGTGTGCGTGTGTGTGTGTGTGTGTGTGTGTGTGTGTGTGTGCGTGTGTGTGTGTGTGCGTGTGTGTGTGTGTGCGTGTGTGCGTGTGCGCGTGTGCGTGCGTGTGTGTGTGTGCGTGTGTGTGTGTGTGTGTGTGTGTGTGTGTGCGCGCCTGACAAGTTGCCACAAATTTCTGCTCCACACTCTCCTTTTCTCATGCTTTCCAAGTTGTTCCCCCAGGGGACATGGGACAAAGAGGTAACGGAGTTGCTCCTGAGTTTGAAATGGTTTCTGGATGATGCAAGGCAAACCAGGGTTGGATTCTCAATTGGTCTCTTTAATTAAGTGCCTGCCTCATACAAGTTTGTACCCCCCTGAGTCACTGTCCATGAGTGAATGACAAACAAGTTACGCTGTTGAAATCATGCTAACGTGACCTATTATTGTGCATCAGGGATTGGATTCCTTTTCTGAAATAAAAATCAAGAACCTTGGTCATTTGAAATGCATCACGTATCAGTAGTTGAAAACCAGTAAAAAAAGGAATTTTAGTTTAGTTTAGAGACACAGCGTGGAAACAGGCCCTTCGCCCACCGAGTCCACACCGACCAGCGATCCCCGCACATTGACACCACCCTACACACACTAGGGACAATCTTACATTTAGACCAAGCCAATTAACCTCCAAACCTGTATGTCTTTGGTGGAAACCGACGATCTCGGAGAAAACCCACGCAGGTCACGGGGAGAACGTACAAACTCTGTACAGGCAAGCACCCGTAGTCAGGATCGAACCCAGGTCTCTGGCGCTGTAAGGCAATAGCTATACCGCCACAGCACTGTGCCAGCCTATTTTTACTTATAGATGCTTCACCAAACACCAAAGTCTTTGAAGGTAGCATGTTGGTCGGTGGGGCAAGTTGGGCCAAAATGCCTGTTTCTGCACTGAATCATTCCATGACTCTATGTAATATTCTAGTGACTATTTCCAGCTGGATAGACAGTGGGATGTTTTTTTTAGACTTTTTTTTCTCTTTTAAATACTTTTGAGACTTTGACTTTGAAATACTTCTTCTAGAGGAGTTTCCATAAAAGTCACTTTCTCTGCATTGCTGATGTGAGATCTTTGCTTAGTTTTAAAATGCCACTTCCTTTAATATCTTATTTAGGTCTTCATTTCAGTTGATGAAGGGGACCTGGGAGAAAAAGCCTTTAAGTTGGCGGAGGAAGCAAGAACGATAGTCAACGTCGACGCCCCTGCCGCCGTGGTCGAAGAGAGGCCTTCGATAGAGTTTGACTCCCCCGACTCTGGGCTTCCTTCTTCACGAAACTACTCCGTCGCCTCGGGCCATTCCCGCATCCTCTCGAGTACCGACGACCAAAGTTTGTGCATGGAAGAAGGTGTACTGGAGGAGGAAGATCAAACGGAACTGGGCAGGGCGGCGGAACGAGCACGGGACGTTAGTGCGCCCGGCTCTGGAAGGAGAGACGCACTGCAACAGGCCGGAGCCCAGGATTCATTGTGTGAAGAACAGCTGAGTACTCAGTTAGATCTGATCCTCTCCGAAAAGGGCAGCGCGTCGTTACCAAGCATGACATACACGGTCAGTGGACCCTCATTCTCAGGGGCGATAAACACTATATTCTGCTTCAATCACTTTCCTGGGGAGTCACACCAGCGACTGGGAGTGTGATGCTTCCCTTATGTGGTTTTAATTTCCATTTCAATGAACTGAGCAAGAATCATTAACAATCTGCTTCATTTTATTGTGCGGAACCTGTGGTCATTAAAGCGCATCTGCTCCTTGTTCTTGTACATTTAAGCTTTCAGAGTTAATAATGTGTGTGTGCCTTGCTATAAGCTAGGCAATGCACCAGGCTATACATGCCTTATGTGTCTTGCTATAGGCTGGGCAATACGTTTTAGGCTATATATGTACATATATATATATATATATATAGCCTATATATACGTATAGCCATATATACGTATAGCCCATATATATACTGTATAGGCTATACGTTTCTGCAGGCTAGCATCATTTTATGGTCTTTTCTTATCCATTGCTTTCTCGTCATCTGGTCCATCTTGTGTTGTTTCGTCAGATGTCAGCACGTGTCATCCCTGCTGCATTCACCTCTCCGTTCAACCATCTCAGCTGTTTTATCATTGTCTCTTCTCATTTTTTACTGAACCAATCTTTGCTGTTGTATTTCACTGGGCACCATCTCTTCCCCTCTCGCTACATCGGAGTCATGGCTGGCAGGAGTCTTGCATCGTAATCTTTTGTCCACAGGCCTTGAGTTTGCCGTGCATTCTTTTCTGCCATCCTCATTATCTCTGGCACCTCATCTCCAATGTATTGACTTTAGTGTTGGTTCTGCCATATTTCACTTTCATATCTAATCCTCGCCACTGTAATAGTGAGAGACTCATGCCCCTGTCCCACTTACCCGAGTTACTCACGAACTCTCCCGAGTTTTCCCCTTGCTTCAAACCCGGAGAATGTCCGTAGTGAGTCCGTAGGAGTGTGTAGATGTTTCGTAGCGGCTCGTAATGCCACCCGTGGGTACCCGGGGCATCAGGTAAGTCGGGACGTTTTTTCAGCACGTTGAAAAATGTCCAAGAGTAAAAAAAATAGCCCCTAGTACCTAGGGCTGGCTATTACCGTAGTTCTCCGAGATTGAATCAAGGGGAAAACTCGGGAGAATTCGTGAGTAACTCGGGTAAGTGGGACACGTATGATGTGCAGTGTCTTTTCCGATATCATTTGAGTATTCTCTTACTACAGTTTAGATGACATTCTTGCTTCCAAAATAAGGTGACAGTGTTCAGAAATGGATGCAACTAAGAAGGTTATGGTATGGTATGATATGGCACTTTATTTGTCACGTGTGTCGAGGTACAGTTCAGTACAAGTATCACTATGCATAAACACTTAGGTACATACAATATTAGATAAGCATCTCAGATACAGCACAAGTGTACAGCAGTCGTACACAGTATGCAGTATGCAGAGTATACAGGAGACAATATACAGAGTCGCCAGTTTGGCACCATTTTCAAGTCCCAGTTGTTGTAAGGGCAGGGATCTTGATCTGACCATGAAGGCCCGTTGCCCTGGCAACATTGCAGAGTCGGCCTGGCCAAACGTGGTGTCCTCCGCCACTGCTCCACCGCTGTAGGCCGCCTGTAGTCCACGTGCTCAGCGGCGCCCAGTCCAGCCGAGCCACAAGCAGCTGCAGGGCGACAAGAACCATTTGAGCCACTTTGATTCTGCGTAATGAACTAGTCATTAACTGCGGCGTGCCTTCTGTCAAATTATTTGCTTGAGAATAAAAATATAATTATCCCCGTTTTGTAGAAACCTTAAATGATATGAAGCTGGAATTAGCATGAGCAATAATGAGAATCTTTCATTGAAAGAGCTAATAGTCAAATCTAATATTGTTTACAAAATGGAGTTGTTCTTCTACAAAAGCATGGTCTAGTCGAACAAAAGAATGGCTCGGTGCCAAGTCTGAAAGACTTTGCAAATTATATGGAACACAATATGGAGGACAGGATGTCTTTTTAATAAAGACATTAAGATGGAAACCTGCGTAATAGCATGTGGTTCTTTCAAGGCCATAAAGAAGCCAAGATTGAAAAAATAGCTGATGCCCCAGTGATAAGTAATAACTTGATATTGGATGGGCTTGTTTTGGACCCAGCTTTTCCTATATTCTGAAAGGCTATAGAATCTTTCAGTCATGCCATATTCAGACTTGGTAGGAGTGTTTTACTGATAAGAAAAATGTATAATTGTGCTAACTTACCTTTGTTCTGTGAGTGGAGCCCGAGTAGCACTGAGCAACTTGTGTGCTCTTTGTAGATCTTGCCACTCCCGTCTGACAAATTGATTAAAGATTGGCTTGGTTTACCTTTAACCAGTTTGTTGTTGTTTGCATTTAAGAAATGAAGTTTGACACTGTGTCTGAATAAAGTGTGCATTATCATGGGTCATATCAATGATAATTGAACACAGTTTGAATATTCCATATCTCACAGACAGAACTGATGGATGCCGTCTCATTAAATTGGCACCGGATTGATAAAGACGTACAACGCTGCGATAGAAATTATTGGTATTTTACTACAATCAACCTTGAAAGACTAAAGAGTATAATGTGCAGGTAAGGATTGATTGAAAGATACTGCATGGAAACAGGCCCTTCGGTCCACCAAACCATGCCGACCATCGATCACCATTCGCATCCACTCCCTACGCACCTGGGGCAATTTACAGAGGGCCAATTAACCTATAAACTTGCACGTCTTTGGGATGTGGGAGGAAACCGGAGCACCCGGGTTAAACCCACGTGATCACAGGGAGAACGTGCAAACTCCACACAGACAGGGCCAGAGGTCAGGATCGAACCCAGGTCTCTGGCGCTGAGAGGCAACTGCATCACTTAGCTTCCCGAATTTGAATTTCATTCTGGATTTTAATAATTCTGGATGTTAACATAGATCTGAATTGCATTCCACTGCCAGCTATGAAATCAGTGTCTAATCTTGTTTGAAAGCTGATCCGTATTTGAGCCGCTTTTGAGCAGTTTTGGACGCCGTATCTGAGGAAGGATGTGTTGGCGTTGGTGAGGGTCCAGAGGAGGTTTACAAGAATGATGATTGGATTAACATTTGATGAACGTTTGATGGCACTGGGCCTCTACTCGCTGGAGTTTAGAAGAATGAGGGGGGATCACATTGAAACTTACCGAATAGTGAAAGGCCTGGATAGAGTGGATGTGGAGAGGATGTTTTCAGTAGTGGGAAAGTCTAAGACCAGAAGGCACAGCCTCAGAATAAAAACCTTTAGAAAGGATATGAGGAATTTATTTAGTCAGAGGGTGGTGAATCTGTGGAATTCATTGCCACATACTAGACTGTATATAAAGTATTATGTTCAATTCTGAGAGGTAACTTTTTCTCGCAAAGAGTGGTGGGTGTATGGAGTGAGTGGCCAGAGGAGGGAGTTGAGGCTGGGACTATCCCAGCATTTAAGAAACAATTAGACAGGCTTAGAGGGATATCGGCCAAATGCGGGCAGGTGGTACTAGTGTGGATGGGACATATGGGCAAGTTGGGCCGAAGGGCCTGTTTCCACACTGAATGGCTCAATCGCTCGATGTTGCCACAAAGGCCAAGTCATTGGGTATTTTTAAGGCCAATTATTGATTATTACAGGTATCAGGGGTTATGAGACGAAGGCAGGAGAATGGGGTTGAAGATAGTTCAGCATGGCAATGGAGACTCAATGGGCTGAATGGCCTAATTCTACTCCTATGACTGATGGATGCTTGTCTCTCCCTTGCAGCTATGTGTGGGAACACCTGGAGGTGGGCTACGTCCAGGGCATGTGTGACCTCTTGGCACCACTAATGGTGATTATGGACAGTGGTAAGTAAACTCACTTGACAAATAACATCACAGCCTGAATAAAGGAGAAGATTTTCTCCACACTCAAAGATTGGTGGGATCAGGAGCTCTCTCCGTGAAAGACTACTGCCCGCAAAAAACAACACGGCATTTTGAAAGGTTCCTTGGTGGGGACTTGATGTGATGTTATCTGCAGACGCAGGGAAGTGGAATGAAGCTGAAGGCTGTTTTATCAGTTCGATTGGACACAAGAGGCAAAATGACCACAGTCAAATTGAGTTTATTGTCCTATGCTCAGTTACTGTATAGTATAGCTACAATGAAAATCTTGCTTGTGGGTGCACCCCAAGCGCGCAGACTCAGATAACGCACAAAAACGTAAATTGCACGCACATTGCACACAAATCATGCGCACAGATTGTGCACAGATTTTTGAAGCCAGATTTTGCACAGTTTTGAGTTGAGTTTAGTGTATTGGCACATGTACCGAGGTACAGTGAAACGCTTCTGTCCCGCGTTAACCAGTCAGCGAAAAGACAATACATGATCACAATCCAGCCGCCCACCGATTCTGCACGCTGATTTACACGTCGATTTGTACATCGATTTTGCTCACAGATTTTTCACACACATTTCGCACGAGAGGTCTTGGCCACCGATTTTGCGCACAGGTCACACATAAACCGCACGTAAATCCTGCAAGACAGAAAACAAATCTAAACAAGACCTTGGTGCAAAACACATTTGGGAAAACCATGCCATGGTAAAGCAAGAGATGGCCTGTAGTGTTTGACTAGGGTTGTGCAGGTTGATTAGAAACCTGATGGTTGCAGGAAAGTAGCAGTTCCTGAACCTGGTGATGTGGGACATCAGGCTTTTGTACCTCCTACCTGGCTGTAGCAGTGAGCAGAGGGCATGTCCTGCATTGTGGGCATCATGGATGATAGATGGCTCCTTCTTGAGGCAGTGCCAATTGTAGATGGCCTCGATGGTGGTTTGGGGTTGGGCGTGGGGGTTGAGGGAGTGCGGTTTGGTCAGTATCATGGATTTTCTGTGATTCTGGGAGCCATAATCACTCACTCCAAAGTTGAAGATTCTTCGAGCTGGAGTCTTAAACATTCAACTTGGAAGCTGTGAATCAACATTTTTACACAGTTTGTTGAAACCAGAACAACAGGCTCAACAAATGTGTAACTGATCTAATGAGTGCTGAGCTGCATTGAAGTCATTACAACATTGTCTTTTTAAATCCACATGGTTTGTAAGACTGCCAATCCCCAGCATGATGTCCCAATCAGTTGTAAGACTGCCAATCCCAGTTGGTTTTGTGTTGCAAGATAAACAGATGTCAGGTTGTGTTTCATTATCCCAGAAAGATACTTATTACAAACCTGATTCCTCACTGCACTACCAGTGCGCTATAAAAGAGTTTTTAATCCCAAAAATCACACCTAAATGTGACCACCCTGTGCGTCTGGCCCCAGAAGAGGATCTATTATCATCTACTGCAATTATTCCACTCTTTTAAATCTCTATTTCAATTTAATTTAGTTTAGTGATACCACATGGAAGCAGAACTACAGATGCTGGTTGGAATTCTCTGCCTCAGAGGGCGATGGAGGCCGGTTCTCTGGATACTTTCAAGAGAGAGCTAGATAGGGCTCTTTAAGATAGCGGAGTCAAGGGATATTGGGGAGAAGGCAGGAATGGGGTACTGATTGGGGATGATCAGCCATGATCACATTGAATGGCGGTGCTGGCTCGAAGGGCCGAATGGCCTACTCCTGCACCCATTGTCTATTTTCTATTGTCTATTGTCTAAATCAAAGGTAGATTAAAAATGCTAGAATAACTCAGCGGGACAGGCAGCATCTCTGGAGAGAAGGAATGGGTGATGTTTCGGGTCGAGACCCTTCTTTAGACCAGGTGGAAACAGGCCTTTCAGCCCACTGACCAACGATCACCTGTACCCTAGTTCTATGTTATCCCAGTTTTGAATCCTACACATCAGGGGTAATTTACATAAACAAATTAGCCTGCATTTCTTTTGAATGTGGGAGTAAACCGGAGCACCCGGAGAAAACCCACGCAGGTCACGGGGAGAACGTACAAACTCCGTACAGATAAGTCAGGATAGAACCGGATGCCTGGCGCTGTGAGGCAGCAACTCTACCGCTGCGCCACCATGCAGCCCACATATCTGACTGGTGACAAAAACAGCCCATGGAGCCCGATACACTTGCTTGAAGGCACGTTCCAAATTCATTCTATTTGACTTAAGCGGAATTAGTTTTAAATAGGAATGTGGAGCTCTTTGCTTTCAGTAACTTAAAGCAACATTGGGGTGGCACGGTGGCACAGCGGTAGAGTTGCTGCCTTACAGCGCCACAGACCCAGGTTCGATCCTGACTACGGGCGCTGTCTGTACAGAGTTTGCACGTTCTCCCTGTGACCGCGTGGGGTTCCTCCGGGTGCTCCGGTTTCCTCCCAAACTCCAAAGACGTACAGGTTTGTAGGTTAATTGACTTGGCAAAATTGTAAATTGTCGCTGGTTGGCACGGACGCAGTGGGCCGAAGGGCCCGTTTCTGCGCTGTATCTCCAAACTACCTCTAAACTAAACTAGTGTAGACACAAAAAGCTGGAGTAACTCTGCGGGACAGGCAGCATCTCTGAAGAGAAGGAATGGGTGACGTTTTGGGTCGACCCTTCAAAATACAGGGTGATCGCTGGTCGGCGCAGACCCGGTGTGCTGAGGGGCATGTTTCCACCCTGTTTCTCTAAACTAAACTAAATTAAACAAATAATAAAAAAATTAAACCGCCCACTTTGAATAAGCCCTGAGGCTATGGAACGCTCCCAATCCAAATGCCCCTGATACCCAAGGCCAGTAGAATATGATCTGCCGCGTTAAGATTGTTGCCCTTTGCTGCTGCTTTTGTTACTGAGATAGACGCTAAAACCTGGAGTAACTCTGAGAGACAGGCAGCATCTCCGGAGAGAAGGAATGGGTGACGTTTTGGGTCGAGACTATCTTTGGTTTAAACCAGCATCTACAATTCCTTCCTACACATTTGTGACCGAGATGTTTTGTGTACCCTCTCCTCTCCAGAACCCTTGGCTTACAGCTGCTTCACTCAGCTGATGAAGAGGATGAATCAGAACTTCCCAAATGGAGGTGCCATGGACACTCACTTTGCCAACATGAGATCCTTAATACAGGTAACGGGACGGGAATGGGGGTGGGGTAAGGTTGGCCAAGTCGATGTGGGGCTGTCCTTTCCATGAAGTCAAATCCAAGGATGAAATCAAGTTGACTTATCGTTTATATCTAGGAATGTGACAATAACATCTTAATTTTGAAAATTCACCTCAACCAGACATTTGGCAAAAACTACCATTTCAAATTCCAGAAGGAAAGGAGAGTCCAAATTTAATCCTGATTAGTTAAATTGTTGACTGGTCCAGGTTCACTGTAGTAGGCAAAGGTCCAGCCATTTCTTTTTCATCCTTGGATTTGACTTGGACGTTAGCCGTCCCACTCCTCCACCACAAGAGGATTCAACTAGAGAACAGTGACCCTTATTAATGATTCACAAACTTCCCTTATGCCTTAGCTAGTGAAAGGCTTTTAAGACAGAATTAGGTTCCAGATTTGAACCGCTGCTTTATGTCAGCTTTCGAGCCTTCACAATATCACATTATTTCCAGGTTTATGAATGCCATTCTTATTAGTCTAAGTTTCTGGTCTTGCTGAACCAGTAACATAACCTCACCATCCATGTAGAGACACAAAGAACTGCAGATGCTGCAATCTTGTGTGAAAAACACAAAGTAACTCCGGGTCAAGGCAGCATCTTCAGTTTAGTTTAGTTTAGATACAATACGGAAGCAGGCCCTTCGGCCAACCGAGCCCCCGCCGACCAGTGATCCCTGCACACTAATGCTATCCTACACACACTAGGAACACTATACTCCTGCACCTATAACCATATAACCATATAACCATATAACAATTTAGAGCACGGAAACAGGCCATCTCGACCCTTCTAGTCCGTGCCGAACACATAATCTCCCCTAGTCCCATATACCTGCGCTCAGACCATAACCTTCCATTCCCTTCCCGTCCATATAACTATCCAATTTATTTTTAAATGATAAAAACGAACCTGCCTCCACCACCTTCACTGGAAGCTCATTCCACACAGCCACCACTCTCTGAGTAAAGAAGTTCCCCCTCGTGTTACCCCTAAACTTCAGTCCCTTAATTCTCAAGTCATGTCCCCTTGTTTGAATCTTCCCTACTCTCAGTGGGAAAAGCTTTTCCACGTCAACTCTGTCTATCCCTCTCATCATTTTAAAAACCTCTATCAAGTCCCCCCTTAACCTTCTGCGCTCCAAAGAATAAAGCCCTAACTTGTTCAACCTTTCTATTGTTCAACCTATTGTCTATTGTCTATTTGGTTTACCTGAACCAAATTAACCTACAAACCTGTATGTCTTTGGAGTGTGGGAGGAAACCGAAGATCCCGGGGAAAACCCACGCGGGTCATGGGGAGAAGGTACAAACTCTGTACAGACAGCATTAGTAGTCAGGATTGAACCCGCTGTAAGTCAGCCACTCTAGCACTGCACCACCGTGCCGTGCTGTGGGGGGAATGGCCATGCGGTGATTTGGGACGGGACCCTTCTTCAGGCTGACTGTGATCCTCCACATTCTTTCTAATCAGCTTCATTGCTTCTTTCAGATTTTGGACTCCGAGCTCTTTGAGCTGATGCACCAGAATGGAGACTACACCCACTTCTACTTCTGCTACCGATGGTTCCTCCTGGATTTTAAAAGAGGTAGGGAGAGGTTGAGCAGGCTTGGACCCTATTCCTTGGAGCGCAGGAGGATGAGGGGTGATCATATAGAGGTGTACAAAATCAACAGAGGAATAGATCGGGTAGACTGTGCGTCTCTTTCCCAGAGTAGGTGAATCGAGAGCCAGAGGATAGAGGGTTAAGATGAGATTTAATAGGAACCTGAGGGGTAACTTTTTCCACACAAGGGTGGCGGCTGTATGGAGCGAGCTGCTGGAAGAGGTAGTTGATGCAGGTTATCCATTTGGTGGCAAAAACGGAAAGCAGACTATTATCTAAATGGTGGCCGATTGGGAAAGGGGGAGATGCAGCGAGACCTGGGTGTCATGGTACACCAGTCATTGAAGGTAGGCATGCAGGTGCAGCAGGCAGTAAAAAAAAAGCGAATGGTATGTTAGCTTTCATTGCAAAAGGATTTGAGTATAGGAGCAGGGAGGTTCTACTGCAGTTGTACAGGGTCTTGGTGAGACCACACCTGGAGTATTGCGTACAGTTTTGGTCTCCAAATCTGAGGAAGGACATTATTGCCATAGAGGGAGTGCAGAGACGGTTCACCAGACTGATTCCTGGGATGTCAGGACTGTCTTATGAAGAAAGACTGGATAGACTTGGTTTATACTCTCTAGAATTTAGGAGATTGAGAGGGGATCTTATAGAAACGTACAAAATTCTTAAGGGGTGGGACAGGCTAGATGCAGGAAGATTTTCCCGATGTTGGGGAAGTCCAGGACAAGGGGTCACAGCTTAAGGATAAGGGGGGAAATCCTTTAGGACAGAGATGAGAAAAACAATTTTTACGCAGAGAGTGGTGAATCTCTGGAATTCTCTGCCACAGAAGGTAGTCGAGGCCAGTTCATTGGCTATATTTAAGAGGGAGTTAGATGTGGCCCTTGTGGTTAAAAGGGGATCAGAGTGTATGGAGAGAAGGCAGGTACGGGATACTGAGTTGGATGATCAGCCATGATCATATTGAATGGCGGTGCAGGCTCGAAGGGCCAAATGGCCTACTCCTGCACCTAATTTCTATGTTTCTATGTACCATTGTAATGTTTAAGAAGCATGTGGGCAGGTACATGGATGGGACAGGTTTGGAGGGATATGGGCCAAATGCAGGCAGGTGGGACTAGTGTAGATGGGACATTCGTTAACTGAAGGAATGAGATGTAACCACACTTTAAAACAAGATATTTTTCTCTTGCATCACCAACTCCGTCAAAGTCGACAGCAGGAGGCTTAACCCCGCTGGTACCAGAATTATTGATCATACTCGATGAAAACATTCTTAAAATGAGAGCCACTCACACAGTGTAGGTTATTGCATGGGGCATGGCAAAATTCAACATGGCTTCAAAATATACCAATGCAATCCTGTGATAATCAGGATTTGCCTTCTGCTCTTAAAGCACACGTCAATCGTTGCCCTTCCACCAGCTAAAAGACCGGAGCAGTTTCGGTGGGAAATCCTTCTCCTCACCTGTGTTTAAAGAGACGGACACCAGTTGTAAGAGTTGTTGGCACGGACTAACAAATGCCTGAGAATGTGATAGTGGGCACGTCACTCAGTGCAAACAGGGTACCTGTATGCAGCCAACGTAATTGAAATGCTACTACTTAGGAAAAGAAAGATAACAGATAGACCTCCAAGTTTAAACCACAATTCCTACTGGGAAAGGTACATGAGTTTGAGTTTAGTTTCTGATAACCAGTCAACGGAAAGAATGTTTAAGAAGGAACTGGAAAATCGAAGGTAGACAAAAATGCTGGAGAAACTCAGCGGGTGAGGCAGCATCTACGGAGCGAAGGGAATAGGAAACGTTTCGGGTCGAAATCCAGACTGATGTGAGGGTGGGGAGGTGGGGAAGAAGAAAGGAAGAGGAGGAGGCAGAGGGCTAGAGGGAGAGCTGAGACGGGGAGGAGATAGTAAGGACTACCTGAAATTAGAGAAGTCAATGTTCATGTTCAGTACAAACTGCCCAAGCGAAATATGAAGTGCTGCTCCTCCAATTGGAGGTTGGTCTGTGTGATGGTCTGGGCTGCGTCCACAATTCTCTGCAATTTCTTGCGGTCTAGGATGGAGCTGTGTCCCAAACCGTGCTGTGATGCATCCTGATACAATGCATTCTGCGGCGCATCTGTAGAAGTTGGTGAGAGTTGCAGGGGACATTCCCAACTTCCTAAGCCTTCTAAAGAAGTAGAGGGTTTAAGAAGGAACTGCAGATGCTGGAAAATCGAAGGTACACAAAAAAGCTGGAGAAACTCAGCGGGTGCTGCTTTTCTCCAGCTTTTTTGCGTGCCTAAAGAAGTAGAGGCGTTGGTGTGCTTGCTTGGCTGTTGCTTCAATATGGCTGGTCCAGGAGAGGTTGTTGGTGATCAAGTTTGTTGAGGCTGCAGTTCCTGCTCTACCTGGTCTCAAAGACCATTGGACAGGAGCACAATTAATCCATTCGGCCCATCGACTCTGCTCTGTCTTTCGATCATGGCTGATCTATATTTCCCTCTCAACCCCATTCTCCTGACTTCTCCCCATCACCAGACATGAAGAATGGCCACAGATACTGGATGAGCACTATCTGTCGAACTAGGCACCTGTGCAAATTCAGCATCTTATCAACTTTTTCCCAAGCAAGAGTTTGTTTTTCTGTGATTTCACTGTTTCTGTGCATCCATTATGATTAGTGATTAGTGATCGATAGGCCCTCAGACTAACTGTAACTGGGCTTTATCTTGCACTAAACAGTATTGCCTTTATCCTGTATCTGTACACTGTGGATGGCTCGATTGTAATCATATATAGTTTAGAGCTACAGATACAGGCCCTTCGGCCGGCCGACCAGCGATCCCCGCACACTAACACTATCCTCCGCACACTAGGGACAATTTACAATTTTACCAAGCCAATCAGCCTACATCCTGCAAGTCTTTGGAGTGCGGGAGGAAACCGGAGTTCCCGGAGAAATCCCCCAGGTCACGGGGAGAATGTGCAAACTCCTTACAGTCGGTGCGAATAGTCAGGTTTGAACCATGGGTTAATGGCACTGTAAAGGGCCTGTCCCACTCTCCCGACCTAATTCACGACCTTTTTCACACGTGGACATTTTTCATCAGGCTCGAAAAAAACGCCACGACCTACTTGATGCCACGAGTACCTACGACTAGCATCGCGGCCTGCTACGACCTACCCACGACCTCGTGACGACCATGCTGCGAGTATGAGTCTAGGGCAAACTCGGCAGAGGTCGTGAAAGCGGGACAGGCCCTTAAGGCAGCAACTCCACCGATGCGCCACCGTGCCTCTGTCTGGTGAACACGCAACAAAAGCGTTTCACTGTACCTCGGTACACCTGGCAATAAACTAAAACGGAAACCTTTCACTGTACCTCGGTACAATAAACTAAAACGGAAACCAAGAAATCTTTTTTTTTTAATGTCTTCAAAATAGGTGTTGTTATCGCTTACATGACTGGCAATTATCTTTCGGCACAGAGCTCTTGTATGAAGACGTCTTTGCCGTGTGGGAGGTTATCTGGGCAGCGAAGCACATCTCTTCAGAACACTTTGTCCTGTTCATTGCCTTAGCGCTGGTGGAGGTGTACCGCGAGATCATCCGAGACAACAACATGGACTTCACAGACATTATAAAGTTCTTCAATGGTGAGTTGGTAGTCTGGCGCCCTCCGTCAAGTTCACTTTCTCTATATTTTCTTTCTTTGCGCTCTTTACGAGAAGCATAGATACAGCAGACAGTCAAAACAATTTCCCCAGTATGGAAATGTCAAATACTGGAGGGGAAAGCTTTAAGGTGAGAGGGGCAAAGTTTAAAGGAGATTATCTTCTACCCAGAGGGAGGTGAGTGCTGGAACTCACCACTAGGGGTGGTGTTGGAGGCAGATATGATAGTGACTTTTGGATCGGTACGTGGGATATCCGCATGGATTATGTGCAGGCAGTTAAGAACAGGTCTTAGCCTCATGCTCAGCACAGGTATTGTGGGCCGAAGGGCCTGTACCTGCGCTGTACTATTCCACATTCTGTGGCCAGGATTTGGAGTGTCCTGGAGTAACTCAGCAGATTCGGCAGTCTCTCTGGAGAAAGGGAATAGGTGACGTTTTGGGTCGACATTCCTCTTCATACTCAGGGGAAAGGGAAACGAGGAATATAGGATGAATGAATGGAACACATGCAAAAAACAACGATGATCAATGAAAGGTGGACCCCACAATAGGGTGATAACAGGTTACATGGACCCAAACTGAACAGGTGACAGTTCGGGTCGGGATCCTTCTATAGACTGTCTCAAGATCCTGCCTCACTGATGGAAGTAAATGTGGGTTTAAGAAGGAACTGCAGATGCTGGAAAATCGAAGGTAGACATAAATGCTGGAGAAACTCAGCAGGTGAGGCAGCATTTATGGAGCGAAGGAAATAGGCGACATTTCGGGTCGAGACCAGTATCATTGGAATTTGTTGAATGAACTCGCTGGAGTTTAGAACTATGAGGGGAGACATTGAAACTTACAGAATAGTGAAAGGCATAGATAGAGTGGATGTGGAAAGGATGTTTCCACTGGTGGGAGAGTCTAGGACCAGAGGTCACAGCCTCAGAAATAAAGGGCCCTCTTTTAGAAAGAAGGTGAGGAGAAACTTCTTTAGTCAGAGGGTAGTTAATCTGTGGAACTCATTGCCATGGAGGGCTGTGGAGGCCAAGTCAGTGGATATTCCCAAAACGTCACCCATTCCTTCTCTGCAGAGATGCTGCCTGTCCCGCTGAGTTACTCCAGCTTTTTGTGTATATCTTTGATATTTTTAAGGCAGAGGTAGACACAATCTTGATTAGGACGGGTTATGGGGAGAAGGCGGGAAAATTGGATTACGTGGCAGAGATCAGCCATGATGGAATGGCAGAGTGGACTCGATGGGCCGAATGGCTTAATTCTACTCATTTTAACTTGTGAAGTTGTGACCTCATGGGCTCAGAGGGGAAAGTAAGTGTCGCTTCGTTTGTTTCAACTTTTGCTTCAGAAATGGCGGAGCGCCACGACACGCAGCAGATCCTGAGGATCGCGCGCGAGCTGGTCTACAAGGTGCAGACGCTGATCGAGAACAAGTGACGGAGCCGCGGGGCAGCTAGGAAGGCCCACGGACACACTCGACGCCCGCCCTCCAAGTGCTAACGGGAGGCCCGCCCCACCTCTCCCTCTGTGCTGTGCTGTGCTGGCTCTCCGCCCCCCGCTGCACTCGAAGCATGCCAGTGCAAGGGAACGAGTCGACCGCATCTTCCCAACCTCAAGATGCCGCACAGTGAGCAGAACCCGCACGGCTTTAATACGGAGGCCAAGAATTAGCCCAAAGAAAGTTGCGCTAATCTTTATTCCCCCCCAAACAATCATCAGTCACATTTTAGTGATGCTTTAATGTAGTTGATAAAAAAAAGAAATTTCCCTTTTACTTTGTTCACAGTCAATGTTGTCTGAGTTGTGAGTATTTACGTGTGGTTGTATTTTTAATTAATTTATTATATATTTTTTAAATCAGTGAGTGCCTAAATATTAAATGTGTGGCATTAAAAAAATATACCCCCCCCCCCGCGATCCGCATTATAGTCCCTTGCCCAGGGACTAACGGACAGGTATAAGCTGGAAATAAATGGGGGTCTCATTTCTCCAATTTGTCATGTGTGAATTGGTAGCGATTTTTAACTCCTCAACATGGAACTGAATTGGATGGACCACTGTACATTTAATACTTTTCAAAAGCAGATCTGATCTTATAGACTATTTTAGCATGTTTGCAATGAGAGTTACAGATATTTTAAATATATTGAAAAATGTTGCCAATAACTCGATGTTCTGTGGTTCTATATGTTTCTGTACTACTACTTTCTAGTATTGAATATTCCCCAAATACTGGGAATTCATTTCCACTCGCACAGTATTTGCTCATTCTGAAGCAGGGCGTCAGATGGTTCACTCCCTCCGAATGTGTTTTGAGTGGGGTCATGTTTCGGTGCGTGTAGATAGCTGACCTGGTGGGGTGGTGGTACTGACCTTCCCCTTCCCTCCACACGCATGCACTGTGATCTCAATGGGGGCCGGACTGTCATTGCAAGTCCAAGCTCTGGGCTTCTCCAGAAGAGGGGGGTCAGGAACTGTGCCACAAGATTTGGGGAGAATCGGGTCAACGGCTCTGCCAATTTGTCCTCTCCTGCGTCTCCTCTTGTTGCAACGCCTCATCTTTGGAACCAACTCCTTCCTAAACCTCCAAGTGTTAAAAGTGGCAAAAATAACCCAAAACTGATATTTTTTTCTGATCTATCTGAACTCAGTTTAGTTTAATTTGGAGATTTAGATCTCCAGACTAAACTGTGATAGAGATTAGAGATAGTTTAGCTACTTGGTCATATAAAATCTTTCAGTACAAAAGGCCAAGTCATTGGGTGATTTGAATGCGGAGGTTGACAGATTCTTGATTGGTAAGGGCGCCAAGGGTGACAGGGAGAAGGCAGGAGAATGGGGTTGGGAGGGAAAGATTGAATGGCGGAGTAGACTCGCTGGGCCAAACGGCCTAACTCTGCTCCCAGAACTTATGAACTTATGAAGAGTAGATGGATCCTGAATTCAATTCGTGTTCGTCAGAGATGTGCACTATACAACTTTATTTAGAGTTTGTTTCCTTTTCAAATTATCCCCCATGCAGTCCATTACTGAAGTCATTGAGTGTCTTCTGAGGAATGGCACGTGACTGCTTGGAGAATGAACAATTCCCACTTGTCCACACAAGTTCTCAAAGCTGGCAGGTTGGTCAACAATGGGGTGGTTGGGTCTTTCGTTGCCATCCATTCCAGCTGGGGAGACAGTCAGGCATTCCCCTCTACCCATTACAAAAACGTTTAGTCCAATCACCAGACTCACAGCCCAGCCCTGGCCAAGGTGGACTACCTGACCATAGAGCGGGTAGATTGGAACTTTCTGATCTATGTTGGTGAGTCATTCATCAAATAGAGAAAGAGAGAGAGTGTTCAAGTGTAGACACAAAATGCTGTAGTAACTCAGGCGGCATCTCTGGTTGACGTTTCTGGTTGAGACCCGTCTTCAGACACAAAAGTAAAGATATGGGGTGGGGGGCCTGGAAAACGGAAATCATTGATGAGACAAAGCGCATGTGAGGTGACTTGGATATAGGTCGGGAGGGATTGGACCAGGGGGGGTATCGTCGATGGAGTCGAGGTATGTGGAAATGAATTCAGTGGGACAGCAGCAGGCTGTATATTTTATTTCTTCAGACTGAGAGTCAGGGGAGAGGGAAACGAGAGATGTGGAAGAGACATGGAAGGATAAGGTGTGAAACCGAGAGATCAACGGGGAACGAAGATGAAGGAAATTGGGGAAGCTGACAACGAGGCGTACAAAGTAAAATATAATCAGGAGGATAGTCAAACTAGTTGTAGAACTAGGATGGGGGAGGAGGGATAGAGAGAGAGGGAAAACAAGGGTTACTTTTGAAGTTAGAGAAGTCAATATTCATACCGCTAGGTTGTAATTAATTGTCATCTGTACCAACAACGGAACAATAACATTCTTACTTGCAGCAGCCTAACAATACACACAGATAATATTTAATAATCAATAAATTAAATGAATGAATAACCAGTGCAATAAGTGAAGTCCCAGTCCATAGAAGTAGTTACTTGCTGAGACAGTATTGTGTAGTGTTCAAGAGCCCGATGGCTATTGTGTCAAAGCTTTCCTTGAACCTGGTGGTATGATGGTGGTAGTGAGGTGAGAGCATGGCCAGGGCGGTGTGGTTTATTGATGATACTGGCTGCTTTGTTCAGGCAGCTCCTCCGATAAACCCCTTGGTTAGTAGAAAGTCCAAGCATTCGCTGCGCAAACCCATTTGCAAGCCCACGGACGGGATGTAAAGGAGTAAAGCCCCATCATTTGTCCTTCCCTACATTGTAGCTGGGATTTGTACGTCAAGATAAACTAATCTCACTTCTGATGACTGGTTCAGCGATCGTAAAGCAATAAATTATAGAATTGGGACCAACTATTTTAATGCAGCTCATGCAGAAGGAACTGCAGATGCCGGTTTACACGGAAGGTAGACACAAAATGCTGGAGTAACTCAGCGGGCCAGGCAGCATCTCTGGAGCGAAGGAATGGGTGACGTTTCGGGTCGAGACCCTTCTTCAGACTCATCATTACAGATGAAGGGATGGGGTCCTGGAAAACGGAGGTCATTGAGAGAGGAAGTGGGTGTGAGGTGTCTTGGACATAGGTCGGGAAGGATTGGACCATAGGATGGAGTCAAGGTATGTGGAAATTAATTCAGTGAGACAGGAGCAGGCAGGAACAATGGATCTGCCAAAGCAGTTCTGTTTATGGATTTTGGGGAGAAGGTAAAACCGGGCCAATCTGAAGAAGGGTCTCGACCCGAAACGTCACCCATTTCTTCTATCCAGAGATGCTGCCTGTCCCGCTGAGTTCAGCATTGTGTGTCTATCTTCAGTGTAACACATGTGGAGAAAAAGATTTGAGAGCCTGCCCAGTGAAAACAAAATAAGTGATGCATGGTTCTCATTTGCCAAGACTTTTCCATTTAATAGAAACATAATAAGTGAAGCCATTTACTTAGAGCAGTGGTTCTTAACCTGGGGGTCGTTTGGGGCGTTGCCGTGGACACAAATAAGATATCAATTTGTTGTGCCCATGTTTAGGAATCTAACAAAGGTACATACCACATACAGTATTTTGTTTGCGTACGCGCCTACTGGTGCCAAAAAGGTTAAGAACCACTGACTTCGAGGCTTCAATTTTATTTACGCCCCTTCTCAAATCTTGTGTTCTTCCCAAATTAAATTTGACATGAAACATTTTACCGCTATCAATTAAATCATCGCTGTCTAAAACCTACCTCAAGTATTCAATGAGATGTGAGTGTGATTTAATTCCTTCACCGTAAATAATGGGCTTTTTCCAAGTGTTCAGTATTACATGCACTTATAGAGTTTCAAAACTGTATTGAATTTTACCCTCTACTTTGTCAGGTGCGACTATACCTAGTATTGACGGCATTCTCTCCAATTGTCTACAAATATTAAATAGAACCTTTTTTTTTAGATATAGCCTTTCGACTGTGGCATTTCCCTACTGCTTAATGGGCAGAGAAATAGAGGAAACTGGCCAAGAATAAAACTCACTGATCTTTTAGGAAGTGTTTGCCGCACCTTCCGTATCATATGTGTCGCTGAGTTTACTGAGCTGCCTAAATTACAGTCACAAAATACTGGGATTTGACTAGGATTAAAAAACGCTCAGAGCTAAGTCGCTGTAAATTTAGTTTGGTTTAGAGATGCAGCACGGAGACAGGCCCTTCAGCTCACAAGAGTCCACGCCGACCATCAATCATGTATTCACACTAGTTCTCTGTTATCCCACTTTTTCATCCACTCCCTACCTACACACTAGGGGGGGGGGGGGGGGGCAATTTACAGAGGGCCAATTAACCTACAAACCAGCACGTCCTTGGGATGTGGGAAGAAACCAGGGCACCCGGAGGAAACCCACGCGGTCACAGGGAGAACCCACGGTCAGGATCGGATCCGGATCTCTGGCGCGGTGAGGCAGCAGCACTGCCCGCTGCGCCACCGTGCCGCCCACAACTGACGGGTGGTTTGCAGGTTTGCATTGTAAATCCGATGATAGAACTGAGGGTGTGATTGGGTTAGACCAGGTTTATGAATGAATGATATTTTCCTGTCACGTGACAAGTCACCGTGATATCCTTTGTTTTCCTCACCCAATGTACACAAAGAGTCACCGCATAACTGGCGCTGAAGAAGTGTTCCATTTCAACACAATCCTGTACGGTCCGGGTTTATTTTCCCTTCCGGTTTTCCTGTTTTAAAACTTGCTTTGTTCTAAACTCAATATAGAGCAATGTTCTAATCTGCTACCACCCCTTACAGTGCCATGCCCTGGTCTCTTGGTATCAGATGAGATGGGGGCCATTTTGTTAGGCTCAGAGTAGCAAGGTGGGTCTGTGGATTTGAGATGCAAATAATTTGTGGCCGCAGTCAGCCATGAGGGTTGACTGGCCTATTCCCACGCTGAATGTACTTAGTACCCCTTTTTTAAATCATTTTTGTTTGGCTCTTAACAATTATCTGCATATTTCTCAATGTGCGGAAGTTGGCGTATCTTAAAATGGGGAGAATAGAGGTAAAATGGGTAGCACAGTGGCAAAGCTGGTAGAGCTGCTGCCTCACAGCGCCAGAGTCCCAGGTTCAATCCTAAACATAGAAATATAGACAATAGATGCAGGAGTAGGGCATTCAGCCCTTTGAGCCAGCACCACCATTCAATATGATCATGGCTGATCATCCAGAATCAGTACCCCATTCCTGCTTTCTCCCCATATCCCTTGATTCCATTACCCCTAAGAGCTAAATCTAACTCTCTCTGGAAAACATCCAGTGAATTGGCCTCCACTGCCTTATCCTAACCTCTGGTGCTGTCCGTGTGGAGTTTGCACGTTCCCCCCTGTGGCCGCGTGGGTTTCCTCCGGGTGCTCCGGCTTCCTCCCACACCCTAAAGACGTGCGGGTTTGTAGGTTAATTGGCCCTTCTGTAAATCGTCCCCAATGAGTAGAGAGTGGATGAGAAAGTGGGATAACATTGAACCAGTGTGAACTGTGATCGATGGTCGGCATGGACTTGGTGGGCCGAAGGGCCTACTTCCATATAATATCTCTAAACTCAATGAGACAGCAAACTTAGGTAGGATTATGGTGCACTGCCAGAGAGCTGAAAGACCTGTTTCTGTGCTGTATCTCTCTAAAAATGTACCTCATAATAGCATTCATGATTTTTGTTAAATAATTCAAAAACGCCTGTTATCTC
The DNA here is from genome assembly GCF_028641065.1 of Leucoraja erinaceus. Lineage (NCBI taxonomy): Eukaryota > Metazoa > Chordata > Chondrichthyes > Rajiformes > Rajidae > Leucoraja > Leucoraja erinaceus. The sequence goes on along the minus strand of NC_073404.1, from coordinate 5,450,826 downwards.
TTGCTATTAGAAAATAAAATCATTGGAATCCAAAGATCTAAAACAGGTACTGTCCCAAACCCTTTGTTCTTTAATGGTTTGCTGTGCACATGTTAGTTTTATATAGCACCATTCACAGGAGCAGAAACCATGGTTCTTTCTGGGACTCTGCAGTTCAGAAATGTCACCCTAAAAGGCCTGTCCCACTTACGCCATTTTTTCGGCGACTGCCGGTACCCGTCACAATGCAGGCGTCACCCGCGATATGTCGACACACGTGTCGCCTGTATGGTCGTGCGTAGTCGCCCACAGAGTCGTACCTTTTTCTGGTCACCGCTGGATTTTCAACATGTTGAAAATTTTCCACCACCTACTGTGACTATGACGGGTGCCGGCAAGTCACCGAAAAAATCATGTAAGTGGGACGGGCCCGTTAGGTACCTGACACTTCAGTGAATATGAAACTTAGAAACGCTTGGCTTCTGTTTTTGAACCTCATTGCGGCAATGATTGTTATATATTATTAGACCTTGCAATATTCCTCTGTAAGTACTGTATATAATTTTAGACTGTAAATGGCCAGTGTTATCTGCCTAAGTTTTGTGTGTGTGCGTGTGTATGTGTGTGTGTGTTCTGCTGCAGGCAACTGACTGTTCCAGATTTATGACATGTTTCTATTATCTTGTGATTGTCAACTAATTGTGGGTGGCACGGTGCCGCAGCGATAGAGCTACTGCCTCACAGCGCCAGGGAACCGGGTTCGATCCTGTCTACAGGTGCTTGCCTGTGCGGAGTTTGTACGCTCTCCCCGTGACCTGCGTGGGTTTTTTCCGTGATCTTCACTTTCCTCCCACGCTCCAAAGACGCATAGGTTTGTACGTTAATTGGCTTGGTATATAAATGTAAAATTGTCCCTAGTGTGTGTGTGTGTGTAGGACAGTGTGAGTGTGCGGGGATTGCGGGTCAGCAGGGACTCAGTGGGCCGAAGGGCCTATTTCCGCGCTATATCTCTAAACTTAACTAAACCAAACTAATCTTTAAATCGTTGCCTATTTCCTTCGCTCCATAGAGGCTGCAGCATCCGCTGAGTTTCTCCAGCACTTTTGTCTAATTTCGATTATCCAGCATCTGCAGTTCCTTCTTAAACCCACAAACCTGTATGCGTTTAGAGTGTGGGAGGAAACGGGAGAAACCCCACACGGTCACAGGGAGATCGTGCAAACTCCGTAGAGACAGCACCCATTGTCAGGATCGAACCCGGGTCTCTGGCGCAGTAAGGCAGCAACTCTACCGTTACGCCACCGTGCAGCCCCAAGTTAAGCAATTGCAGTAAAGAAATAATAACTAAATGTGTAGGAAATGCTCAGGTCAGGTTGCATCTGTTAAGAGTGAACCAGGTCACGTTTCGGGTGTTTCACCAAAACGGGGAAAGTTCTGACAAAAATACTAATATGAAAGAGCAGTTTGAGATCAAGGAGGAATATGTGGTGGAGATCTTGAAGAGCATTAAGGTGAATAAATCCCCAGCACCTGATGGGATCTGTCCCAGGTTATTGAGTGAGACTAGAGAGGAGATTGCAGGAGTCTTGATGAAGTTCTTTCCCTCAGCCCCAGTCACAAGCAAGGTAGCGGAGGGCTGGAGAGCAGCTAATGTGGTTCCTTTGTGTAAGAAGGGAGGTGGAGAGAATCCAGGGGTTTATCGGCCCGTGAACCACACATCAGTGTTAGGGAATCTATTGGAGAGGAGTTGTTGGGATACGATTTGGTCCCATGTGGAAGAGAATGGGTTATTTATACCCACACACTGTATACAAGTTTATAACATTAATGAGAGGCTTAGATAGAATAGACAGTCAGATTTTTATTTTCCCAGGATGGAAATACCGAATACTAGAGGCCGTAGCTTTAAGATGAGAGAGACAACATTTAAAGGAGATGTGTGGTGACATTTTTTTTTGTCTAGAGGGTGGTGAGTGCTTGGAACACACTGCCAGGGGTGGTGGTGGAGGCAGATACGATAGTGACATTTAAGAGACCTTAGGATAGGCACATGGGAATGGAGGGATACCGATTATGTGCTGGCAGATAAGAGTTGGTCTTGGCATCATCTTGGGCACAGATGTCGTGGGCCGAAGGGCCTGCTCCTGAGCTCTACTGTTCCACGTTCAAAAAGTTGTTGGCCTGAAGTGTTCATTCTGCTGAGTCGTGGTGAATCTGTGGAATTCTTTGCCACAGAAGGCAGTGGGGGCCAAGTCAGAGGATATTTTTAAGGCGGAGATAGGTAGATTCTTGATTAGTACGGGTGTCAGAGGTTATGGGGAGAAGGCAGGAGAATGGGGTTAGGAGGGAGAGATAGATCAGCCATAATTGAATGGTGGAGTAGACTTGATGGGCCGAATGGCTTAATTCTACCTTATGACCTGATGAGCATTTCCAGCATCCTCTGTTTTTATTTCGGACTGTTTAGCATCTGCCGTATTTTTTTAGCGTCTGGTTTGGTTTGAGCTTGGTTTCCTGTGTTAATTTCCACACTGTGCCATTTGTAAGTGATCATGTCTTGAATAAAAACGTGATCACAATGTGAATGAATCTAATAAATCTGAAGCTTGCACTGCCTTTGGAGTGGAGTTGGGCTGATAAATGTTCAACACATTGACTCAATGTATGCAACTCTCGTTACTTGGTACCTTGTTTATGTTGTACATGTGAGACTGCACCTTAAACCTGTGTGATGCACTATTTATTTTTTTATTTCCTTTTCTCTCTCTCTCTCTCTGTTCAATGATGTACCTTGAATGTAATGTTGCATCAATAAAATATTGTCTCTGCATTATTTGCTCATCTACTCCACAGTCAGATCTGTAGATTGTTGTACAGTGAGATACAGCTACAATGAAAATTGTAAAAATGAAAATGTCAGCTGATTTACATTGGGGAGACTAAGTGGAGGTTGGGCGATCGTTTCGCCGAACACCTCCGCTCAGTCCGCAATAACCTACCTGAACTCCCGGTGGCTCAGCACTTCAACTCCCCCTCCCATTCCCAATCTGACCTCTCTGTCCTGGGTCTCCTCCATTGCCAGAGTGAGCAACACTGGAAATTGGAGGAACAGCACCTCATAATCCGCCTGGGTTGCTTGCGTCCGGATGGCATGAACGTTGAATTCTCCCAATTTTGCTAGCCCTTGCTGTCTCCTCCCCTTCCTTAACCCTCGAGCTGTCTCTTCCCATCCCCCCGCCCTCGGGCTCCTCCTCCTCCCTTTTTCCTTCCTTCCCCCCCCCCCCCCCCCCCCCCCCCCCATCAGTCTGAAGAAGGGTTTCGGCCTGAAACGTCACCTATTTCCTTCGCTCCATAGATGCTGCTGCACCCGCTGAGTTTCTCCAGCATTTTTGTGTACCAATGAAAATCTTGCTTGCATTGATGGCACATAGACTCAGGCAGAAAATCATGAGAGGAATAGATCGAGTAGACACACAAGTCTCTTGCCCAGAGTAGGTGAATCGAGGACCAGAGGACATAGGTTTAAGGTGAGGGGGAAAAAATTTAATAGGAATCTGAGGGGTAACTTTTTCACACAGAGGGTAGTGGGTGTATGGAACAAGCTGCCAGAGGAGGTAGTTGAGGCAGGGACTATCTCAACATTTAAGAAACAGTTAATAGACACAGAATGCTAGATTAACTCAGCGGGACAGGCAGCATCTCTGGAGAGAAAGAATGGGTGATGTTTTGGGTTGAGACCTTTCTTCAGACATAAACAGATGGGCCTGTTACCTCACGGTTTCACACAAAACACACAAAAACATAAAATGTACACAAATTACGCAGGACAGCAGGAAGAATAAAAAACTGCAAAAGCGCAAGACATTAGTGCAAGACACAATCAGAAAAAAAAGTCCATGCAAGAGGTTTAGTTTAGAGATACATGGCGGCAACAGGCCATTCGGCCCACCAAGACCGCACCACCAAGCAGTTTCCGTACTATCCTATGGGGACAATTGCCAGGAGGAGGTGGCAGAATTGACAGGCTAGATGCAGGCAGATTGTTCCCGATGTTGGGGAAGTCCAGAACAAGGGGTCACAGTTTAAGGAATAAGTCTTTTAGGACCGAGATGAGAAGAAAATAAATTCACACAGAGAGTGGTGAATCTGTGGAATTCTCTGCCACAGAAAGTAGTTGAGGCCAGTTCATTGTCTATATTTAAGAGGAAGTTAGATGTGGCCCTTGTGGCTAAAGGGATCAGGGGGTATGGAGAGAAGGCAGGTACAGGATACTGAGTTGGATGATCAGCCATGATCATATTGAATGGCGGTGCAGGCTCGAAGGGCCGAATGGCCTACTACTGCAACTATTTTCTATGTTTCTAAGCCAATTAACCTACTAATATGCATGTTTTTGTAGTGTGGGAGGAAACCAGAGCGCCCAGAGAAAACCCACACGGTCACAGGGAGAACGTATAAGCTCCATACAGATAGCACCCGTAGTCAGGATCAAAGCCGGGTCTCTGCTGCTATAAGGCAGCAACTCTACCGCCTCGCCACCGTGCCACCCCGGAGGATCTGTAGTTTTCCATTGTCAAGGCAGGATTAGGGTTGTTTCCTGAACATGATAGTGTTAGCAAAGTAGCTATTCCTGAACCTGGGCGTGCAACGCAAAGCTTCTGTACCTCTGCTCCGAAACCACTAACAGCAAAAGGAGTGCATGGCCCGGATGGTGGGGATCCGTGATGAAAGATGCCACCATCTTGAGGGAATGAGTGTGTCACAAGATGATAATGATTGATTAAGCAGCAAGGCACTTTGCAACCATGATTAGTTATATCAATGAGGTTTTGAATTATAATCTCTATTGTGGGTTTAGGATCTATATGAGGTTTCGTTTGACCTTGTTCCAATGACCTCTCTGAGGGACAAGGGGGCATGAAACATCGAATTCTCCCAATTTTGTTAGTTTGCATGCTAGTCCCCCTGCTGTCTCAGATCAGATATATCGCTGAAGAACATAAAACAATATCATAAGTCGAACTCAAGTGAATAATCTTGGGTTTTTTAATGCAACTTGCAAATGGGGAAGATACAGAGTCTCGTCACACAAAAAACAGAGTCACCCATCACCCCTCCTCTCTTCAGAGATGCTGCCTGTCCTGCTGAGTTACTCCAGCTTTTTGTGTCTATCTTCGGTTTAAACCAGCATCTGCAGTTCCTTCCTATACAGAGTGCAGAATATAGTTCTCAGCATTGTAGCGCACCAGGTCCATAGACAAAGTCCAATGTCTGCAATGGGGTAGAGGTGAATCAGACAGGACCCTAGCTTTTGGAAGGGCCGTTTAGAAGCCTGACAACAGAAGGAAAAGAAACTGTTCCTGAGTCTGGAGGTGTGCGCTTTCAAGCTTCGAGTAACCTCTGCCTGATGAGAGCAGGGAAAAGTGGGAGTGAGCAGGATGGGACAAGTCTTTGATAATGTCGGCTGTTTTCCCGAGGCAGCCTAATTGTAAATAGAGGCAATGGTGGGGACCTTTCAAAGATCATTCTACTGAATGGAGTAGATAAAATTAAAAAAAAACCCCAACATCATTGAAACTTTCCAAAGGCAAGCTTGCAGATGACACAAAAGTGGGTGGTATTGCAGATAATAGATATAGATATGCCATTTATTGTCACTATACATGTACAATGAGATTAAAAGCAGCTCGTACTCAGTGCATACATATAATTTAGTACAAAAAACAAGAAACAGAAAACAAAAACAAAGGGAGAGGGGGGGATAGGTGCACAATTCTGCGGCGCTATATACATATCTATAAAGGCAAAATGGTGAAGGAGATGTTTAAAGATTATATTAAATATTAAAAATGTTTTTAAAAAAATGTTAAAAATTACATTTACAATACACATTACAGTTCCAAATTTCAGTACGTGGATATAGTAGATGGAAGTTCGGGTGTTGGGCTGTGAAGTCAGTGCATGTGTGAATTAAGAGTAGTTATAGTTTTCGGAAAACAACTATTCCTGAGTCTATTTGTCCTAGATTTGATGCACCTATAGCGCCTTCCAGAGGGCAGCAGGTCGAACAGTCCAAACGCAGGATGGGAGCTGTCCTTGATGATATTCTTTGCCCTGCTAAGGCAGCGGGAGGTGTAAATATCCATCAGGGAGGGGAGAGGGCAGCCAATGATCTTCTGTGCTGTAATGAGGATGGTTGTCAAAAATTGCAGCAGGATCTTGATCTGTTGGGCAGATGGGCTGAGGAATGGTTGATGGAATTTAATACTGAGAATTGTGAGGTGTTACATTTTAAGAAGACTAACAAGGGCAGGACATACACAGTGAACGGTAGGGCCCTGGGGAATGTCGTAGAGCAGCGGGATCTAGGAGTGCAGGTACATAGCTCCTTGAAAGTGACACCACAGGTAGATAAGGTGGTCATAAATGCTTTTGGCACGTTGAACTTCATCAGTCAGAGTATTGAGTATAGAAGTTGGGAGGTCATGCTACAGTTATATTAGACATTGGTGAGACCGCATTTAGGGGACCGCATATTGTGTTCAGTTCTGGGCACCATGATAGATGAAAGATATTGTCAAGCTGGAAAGGGTGCAAAGGCGATTTACAAGGATGTTGCCAGGACTCGAGGGTCTGAGCTATAGGGAGAGGTTGTGCAGGCTAGGACTCTATTCCTTGGAGCACAGGTGGATGAGGGGTGATCTTAGAGAGGTGCACAAAATCATGAGAGGATTCGATCGGATAGACACACAGAGCCTCTTGGCCAGAGTAGGGGAATCAAGAACGAGAGGACATTGGTTTAAGTTGAGAGGGAAAGATTTCATAGGAACCTGAGGGGTAACGTTTTTGCACAATGGGTGGTGGGTGTATGGAACGAGCTGACGGAGGAGGTAGTTGAGGCAGGTACTATCACAATGTTTAAGAAACATTTAGACAGGTACATGGATAGGACAGGTTTAGAGAGACAAATGCAGGCAGGTGGGACTTGTGTAGATGGAGCATGCTGGTCAATGTGGGCAAGTTGGGCCAAAGCACCTGTTTCCAGGACACTATGACTAGTCAACATCCACGAATCTCTGCAATTTCTTACATCAATAGGCAGAGATAATCCCTGACCAAACATTGATGCATCCCGACCATTGCATTCTGTGGGTGCATCTGTAAAAGTTGCACCGTAGTGTAGACTAATCTGGCACCTAATCTGTACACTGCAAAGAACCATTCATGGGATTACTTGTTTAAGAAGAAACTGCAGATGCTGGAAAAATCGAAGGCAGACAAAAATGCTGGAGAAACTCAGCGGGTGAGACAGCATCTATGGAGCGAAGGAATAGGTGACGTTTCGGGTCTCGACCCGAAACGTCACCTATTCCTTCGCTCCATAGATGCTGCCTCACCCGCTGAGTTTCTGCATTAATGGAATTACAACCAATTAATTTTCCTGGCGTTGTTTGTCGCTATCGAGGGCAACATTTATTGCCTTAAAAATGAATTCTAACCAGTGTTTTAAACCTTGCTCATGTTCAATTATGCCGTGGGAGCTTTAATATTCACCACACCAATCATGCCATCTTAGCTTGCCATACTCCCCATGTTCATAAGTTCACAACCTACACAAGCGGAATTAGGCCATTCGGCCCATCAAGTCTACTCCGCCATTCAACCATAGCTGATCTATCTGTCCCTCTCAACCCCGTTCTCCTGACCTCTCCCCGTAACTCCTGACACCTGTATTAATCGAGAGTCTAGCAGTGTTCACCTTAAAAATATCCATTGACTTGGCCTCCACATCCTTCTGTGGCAATGAATTCCACAGATTCACCACCCTCTGACTAAAGAAATTCCTCCTCATCTCTTTTCTAAAGGTACATCCTTTTATTCTGAGGCTTGAGTCTCTGGTCCTGGACTCTCCCACTAGTGGAAACATCCTCTCCACGTCCACTCCATCCAGGCCTTTCACTATTTGGTAAGTTTCAAAGAGGTTTTCCCCTCATTCCTTCTTAAGAATAAGGAATAGGCCATTTAGGACTGAGATGAGGAAAATGAATTTTACCCAGAGAGTTGCGAATCAGTGGAATTCTTTGCCACAGAAGGCAGCAGAGGCTAATTCACTGGATGTTTTCAAGAGAGTTAGATTTAGCTCTTAGGGCTAACGGAATCAAGGGATGTGGGGGAAAAGCAGGAACGTGGTACTGATTTTGAGTGATCAGCCATGATCATATTGAATGGCGGTGCTGGCTCGAAGGGCCGAATGGGCTACTCCTGCACCTACTTTCTATGTTTCTAAACTCCAGCACAGGGGCAGTGCTGTCAAAAGCTCATCGTATGTTAACCCAATCATTCCTGAGGTCCATGTTCCACTAGAGGAGGGCAACATGGAATTCTCTCTCTGCCACTAATCTGGATTATGTGGTCACATGTGAGGGGGAGTCTTGAACTTTGACGGAGAGAGAAGACCAATGTTAGCTTGTGATGCCCAACATCCATGCTGCAAGCAGACACAGCGAGGTGAGATAAAGTTGGTTCCAAAACTGCTGGAAAACAGTCCGCAATCAAGAGAGCTTATCGCTGGTGCAGCGGTAGAGTTGCTGCCAGAGTCCCGGGTTCGATCCTGACTACGGGTGCTGTCTGTACGCAGTTTGTACGTTCTCCCCGTGACCTGCGTGCGTTTTCTCCTGGATCTCCGCTCTCCTCCCACACTCCAAAGACGTACAGGTTTGAAGGTTAATTGGCTTCGGTAAAATTGTAGATTGTCCCTAGTGTGTGTAGGATAGTGTTGGGGTGCAGAGATCACTGGTCGGCACGGACTCGGTGGGCCGAAGGGCCCGTTTCTGCGCTGTATCTCCAATCCAAAGTAAACTAAGGTTCAGTGTGAGTTGGCCCACAACAGATATTAACTCCAAGGAACTTGAGGACTCATAAACATCTTCACTTCGGCACCATTGATGCTGAGTGTTGCATGTACCCCACCACATAAGGGACATTAGGCAGCACTTGCTTGTGAAGGGTGAACGTGGATAGGCTGGTGACCCATTGCCGGTGCCCCTCCAGCAATGTGCCCGCCACCTAACAAAGGTTGGATCCAGCACAATATCTTCTCAACAACTCCATTAGGTCGGCTTGCCACAGATCATTCATCTCAGAGATTCAATCCACCATTCAACATCCATAAAAGAGTCTATTGATTCACTGTAAGTTCAGTTTATTATCACGTGTAATGAGGTACAGTGAAAAGCTTTTGTTGTGTGCTAACCAGTCAGCGGAAAGACAATACATGATTACAATCGAGCCGTCCACAGTGTACAGATACATGATAAGGGAATAATGTGAATAACGTTTGGTGCAAGAAAAAGCCAGTAAAGTCCAATCAACTCGGTGGGTCGAAGGGCCTGTTTCCGCGCAGTATCTCTAAGTATAATGAACAAATAAGGGAGTGTGACATTAAACCTGACATTAGTAGGAAGTGTGTGCTGGGCTGTTCAGATCCTCAAGTGGTTCAGTCAAAGGTTAAACAAACGCACCCTGCAGAATCCAGTCATGTCTCCCCCACTATGCGCAATCAGCTGTTCAGTTCTGCCTCACAGGGCCAGAGTCCCCGGTTCGATTCAGACCTCGGGAGCTGTCTGCGTGGAGTCTGCACGTTCTCCCTGTGCCTGTGTGGGTGTTCTTCAGACTGAAGTAACTTCAGTAACAGACAGTAACTTCAGACCCACTGAGTTACGCCAGCATTTTGTGTCTACCTAAGGGTGCAGAGAAGGTTTACGAGGATGGAATGTTTATGAGTCTAAAGAAGGGTTTCGGCCCGAAACGTTGCCTATTTCCTTCGCTCCATAGATGCTGCTGCACCCGCTGAGTTTCTCCAGCTTTTTTGGTAAACCTTCGATTCTCCAGCATCTGCAGTTCCTTCTTAAACACAGGTTTACGAGGATGTTGCCGGGGCTGAGGGCCTGAGCTACAGGGAGAGATTGACCAGGCTAGGACTCCAGTCCTTAGAGTGCAGGAAGCTGAGCGGTGATCTTATAGAGGTGTACAAAATCATGATAGGGTGAATGCACAGAGTCGGTGTAAGAATTTGAGGCAAAATCTTTTCACACAGAGGGTGGTGAGTATGTGGAATGAGCTGCAGAGGACACAGCTGAGGCAAATACAATAACAACATTTAAAGTGCATTTGGACGGGTACATGGATAAGAAAGATTTCGAGAGATATGGGTGAAAAGTGGGCAGATGAGCCTAGCTCAGATGGGGCATTTTTGTCGTGTGGATGAGTTGGGTGGAAGGGCCATGCGGCATGATGCTAGGGTTGTATTGTGTTGCACCTCAAGATCCCTCTGTATATCTTGTTCTTACCACGAACTAACAGGTTTTGCAAAATATGAACGGCTGGAAGAACTCAGATGCCTACCACTTTAGTCTAGTTTAGTTCAGAGATACAGCACGGAAACAGGCCCTTCGGCCCACCGAGTCCGAACCGACCATCGATCCCCGCACATTAATACCACCCTACACACTCTGGGGACAATTTTACATTCTACAATTCTACAAAGCTGTATGTCTTTGGAGTGTGGGAGGAAACCAAAGATCTCGGAGAAAACCCACGCAGGTCACGGGGAGAACGTACAAACTCCGTACGGACAGCACCCGTAGTCAGGATTGAACCCAGGACCCAGTGCTCTGGCGCTGTAAGGCAGCAACTCTATCGCTGCGCCACCGTGCCGCGCACTTACTCTACGCCTAACTATTACATTTGACCTCCCCACAGGTAATGCCTCGTACTTGTTCAGATTAAATTAAACGCCATCTGCCATCGCTCTGCCCAAATCTGTGACTGATGAAACTGATAGTTTAAATGGAGGTTTGCAGGGCAGGTTATTTCCACAGAGAGTGGTGGGTGACTAAAACACACTGCCAAGGCAGAACCAATCATGCATTTGAGAGACTCTTGGATGGGCACATGCATATGCAGGGAAGGTTTTAGTTTAGCTTAGTTTAGTTTAGAGATACAGCGCAGAAACATACCCTTTGGCCCACCGAGTCTGCACCGACCAGCGATCCCCGCTCACTAACACTATCCTGGTAGTCAGGGTCGGACCCAGGTATCTGACGCTATATGGCAGCAACACTATTGCGATGTCACCGTGCTGCCCCACCCGTGTTTAGTTCAGTTTCGTTTTGCTTAGTTTATTGTCATGTGTACCGAGGGACAATGAAAAGCTGAAGAAAATGATGAATGAATGAATGAATGAATGAAAACTTTATTGTCATTCAGATATACACCTAGACACAGTGCACCTTGAACGAAATTTCGTTGCATTTTACTCTCCAAAATCAGTTAATAGTTAAAAATTCCAGGTGCGTCCATAAAAATGCCTCATGCGCATGGTTCTGTAAAATAAATATATATAAAAAAGTTTTTAAAAAGTGACGATATTTAGAAAGCAGTGAAGAGTCCCCTGACATCAACCTGAAGAAGGGTCTCAACCCGAAACATCAGCCATTCCTTCTCTCCAGAGATGCTGCCTGCCCCACTGAGTTACTCCAGCATTTTGTGTCTATCTTCGATTTTAACCAGCATCTGCAGTTCCTTCCTGGACAGTGAAAAAATGTTGTTGTGTGCTGTCCAATCAGTGGAAAGATTATACACGATCACTATCCAGCCGTCCACAGATACATGAAAAAGCGAATAATGTTTAGTGCAAAATAAAGTCCAGTGAAGTCCGATTAAAAATAGACTGAGGGCCTCCATTAGTAGGTCAAGACCGCTCTCTAGTTATTGATAGGATGGTTCAGTTGCCTGATAACAGCTGGGAGGAAACTGTCCCTGTATTTGAGGTGCAGTTGTTGTTTTACTCCACTAGGTGGCTGCAGGAGGGAGCTCTCTGTGTCTATTGGACTCAAGGCCACGTTACGCGGGGCTATGGGATGAGCGGAGAGGAAATTCAGGCTGCGAGCTGAATCAAACGGCCCTGCCCAGAGTGACGCTGCGCTCACAGACTGGCTCCAACTCCTTTCCAGAGCAGCAGCTACAAACTCCTCCACCAACCCTGGCCATCAGGCAACCCTTTCTTGATTAGTACGGGTGTCAGAGGTTATGGGGAGAAGGCAGGAGAATGGGTTAGCAGGGAGAGATAGATCAGCTATGATTGAATGGCGGAGTAGACGATGGGCCGAATGGCCTGATTCTGCTCCTATCACTTACAATCTTACGATCTTTTAAAATAACTTTTTTCGGAGAAAAGCTTCTGATTCCCATTTAACAGTGGCAGGAATGATGGCGCAGCTGTAGAATTGCTGCCCGACAGCGCCAGACCTGGGTTCGATCCTGACTACGGGTGCTGTCTGTACGGAGTTTGTACGTAGTGGGTTTTCTCCAAGGTCTTCGGTTTCCTCCCACACTCCAAAGACGTACAAGTTTGTAGGTTAATTGACTTGGTATAAATGTAAATGTAAAATTGGCCCTAGTGTGCGTAGGGTAGTGCGGGGATCGCTTGTCCGTGCAGATTCAGTTGGCCGAAGGGCCTGTTTCTGTGCTGTATCTCTAAACTAAACTACAGTGGCTTGCAAAAGTATTCATACCCCTTGAACTTTTCCACATTTTGTCACGTTACAACCACAAACGTAAATGTATTTTATTGGGATTTTATGTGATAGACCAACACAAAGTGGCGCATAATTGTGAAGTGGAAAGAAAATGATACATGGTTTTCAAATTTTTTTACAAATAAAAAACTGAAAAGTGTGGCGTGCAAAAGTATTCAGCCCCCTTTACTCTGATACCCCTAAATAAAATCCAGTGCAACCAATTGCCTTCAGAAGTCACCTAATTAGTAAATAGAGTCCACTTGTGTGTAATCTAATGTCAGTATAAATACAGCTGTTCTGTGAAGGCCTCAGAGGTTTGTTAGAGAACATTAGTGAACAAACAGCATCATGAAGCCCAAGGAACACACCAGACAGGTCAGGGATAAAGTTGTGGAGAAGTTTAAAGCAGGGTTAGGTTATAAATAAATATCCCAAGCTTTATCACGGAGCACTGTTCAATCCATCATCCGAAAATGGAAAGAGTATGGCACAACTGCAAAACCTACCAAGACATGGCCGTCCACTTAAACTGATAGGCCGGGCAAGGAGAGCATTGATCAGAGAAGCAGCCAAGAGGCCCATGGTAACTCTGGAGGAGCTGCAGAGATCCACAGCTCAGGTGGGAGAATCTATCCACAGGACAACTATTAGTCGTGCACTCCACAAATCGGGCCTTTATGGAGAAAGCCATTGTTGAAAAAAAGCCATAAGAAGTCCTGTTTGCAGTTTGCCACAAGCCATGTGGGGGACACAGCAAACATGTGGAGGAAGGTGCTCTGGTCAGATGAGACCAAAATTGAAGTTTTTGGCCTAAATGCAAAACGCTATGTGTGGCGGAAAACTAACACTGCACATCACCCTGAACACACCATCCCCACTGTGAAACATGGTGGTGGCAGCATCATGCTGTGGGGATGCTTTTCTTCAGCAGGGACAGGGAAGCTGGTCAGCGTTGATGGGAAGATGGATGGAGCCAAATACAGGGCAATCTTGGAAGAAAACCTGTTAGAGTCTGCAAAAGACTTGAGACTGGGGCGGAGGTTCACCTTCCAGCAGGACAACGACCCTAAATATACAGCCAGAGCTACAATGGAATGGTTTAGATCAAAGCATATTCATGTGTTAGAATGGCCCAGTCAAAGTCCAGACCTAAATCCAATTGAGAATCTCTGGCAAGACTTGAAAATTGCTGTTCACAGACGCTCTCCATCCAATCTGACTGAGCTTGAGCTATTTTGCAAAGAAGAATGGGCAAAAATTTCAGTCTCTAGATGTGCAAAGCTGGTAGAGACATACCCCAAAAGACTTGCAGCTGTAATTGCAGCGAAAGGTGGTTCTACAAAGTATTGACTCAGGGGGGCTGAATACTTTTGCACGCCACACTTTTCAGTTTTTTATTTGTAAAAAGATTTGAAAACCATGTATCATTTTCCTTCCACTTCACAATTATGCACCACTTTGTGTTGGTCTATCACATAAAATCCCAATAAAATACATTTACGTTTGTGGTTGTAACGTGACAAAATGTGGAAAAGTTCAAGGAGTATGAATACTTTTGCAAGCCACTGTAAAATGGTAAGCAGTGAAGTTCTTCCAGCAGTTCATATTTTGCAAAACCTACTGTGGGTTTGGCAACTGCATAAATCAGAAATAAAAGTAATATTCTTTTTAATCAGAGCATGTTGCAAATCATTTGAGGGAATAACCTAACTTTAAACATTAAATGAATTTTGGAAATTTGAACTACCAGGAATTAATTTCTGGTCAGCTACGAATAAATGATAACTAAACAAACAAAATTGCTCAGTCTGAAAAAGTGGTCTCAACCCAGTGCATTCAAAAGAGAGTTAGACTGAGGGCTAGCAGAATCAAGGGGTATGGGGAGAAGGCAGGAGCGGGGTACTGATTGTGGATGATCAGCCCTGATCACATTGAATGGTGGTGCTGGCTCGACGGGCCGAATGGCCTACTCCTGCACCTATTGTCCATGTATCGGCTTGTACATTGTGATTTTCGGGGAACTATGTACCTGTACTGCCAGATTCCTCTGCTCTACAACACTCCCCAGGGCCGTGCCGTTCACCGTGAAGGTCCTGTCCTGGTTTGACTTCCCATGTGTAGGGGAAAGAATGTGTGCAACCATTAGTTAGTCATAGGATTAGCTCCTACAGTCCACACCCTCAATTGTGGAATTGTTGCCCACACATAATTCTAGCAACACTAAGCCCCAGCACTAGTTTAGTTTAGTTTAGAGATACTTTTTTTTTTTTTTTTTTGCATTTCACCATTTATTTTATTTCAACAAAATCTGAACATTGAAATTGCACCCCCATTTTCTTCATTAAACTGGTCATAGATGTAGCAACAAATCCCCTGCATCCCACTTCTACAGAGGAAATCTTGCTCTTCCAGCCATTCTGGGCAGCTTCAGTTGCTAGTTCAGAGTACACGGTAATTTTGTAAGTTTCACGGTAATTTTCCTTTCATAAGCTTCTTCAACACCATCTTCCCACGGAACCGTCAATTCCACAACGGAGAAGCTTCTGGCTGTCTACCCTATCTACGCCTCTCATATTTTTTATATATTTCTTTCAAGTCTCCCCTAAACCTCCGACGTTCCAGAGAAAACTATCCAAGCCTGTCCAACCTCTCCCTATAGCTGAAACCCTCTAATCCAGGCATCATTCTGGGAAACCTCCTCCTTTCTGGTAACGTTCCCCCCGTGACCACGTGGGTTTCCTCTGGGTTTTCTGGTTTTGTCCCAAATCCCAATGGCGTGCAGGTTGTTGGTCAATTGGCCTTCTCTAAAATATTCCCCTGGTGTATAGGCAGTGTTATTACACAGAAGGTTTAAGAAGGAACTGCAGATGCCCCCCCCTCACCCTACATCAGTCTGAAGAAGGGTTTCGGCCCGAAACGTTGCCTATTTCCTTCGCTCCATACGTGATAACATAGAACTCGTGTGAACGGGCGATCGACCGTTGAGAAAGTTCAGTTTAGTTTAGTTTTGTGTCACGTGTACTGAGGTACAGCGGAAAGCTTCTTGTTGCAGGCTATCCAGTCCGCGAAAATGCTACGCATGATTGCAATCAAGGCGCCCACACTGTACAGATGCAGGATAAAGGGAATAACGTTAAGTGCAAAATTAAGTCTCATGAAGTCCGATTAGAGGCACAAAGTGCTGGACTAACTCAGCGGGTCAGGCAGTATCTCTGGAGAAAAGGAATAGATGAGGTTTCGGTCGAGGAGGAGGGGGAGGGGGGGGGGAGGGGGAGGGGGTGTGGGGCCGTCAGAGAAACTTGAGGTATGAAAGGCCGACCAGGGTGAAAAGAGGGGATGCCGGGGTTTCTTGAAGTTAGAGAAATCAACGTTCATACCACTGGGATGTAGGCTGCCCAAGCGAAATATGAGGTGCTGTGCCTCCAAAGTCCGTTTAATGATGGGCCAAAGGGCCTGTTTCCGTGCTGTATCTCTAAACTAATCAACCACTTAGACCACAAGCAGCGATCAGCTGCAACCCTGGGTTAATGCTGTTCCTCCTTACTTTGCCAAGCCACCCTGACACAGTGCATTGCTGAATCATATTTCTGATGCACTGGGTTATGAGGGGAAGGTCAGCCTGACATCAGATGATGTTCGCTCACCGTGACCACTGACTGATAATTGTTCCAGAGCTGCTGTGTTTAATCTTTAAAAGAAACATCAATGTGGGGGGCGGCACGGTGGCGCAGTGGTAGAGTTGCTGCCTTACGGCGCCAGAGGCCCCTGGTGCGAACCTGACTACGAGTGCTTGTCTGTACGGAGTCTGTATGCTCTCCCTGTGGCCAGCAATCACCTTGTACACTACAGGGGCTGTCCCACTGTACGAGCTAATTCAAGAGTTCTCCCGAGTTTGCCCTGATTCGAACTCGGAGAATTACGGTAATGGCCGCTCGCAGGTACTCGGGGCTCTCGTCGACATTTTTCAATTTTTCAACATGTTAAAAAATCTTCACGCGTCTTCACGAGCTTACCGCGTTTCCCGAGTACCTGCCGTTAGCGTTTTACGAGCCGCTAAGAGACGTCCCGAGCTCCGACGTACCCGCAACGTACATTCCACGTGCTTACCACGATTTTCTTTTAAACTCGGGAGAGCTCTTGAATTAGCTCGTACAGTGGAACAGGCCCTTTGCACTATCCTACACATACTAGGGACAATTTTACAACTTACCAAAGACAATTGATCTACAAAGACCCGCAGGCCTTTGGAGCGTGGGTGGAAACCGGAGCACATGGAGAAAACCCACGCAGGTCACGGGACGAAAGTACGAACTCCGTACAGACAGCACCCGTGGTCAGGGTCGAACCTGGTTCTCTAACGCTGTAAAGCAGCAACTCTACCGCTGCGCCACCGTGTCGCTGCTCTGTACAACACGTCTTGGCCGTAGAAAAGTGATTTCTACCAATAAAATAATCCCTAACCATTTCCATTTGATTTAGCATAGATTTGTCACCTGCCATAACATCAAATACAAATTATTTGAAAAAGAACAGTTCGAAGATGAAAGTCATCGGTGTATTTCTCTTGCCTTTTCACAGCTTCTGAAACACCTCAAAGCACTTCAAATGTTCTTTTTAAAATTCAGCACTGCACTCATACGGAAAAACTGGGTTATTTACAGAATAGCATAATATTATATGCTATCGGAATGGATTAAATTCAAAATATTTTGCTTAAATAAGAAGAGCTTTGCAAGGTTTTCCGCACCTTTCTAGTTTCATTTCAAAGGACGGTTAGTGACATTCAAAGAAGCCAAGCGTTTTATGTAACTCCTGGCCTCCAGGCAAACAAAGTCCCAAGTATTTCCTCCTAATGATTGCATTCTGCCAACAGTTGCCCATAACAACAGCCATCATTTAAATCGTGAACTCCTCACTGCAGTAGAGTTTCGTTCAGCGATGCAGCACGGAAATAAGGCCCTTCGGCCCACAGACCATTGATCACCCGTTCACATTAGTTCTAGGTTATCCCACTTTCTCATCGGCTCCCTAAACGCTCAAAAAGACTAGGCTTGTATTCACTGGAGTTTAAAGGATGAGGGGGATCTTATAGAAACACATAAAATTATAAAAGGACTGGACAAGCTAGATGCAGGAACAATGTTCCCAATATTGGGCGAGTCCAGAACCAGGGACCACAGTCTTAGAATAAAGGGGATGCCATTTAAGACTGAGGTGAGGTAAAACTTTTTCACCCAGAGAGTTGTGAATTTATGGAATTCCCTGCCACAGAGGGCAGTGGAGGCCAAATCACTGGATGGGTTTAAGAGAGAGTTAGATAGAGCCCTAGGGGCTAGTGGTGTCAAGGGATATGGGGAGAAGGCAGGCACGGGTTATTGATTGGGGACGATCAGCCATGATCACAATGAATGGCGGTGCTGGCTGGAAGGGCCGAATGGCCTCCTCTTGCACCTATTTTCTATGTTTCTTCTGTTTCCACTAGGAGCAATTTACAGAGGGTCAATTAACCCGCACGTCTTTGGGATGTGGGAGGAAACCGGAGCACCCGGAGGAAATCCACACGGTCTCAGGGAGAACGTGCAAACACCACATAAAGTGCACCAGAGGTCATTCTTCATAGGACTTAGACAGGAACTTGGTTGTGTGTCATTAGCTCCCCGCCATTGGAATTTAGATTTGACCATTGACTTGCCCAAAGTTTATCCGGGCGTCTTTGGAATGTGGGAGGAAACCACAGCTGCAGGAGGAAACGCACGCGGTCACTGCGAGAACGTGCAAACACCGCACCGACAGCACCCGAGGTCGGGATCGAAGCCGTGTCTCTGGCGCTGTGATGCAGCAGCTACCCTGCTGTGCCGCTCAGTTGCCATGCGTTGCTCAGTTCTTTGCAATGACTCACTTTCTTTGCAAATGACAAAGTGTTTGCAATGACTCAGTTAATCAAACACTTGTTTGGTTTAGTTTAGTTTAGAGATACAGCGCAGAAACAGGCCCTTCGGCCCACTGAGTCTACAACGACCAGCGACCCCCGCACATTAACACTATCCTACGCACACTGGGGACAATTCACACTTATACCATGCCAATTCATCTATAAACCTGGACGTCTTTGGAGTGTGGGAGGAAACCCACGCAGGTCACAGGGAGAACGTACAAACTCCGTCCAGACAGTGCCCGTATTCGGGATTGAATGCGGGTCTCTGGCGCTGTCAGGCAGCAACTCTACCGCTGCTCCACCGTGATAGAAGGCTCCTCCGCACCTCATTTCCTCCTTCCCTCTGTCAGCCTTTTGTTCGTGAGGCTTTGAGCTATCAGCCAGGTCGCCATTTTCATAGGGACGAGTGTTAATGGTGGGCAGCAAGATTTGTTTCATTGCTTCAGTGAAGTAGGGGTGGATTATAAGGGGTGTGCTGCCTTCAGAAAGAGTTACTAAACCAACCTGACGAAGGGTCCCAACCCGAAACGTCACCTATCCATGTTCTCCAGAGATGCTGCCTGACCTGCTGAGTTACTCCAGCATTTTGTGTCTATCTTTGGTATAAACCAGTATCTGCTGTTCCTCTTTATTACCAAACCAACCTTTGGGCGGATTTATAAACGCTTTAATACATGCTCCTCCTACCATCCGGGAGGCGCTACAGGTCTCTCCGTTGCCGAACCAGCAGGTCGAGGAACAGCTTCTTTTCCGGCGGCTGTACTAAACTGAACAACGTGACGAAGGGTCCCAACCCGAAACCCACCTATCCCCCCCCCCCCCCCCCCCGGACCTTATTTTTTTTTTAATTCAAATCGTTTGCTATGTCGCTCTTCAAGGGAGATGCTAAATGCATTTCGTTGTCTCTGTACTGTACACTGACAATGACAATTAAAATTGAATCTGAATCTGAATCTGAATCTGACATGCAGAATTTAGTTAACCTTCGTAAGGGAGGCACTGTGGTGCAGCTGGTAGAGCAGCTGCCTCACAGCACCGGTGGTCTGAGTTCAATCCTGACCTCGGGGGCTGCCTGTATGGAACTTGCTCGTTCTCCCTGTGACTGCGTGGGTTTCCTTCAGGTGCCCCGGTTTCCGCCCACACCCCAAATACGAGCGTGTTTGAAGATGAATTAGCCTCTGTAAATGAGGTCTGATGTTGAGGGCGTGGATGAGAAAGTGGGATAACATAGAACCAGTGTGAACAATGGTCAGTATTGACTAAATGGGCCGAAGGGCCTGTTTCCATGCTGTATCTCTAAACAAACCATCACAAAGCAGATTCACTTTGATACCAATGGCAAAGCATTTGAAATGTAGTTGGGTTTAGAGATACAGCATGGAAACAGGCCATTCAGCCCACCGAGTCCGCGCCAACCATCGATCATACTAGTTCTATGTTATCCAACTTTCTCACCCACTCCCGACAAGTTTGGGGCAACGTACAGAGAGGACCAATTAACTTACAGACATGCACGTCTTTGGGATGTGGGAAGAAACCAACACGGTCACAGGGAGAACGTGCAAACTCCGCACAGACAGCACTTGAGGTCAGGATCGAACTTGGGTCTCTGGCGCTGTGAGGCAGCGGCTCTACCACAAGTAGATAAACTGTAATAATAATGAAAACAACCTGCGTGTTGTGATGTACCCCGTGCGTTTAAAGATGTTACATAAATCTAAATCCCCTCATTCTTTGCTGTACTGTTATACTCTTGCTGGCAAAGTATTATCTTATTGCTTTATATCTCTTTATTATTCAATGGTTCTTTGGTTCGTTATTATCACGGATACCAAGGTACTTCTCCGTGGATTGTCACCTTGTCGTGGTGGAGAAGCTTGTGTGGACCTGAGATCCTGAGAGCGATGCCGTCTGGAGCTATGCTCCCGGTAGGGCCACCCATGGCGGTAAGGTGTTTTTTAAATTGCTTGAGCTTTTTCCGGGTCTACGTCCGTGCCCGCCTGTCCCTGGAGAGGGAACACGCGGTGTCCGTGGGGACTTTGGAGGCCTCCGTGAATGCTGGTCGCCGTTGGAGGTCGAGTGTTTTGTCGATAAAGTTGACGTTATATTAATTTGATGATCGTTTGTTTGTAGACTGTCAACATGGGCAGTCTTTGATTGTGTTAATACTCTATGTTTATTTTTATTTTTTGAATAAAAGTAGTTTCATATTAAAAAAAAATTAAAAAAATTAAAATTTTTAAAAATGGCGGTAAGGTCGAGGGGGAGGACTCTGACAAAGAGCAATCCAACCAAGACCCCAACGGTGGAACAGGCAGAGGACGATGGCTGACCTTAGTGGAGCATCACAACGGCTGGGAAGGCGGATGAAGGTTGCAGCAGAAAAGGGTCTCCGGTCGTCTTGGACTCCATGCCAAGGGATCCTGACCCAGATCTGTCATGGACCGCGTGGTGGCTGTCTGTGCACCAGTCTCCCTACATTAAACAAAGTCACGCACAGGCGTCCCCCAAATAGGGAATAGCACCCTGCAGACACCCATGGTCAGCCACGACTGAAGGGGGCCTAATACCAAGGTACAGTGAAATTATTTTTTTTGCAACCAGAATATTGCCATACTCTGGGAGATTGCAACCTTCACGTGGTCCACCCTGTTTCAACTAATGCAATCAACCTGGTATGCACAATGAAACAAGATCAAATAGAACAAGTTGTCCTACAACTTTAGGCTGTGCACGGCATACGCAAGAAGAAGAAGATTGCCGTACATAAGTATAGACCCATTCAAGTACATAATGTATAGACACATATGCAAGAGTCACCAGGTTTTGGCACCATACAGTCCCAGCCATGAAGGCCCATTGTAGCTGTCTCCTCCATCCAGATAGTCCCGTGAACTGTTGTCCCTCTCCGTGCCCGGCCACCTTCAGCCTTCATGCCCCGCACACGGGCTTGAGGACGCGGAATGTAAGTTACCCCCTGGTTCTTCCTAGCGTCCCTTTGTCCAGCGTCCACCATCGCCGAATCCATCCACCCTCCTCTCCGGTTGCTGGTCCTCAGGAGCGAGCAGGGACGGGCTTGGTGGCCACCCATCTCCGGACGAGCCGGGCCTGTTGTCAGGGTTTAGCCGCAGCTCACCGGGGCCTCAATGGTACCCTCAGGTAAGAAATAATGCAACCCGCACCTAATGTCAAAGCAGGAAGGTTCCTGGACGACAGGCCCAGACTAGGCAGCACTACGGGATTTGAGGAAACATCCACTTTATTTCAGGAGAAATCCCGCAATGTAGGCTGGGCAAGGAAGAGAGCTGAGAACAGACACAGAATGCTGGAGAAACTCAGCGGGTCAGGCAGCATCTCTGGAGAGAAAAAGAATAGGTGTAGTAATTCATGCGTTGTGAATAAAACTACCTTTATTGGCAAATACAACTGTATAACACACGCGCGCTAAGTCAGAGTTCCAGCAAGGTCTCTGCTGCTGCTGCAGGACACACCCGTGGACTCGCAAAAACTCCCGCCAAACTCGGGCACGTGACTGTTCCACCTCTACTGACAAGGGTTCGATCTATAAGTGGTTCAACCACCAGATGGCGCCACATGGGTGACGTTTCAGGTCGAGACCCTTCTTCAGACTGAGAGTTAGTGGAGAGGGAAACGAGAGGTGTAGAAGGTAAACAGCACGAATGAATGGGAGATATGCAAAAAGCAACGATGATCAAGGAAAGGTGGAGCCCACAATGGTCCATTGTTGGCTGTGTGCTGGGTGATAACAAGTTACACTGCCAGTGGAACTCAACAGTGACGGCAACTAGGGTGTGGGAGGGATGGAGAGAGAGGGGATGCAAGGGTTACTTGGAGTTAGAGATATCAAGATTCATATTGTGTAGGAAGGAACTGCAGATGCTGGTTTAAACCGAAGATAGACTCAAAAAGCTGGAGTAACTCAGGGGGACAGGCAGCATCTCTGGAGAGAAGGAATGGGTGACATTTCGGGTTGAGATGCCTGAAGAAGGGTCTCCAGCGTTTTGCTTCTATATTCAAGATTTATATCGCTGGGGTGTAAGCTGCCCAAGCGAAATATGAGGTGCTGTTTCTCCTCACTCGTTGGGCCTCACTCTGACAGTGGAGGAGGCCCAGGACAGAAAGGTCAGTGAGGGAATGGGATGGGAGTTAAAGTGTTTGGCAACCGGGAGATTGTGCAGCCCAAGGCGGACTGAGCGTAGGTGTGTAGCGAAACGATCGGCAAGTCTGCGCTTGGTCTCGCCGATGTAATGGAGTCCACAGCTGGAACTTAAGTCAGAGGGTGGTGAATCTGTGGAATTCACTGCCACAGACGACTGTGGAGGCCAAGTCAATGGATACTTTTAAGGTGATCTCTGATAGATTCTTGATTAGTACGTGTGTCAGGGGTTATGGGGAGAAGGCAGGGGAATGGGGTTGAGAGGGAGAGATTGATCAGCCATGATTGAATGGCGTAGTAGTCTTGATGGGCAGTGTGGGAGGAACTAAATCTAAGTAAAGTAAGTAAGATATGGCCTCCATAATCCTCTGGATTAAAGATTAGTGATTCACCCTTCTCCATGAAGAGAAATTACTGCACATCTGAGTTTAAAACAAATATCCCCTAATCTTGAAACTATGTCCCACGATTCAGGACTCACCCACCAGTGTACGTCATAAGGTCATAAGTGATAGCAGTAGAATTAGGCCATTGGGCCCATCAAATCTACTCCGCCATTCAATTATGGCTGATCTATAATGTCCCCATAACCCCTGACACCCGTACTAATCAAAAATCTATCTATCTCTGCCTTAAAAATACTCAATGACTTGGCCTCCACAGCCTTCTGTGGCAAAGATTTCCACAGATTCCCCACCCTCTGACTAAATAACTACCGTGTCATATTAGTTTAGTTTAATTTAGTTGTGTTTATTATTGTAACGTGTACCGAGGCACAGTGCAATGTTTGTTTTTGCGACTATCCAGTCAGCAAAAAGACTATGCACGATTACAATCAAACCTCCCACCGTGTACAGACACAGAATAAGGGGAATAACGTTTAGTACAAGACAAAGTCCAGTAAAGTCCCATTAAAGATAGTCTGAGCATCTCCAATGAATGAGGATGGTGGGTCAGGAACGCACGCGGGGAAAACCCAAGGGGGGGATTGGACCTGGGTCTCTGACGCAGTGAGGCAGCAACTCTACCGCTGCGCCACTGTGCCGCACAAGGGTGTCTTGGCAACACATGACAAATCTGCCCTTTTACACAATAGACAATAGGTGCAGGAGTAGGCCATTCGGCCCTTCGAGCCAGCACCGCCATTCAATGTGATCATGGTTGATCATCCCCAATCAGTACCCCGTTCCTGCCTTCTCCCCATATCCCCTGACTCCGCTATTTTTAAGAGCCCTATCTAGCTCTCTCTTGAAAGCATCCAGAGAACCCGTCTCCACCGCCCTCTGAGGCAGAGAATTCCACAGACTCGCCACTCTCTGTGAGAAAAAGTGTTTCCTCGTCTCCGTTCTAAATGGCTTACTCCTTATTCTTAAACTTGCCTGTGAATGGTGCAGAAGAGCTTTTGGACTTTCCTCATTTAAACATCCCGTTCACCTTGAACCCGACTTCACCACCCTATTATGATTTAACGTGGTTTGGTGTCAAATTTTATTTCATAATGCTCTTCTGAAACACCATATGATCACTTGTTATCTCATTGTTTATCGCTGCTCATCATTCCTATCAAAATCTTAACCCCCCCTTACTTTTTAGTTTTGTAGTTAAGTACTGTTTAGAGATAGAGGCCCTTCGACCCACTGCCTCAGGACGGTGGAGTGATCCCTGCACACGACCACTATCCTACACACATTGGAGACAATTTACAATTTTACCGAAGCCAATTAGCTGACAAAACCTGCACGTCTTTTAAATGTGGGAGGAAACCAGAGCACCTGGAGGAATCCCACGCAGGTCACGGGGAGAACGTACAAACTCCGTACAGGCAGCCCCGTAGTCAGGATCAAGGCCAGGTCTCTGGCGCTGTGAGGCAGCAACTTTGCTGCCCTGCCACTCACTTCTGTGAGGTGCCTCCAACTCGCAACACTGCAATCCTTTTGTCTCACACATTCTGTTTTATCATTTCCAGCCTTTGTCCAAACATCTGCCTTTCAAAACCCCTCCTCGCTTTTGTTCACCTACTACCTGCCACGCTTTGTCCAGCCCCTCCCCTCTTCCAGGTTTCTTCCCCCCACCCCCGAAATCAGTCTGAAGAACGGTCCCAACCTGAATCGTTACCTACCAGTATCCTTCAGAGAGAAGCTGCCTGACCGGCTGAGTTACTCCAGCACTTGGTGATTTTTTTGTATAACAGCGCCTGCAGTTCCTTGCTTCTACATTTCCCCTTTGTAATACTGTTGGATGTGATTACATCCACATGCCCTTCCTTTGCACTGACTCCCTCAGCAAGGAGCCAGTGGTTTCATAAGATATAGGAGCAGAATTAGGCCATTCAGCCCATCAAGTGTGCTCTGCCATTCAATCAAGGCTGATCTATCTTTCCTGCCTTCTCCCCGTAACCTTTGACGCCCTTATTAATCAAGAACCTATCTATCCCCACTTTAAAAATACCCAATGATTTGGCCTCCACAGCTATCTTTGGCAATTAATTCCAGATTTGTCACCCTCTGGTTAAAGAAATTCCTCCTCGTCTCTATTCTAAAGGCACGTCCTTTTCTTCTGAGCCTGTGCTCTCTAGTCCTAGACTCTCCTGCTACTAGAAATATCCTCTCCACATCCGCTCTATCCAGGCCTTGTGTTATTCGGTAGGTTTCAATGAGATCCCCACTCATCCTTCTAAACTCCAGCGAGTACAGGCCCGGATTCATCAGACGCTCCACCTACAATCATCCTTTGCCCTTCACCCTTTCCAATGCCAGCACATCCCTCCTCAGATATGGGGCCCAAAACTGCTCACAATACTCCAAATGCGGTCTGTCCACATCATCCTATCTGCCTTTATACCCCATCAATCCCATATATCCTTATCAGGTCCATTAAACTCAATCCCCTGCCTTAGGGAGAGGGGAGAAATCTGGATAACATCAAGGGAAGTGGAGGAAAGACAACCTTTGGGCAAAGATAGCAATATTTCTCCATACTTCAGAAATGAATCAAACTTACAGAGACCAGATCAGTGCAGGTGTATCTTTATTTTATAGTATCTTGCGCATGTGCATCTTGCTTGATAGATGGATATGAGAATATTATACACATTGATACTGAGATTTTTTTTGAACGAAAGCCATTATATTACAGCTAAATAGTAAAAATACATTATATACAAAAATCCACTAATATTTTTTCCACACACCTGGTCCATTTAACACTTCAAAAATCTTCACAGAGAGATTTTTACTTTAAACAGTTTTCCCCTCAATAGTTTAAACAAAAAAGTTGTCACACAGTGAAGGCATTCACCACAAACATTAATGATAAAAAAGTAATGTCTCTCTAATGGGGAAGGGGCATTATTCTGCTTTCTTTTATTTCAGTTAAAAGTCCCAGTCAAGATTTTTATTTGGTTTGCCTGGTGTCATAAAAACTCCTTCAACAGTTAAAACAGCCTGTTACCGAATCACGTTACTGTCAAGCCCATCTCAAGAAGAATCTGCTTTTTACTATAAAGAGTGGTATTAAATGAGTTCAAATAGCAATGTGCTCACAACAGAAATCTGTAACCTGGTTAGAAATATACGGGCGTTGCTGGCAGACTGATTTTATGTTCAGGTTAAGGTCAGGTTGTTGTGGGTATTTGGAGCTGGTGTCACGAACACTGTTAATGCAGCTGGCGTTCCTGCTTTGTGCGTGCTTTGTCCAACTGAGAGATTACGTCATTACACAAATATACAGGACTTGGGCGCAAGCCACATTATTTCACCTGGAGATCGCAGTTAGGCAACAAGACAATTCATTGAACAAGGCGTTCGTTACACAGTCCGAGAAACTGAACGTGCTGCCAAATGGTGTCAGGGGTTACGGGGAGAAGGCAGGAGAATGGAGTTGGGAGGGAATGACAGATAGATCAGCCACGATTGAAAGGCGGAGTAGACTTGAATGGCCTCATTCTGCTCCTATAACTTATGAACTTGTGAACTGCCACTATGAGGCCCCCCCCAACACCTCCTAGCATAGACATTGCCTTTGTTCTACTCATCCTTCCCCCACCTTCTCTCCCACTGAAAACAAGTTTATATCACCCTCTGTCCCAGTGCTGATGAAGGGTAACAGGCCCGATACATTGACTGCTTCTCTTTCCACAGATGCTGCCCGACCAGCTGATTTTTTTCCACCATTTTCCATTTTAATTTCAGATTTCCAGCATCAGCGGTTTTGTTTTTTTTAACAATTTCCAGAAAAGGTTTCCTTGCATTTCGCAGTAACAGAGAAGGCTGTGGAACCCACGTCAATGGATATTTTTAAGGCAGAGATAGATAGATTCTTGATTAATACGGGTCTCAGGGGTTATGAGGAGAAGGCAGGAGAATGGGGTTAAGAAGGAAAGATAGATCAGCCATGATTGAATGGCAGAGTAGACTTGATGGGCCGAATGGCCTAATTCTGCACTTGAACCTATGAACTTGAGTAGCTTCACCACAATTCGTGTGGCTTTTTGGAGTACAGCTCTTATAAAAACAATCTCCTCAGCATTCACCTTCAATGAATCAACAACACAATCCTTCGATTTTAAGCTTCTTGTAAGCAGAGAATATACTATTGGATAGTTTTTCCCCACTCCAGTCAAGGTAACGCAGACAAGAAATTGAAATTTTCACTTGCAATAAAGAATCCCTACCTGTTCTTTTTCCTTTATTTGAGGTAAAAATGTGTACTAATACCATGAGTGGGATTTCTTCACCTTAAATACCAAACAGAGGATGCCTGCTCCCTAGACATTGTGTTCAATAAAAATCAATTTTTGTTTCTTTACAGATACAGCGTGGAAACAGGGCCTTCGGCCTACTGAGTCCACGCCGACCAGCGATCCCCGCACACTGACACTATCCTACACACACTAGGGATAATTTACAACTTTACCAAGCCAATTAACCTACAAACCTGTATGTCCTTGGGGTGTGGGGTGAAACCGGAGCACCCGGAGAAAACCCACACGGGTCACGGGGAGAACGTACAAACTCCGTGCAGAAAAGTTTGGTCAGGATCGGTCAGGATCGGTCAGGATCGAACCCGGGTCACTGACGTTGTAAGGCAGCAACTATACCGCCATGCCTCCATTTTTTAAAAATCTCTTTTTGACTCCCATTGCCAAGGGAGCTGTTCCATGTCAGACATTGCTTCATTCAGGAGCTTGTTACGTGTGAGAGAAGCCAGAGGAAACTAATAGCAGCCCACTAGACCATGCGGACAACAAGGTTAAAGTGCTGGGTTCCTTGCACCAGGCTCACTCACGCAATCCACGTGATACAGGTTGACACCTGGCATCAGCAGGGAGAGCGAACACCAGGGCCGGCACGGCGATGCAGCGGGTAGAGCTGCTGCCTCACAGCACCAGAGATGCATGTTCAATCCTAACCTTGGGTGCTTTCTGTGTTGAGCTTGCTCATTCTCCCACTGACCCCTTGGGTTTCCTCCAGGTGCTCCAGTTTCTCCCCCACATCCCATTGGCATTTGGGTCTGTAGGTTAATGAGCTCTCTGTAAATTGGCCCTAGTGTGTAGGGAGTGGATGCGTAAAGTGGGATAAGATAGAACTAGTGTGAATAGGTGATCGACGGTCAGCATAGACTCAATGGGCTGAAGGCCCTGTTTCCATGCTGTATCTCTAAACTAAAGTAAATGAAACACTATTTTCTTTCTCCCCCTCCTTCAACGTTGACTGAGAACTGTGTTCACTAAAGTTTTTTTAAATCACAAAGGGAAATAATGGGAAATGTGGAATAATTGAACTCCCGGCAAATAATATCTTCGATCCCAGTAAGATTAATTAGTGAAATACTCTAGACTAACTAGAAGCTAGTCACATAAGTGCATTTGAACATTTACAGCATGGATATATAACATAGGATATGCACAGATTTTTTATTGATTGATAGAAAGGTATAGCATGGAAGCAGGCCCTTCGGCCCACCGAGTCCATGCCGACCATCGATCACCAGCTCACACTGGTTCTCTGTTATCCCACTTTCTCATCCACACTAGGGGGCAATTTACTGATGTAAAAATTCATTCCTATAGTTATCGGGGACTGAACCTTTACGAATCATGTATGGGCAAGTCTATCTTGGGATGACATTATGTACTTTGTACCCTGTGTGACGAGATTAAGTTGTGGTCGCTAAATTGGTTAAACCGATACCTGCGTGATGAGATTAAGTTATGGTCGATACATCCTTGTTTACTCCATTATATAAAAGAATGAGTTCGGGCGCTGCTTCGGCAGAGAGACTCGTTCAGACGCCTGTACTCTGTGCGATCCTCTCTCATGTATTAAACATTCAGTTGGATCTAAATTTCTGTGACTGTCGTTTGTTGGGAAAATATTTCTAACATAGCCAGTTTGTAAGGATTTCTGTTTAAAATCTGTTAAAAGAGCATTCAGAAGGTGTGGTTCCATCAGTTCCTTCAGCATTACCACGGAAACATACCAGCCTTATGTGCGGATTCAGTATGAGGTGCCTGAAAGTGCACTGGTTGCTGTGGAAACGTTGAATGGAAGCATCGTGGCTGTGTGCCCCATTAAGGTTCAAAGGCCTATGAGTGAAAAATCCCTAGATTGTGACACAATCTTAAAGAAACGTATAAACAAAGATAAATTAGGCTACCAATAGGCACCAATTTGGCTCGGTGTAGCCAAAGCACGTAAGGACGGACAGGAGGAGAAAAAGAAAAAAGAACAGACGACGGCGTACCTACAGAAAGGAGACAACGAGGTCTTCTATCGATCACCGCCTAAAAATGCTTTGGTGCCTTTGCCGGCAAACCCCTGGACGGCGAGTGCCCACCCCCCGCTATTTTCAGGAAGGTGGAGTGGCCTTGCCACCGTGAGAAAGGAGCAAAGCTGGGACCGCGACGGCACGAATTCACGGACCCATACCAGGTTTACAAAATCCCAGCGTCACCAGGTCAGGAACTCATTTTAAACCATTGGGGCCATTTATGGAACAAATAACAGAGGGAATGGGGGCCCTAATGAGCCCGCCTCACCCGACCTTTGACCAAGTGGGCGAAGGGGAGGGAATATCCTGCTAATGATAGCCATGCCTAATCCAGCAGGAGCAGCCCAGCCGGTATATGTATATCGGGCGTGGACACTCAAGGATGTTCAGAGGGCAGTAGAAGGGATAACACACCCCAAAGAGAGTTTCACAAGGTGGCAACGG
Source organism: Leucoraja erinaceus (assembly GCF_028641065.1). Lineage (NCBI taxonomy): Eukaryota > Metazoa > Chordata > Chondrichthyes > Rajiformes > Rajidae > Leucoraja > Leucoraja erinaceus. The sequence goes on along the minus strand of NC_073404.1, from coordinate 5,420,939 downwards.
GGTTTTGGAAACCTGGTCGTGAGTTATCGGTTAAACAGTGTGGAATATGAACAAGCCTTGCGAAGTATGTTCGGTTTTGACTGGTGTTTGATAGAAGTGGATTGGAACACCCATAACGCAGCAGGACTGCATTTCGAATGGGAACCTAATGATAATGTTTATCAACAAAGGAGAATCGCTATGGAGGGCGTATAAGGGAGCATTACCGAAAAATGGTTGACTCTAATAAAATAAGAGAATGTGCGCAGATAAAGGACGAGGACGTGCGCCACTATTTCGCCAGATTGAGACAAGTATTCGAGGCAAATAGCGGGATTGTGGCACCCGTCCAGTGGGTGGATGACGGACCATTCGCCCAACAACTAAAAATGGAATTATTAAATGGCATGCGGCCAGAAATAAGCTCGTACATTAAGAAGCACATGGTGGGTTACAGAACAGGAGGGTTAAGGCAATGCATGCCTCGTTCAGACATTCGGAACTCTGTGCGATCCTCTCTCATGTATTAAACATTCAGTTGGATCTAAATTGCTATGACTGTCGTTTGTTGGGAAAATATTTCTAACATTTACAGAGGCCAATTAACCTACAAACCTGCACATCTTTGGGATGTGGGAGGAAACCAGAGCACCCGTAAGGAAACCCACGCGGTCACAGTGAGAGCGTGCAAACTCTATACAGGCATTGCCCATAGTCAGGATCGAACCTGGGTCTCTGGTGGTGTGAGACAGTGGACCCACCTGCTGCACCTCTTGTTTTGTATTCACACATACTTGCAATAAGCAAAACAAAAGTTCATCCTCTTTTCTGAAGCTGTGTTTAATCATATTGCTCACTGGTTTAATTTACAGATACTGCAGGGAAACAGGCCCTTCGGCCCACCGAGTCCAGACCAACCATCCATCACCCGTTCACACTAGTTCTATGTTATCCCACTTTCTCATCCGCTCCCTACACATTTTCTTAGACAAATTGTTAAGGGCCTGTCCCCCTGTACGAGTTTACCCAAGAGCTCTCCCGAGGTTAAAAAAAAAAATCAAACTCCTGGTAAGTACGTAGAATGTACGTAGCGGGTACGTCGAGACGTAGTTCGGGACGTCGCTTAGCGGTTTGTAACGCTAATGGCAGGTACTCGGGAAACGCGGTAAGCTCGTGAAGATTTTTCAACAAGTTGACACTAGTTGAAAAATGTCCACGAGAGCCCCGAGTACCTACGAGCGGCTATTACCGCAAATCTCCGAGTTCGAATCAGGGGAAACTCGGGAGAACTCTTTGAATTAGCTCGTACAGTGGGACAGGCCCTTTAAGCAGCCAGAGCTTATAAAACTGTAACAATTTGTTTTGGTTTTTTTAAAAAGCAGCCAACAATTTTGCAAAAATATATCTTCTGTTTGAAATATCACCACATTGTGTGGCAGAATCATTCGGGAATGGTACTTTAGTTGCAATTAAACGGGGCCGGGGCCGAGGCAGTGGCAAGGATCGAGAGTGAACCTTTCACTGTGAAAGCTTTTCACTGTACCTCGGTGCACGTGACAATAAACTAAACCAAACTAAACTAAATCCTCAGCTAAGCTTACTCAGTACTGCCACTGTCTGCGCGTTTGTTCTGTGAGTCGTAACTCGAGACGAACAGCATTAAAACGAGCACGTGGGTGAATACGGAGCTGTGATAATGCACATGGATTGCAGCTCAAATAATAGTCACAAAAAAATACACATTGACATTTAAAAGACAGGTGCATGGATAGGAAAGGTTTAGAGAGAGGTGGGCCTGACGCAGGAAAGTGGAACTAGCGTAGCTGGGCACCTTGGTCAGCCTGGACAAGCTGGGCCAAAGGGTCTGCGTCCCGGTTATATGACTCTATGACAGATTCTTAAGACCCAACAAGTGTTTAGTGTTGTTAGTGCAGTTCCTGGGGTGGTATGGATGCATCAGCTTAAAGAATATAAGGCCACAAGCTGCTGGAGTAACTCAGTGGGTCAGGCAGCATCTCTGGAGGACATGGATAGGCAACGCCTCGGGTCGCGACCCTTCTCTTCAGTTTGAAGAAGAGTCTCAAGCCAAAACATCATCTATCGTGGATAGATATCGTTCTCTATTGAGAACGTGGAGAGATTATATTTCGGGCTGAGACCCATCTTCAGAATGAAGAAGATTCTTGTTACCTATCTCTTAATTAAGCTGAGAACATAAGGACTGTGGTTTAGTTTGGAGATACAGCGCGGAAACAGGTCCTTTGGCCCACCCGGTTCATTAACACCCTAGTACATTAGCACTATCCTACACTCTAGGGACAATTTACAATTTTAACCAAAGCCAATTAACCTGCAACCTGTACGTCTTTGGAGTGTGGGAGGAAACCAGAGCACCCAGAGGAAACCCACGCGGTCACAGGAAGAACGTACAAACTCTGTATAGACAACACCCGTAGTCAGGATCGAACCCAGGTCTCTGGCACTCTATCGCTGAGCCTCTAAGCTGCTTGCGGTCTGAAGAAGGGCCCTGATCCAAAACGTTGCCCGGAACAGTAGCTTGGTCTACGGCTGGGGCTGCAACCCAAGCTGGTTTTTACTATTTGTAACCTGTCAGTGAGTGACTGGGACAGATAGAATACCTGCAAGTGAAGTGAAGCATCGGACACACAGCACACAGCTTAGAGAAAAAGAAACAAGATAACTCTATCCGTACCACACCAGCACTGAGACACCCGATCACAGTATTGAGACCACAGCAGTGACAAACCTTCCACTTCAACTTTCCTCTGCAAAATTCTGCACCCCCACCCCCCCCGAACAACTAAATCAGTGACACCGTGCATCCGAGTCTGAAGAAGGGTCCCAACCTAAAACGTCACCCATTCCTTTTCGCCAGAGATGCTGCATGTCCCGCAGTTACTCCATCATTTTGTGTAGAGATTCGTTCTGAGGAAACCAGTCCTGATTTTCAAAGATCGTGACTGTGTCCTTTCACTCGGCCAGTGCACAGCATATCTTTTTCAAATAATTTCACCGTGATTTAAGAAAACAAATTCATCTGAGAAATTCATGATTGGAGCCACACTGAAAATACCTGAGATCTATTTATATATATATATATATTTAAACTTTTAAAAGGGGCTATGCTAAGTGTGAATGACGTAAACGGAGGTGTCAGTACAAAGCTCGGTGGCAGGATTTTATTTCACCTACACACACTTGGTAAAGCACACCCCTGATCCGTAGTCAAAGAGACTTTTATCATTGCAGAATCTTCAGAAAGAGTCTTAGTTTAGTTAAGAGATACAGCACGGAAACTGGCCATTCGGCCCACCAAGTCCGCGCTGACCCAGTACATTAGCACTAGCCTACACATTAGGAACAACATAACTTTTTACCAAAGCCAATTAACCTACAAACCTGCTCGTCTTTGGAGTGTGGGAGGAAACCGGAGCACCCAGAGGAAACCCACGCAGGTCACGGGGAGAACGTACAAACTCTGCACGGACAGCACCGTGGTCAGGATCCGACCTGGGTCTCTGGCGCAGTGAGGCAGCAACTCTACCGCTGCCCCATCCTGCCTCGCTGGTCATCGAGGCTGGGCATATTTTAGCCTCAGCATCATGGGTATATTCAATCGAGTTTTAGTCAAATCAGACTGTATTCTGGGCCTAAATCAAAGAAAGCAGAAAACTTTATTGCAAAAGACTTTTAAATTAAAAGAAAAAAGGTCCCCATATGAAAGACATTTCATTTGTAGCACACACAGTAATGATGCCAGCCTTAAAACAGTTCATTGACATAAACTCACTTTAAGCTCAGTAAACCGCTGGGACCCACAGAGACGACACAATGGGACTGGGTCACATGATCAGCATCCTCTCCCTTCCCCGGCCGCCATCTTGTCATCGGGCCCAGAACTTGGGGCAGCCTGCGGCCGCCTTTGTTTGTTGCTGTGGTTGCAGCCAATTTTGTCCACAAGGTGCATTTTATGCAAAGACCACAACAATTCATCTTAAAAAAAAAAAAAAATTGGTCCTCACAAGATAACTTGAGAAATATATTCAGAAAGCTGGGGGCATGGGGCCTAGTTTGGCTTCTGACCTCTTGCAGTACATGTTAGGTCTGCGGCCCTGCCCACCAGCCCACACATTCCATCACACGCACACGCACGCACATGCACACGTGCATGCATGCACTCAACATGTTGTGGCCATGAATTACCATGTATATTGAACCTACCGGTTGTAAAACTCAACTCTACCGAGGCCATTTTCATTTTCATTTTCATACAACTATTCCCTTCTCTTTCACTCACTCTCTTTTTTCTCTCCCTCCCTCTCACTCACTATCTATCTCTCTCTCTCTCTCTCTCTCTCTTTCCCTCTCTCTCTCTCTATCCATCTATATATCTATCTATCGCCCTCTCCCTCTCTCTCTCTCTCTCTCCATTCCCAATCGCAAAGGTACCCATCCAGATTATATTTCTGGTCAGGGAAGCGAGGAAAAAAATGAGAGCAAAGTCTTACCAACATGTCTTTTTGTAAATTCACCAACAACAAAGTGCACGCACACACACACACACATGCACACACACATACACACACACGCACACACAAAGGTTGCTCAGTACAGCTCAGACTGCTCTGCTCAGCAGCTACAACTGTGCAGGGTGCGTCCGATTCCCGTTAAAAGACACACAAGGTACAGTGGTAGCTCTCAGGCAGCATCTCCAGAGAATAGAAGACGTTTCGGATCCGAGGAATTTTGCCTGTCCATATTGCCTATGAGGAAGGGTCCCAACCGGAAAGGTCACCTATCCACCCGCGCCCTCCAGAGATGCTGCTGCCTGCCCCAGAGTTACTCCAGCACTTTGTGCGTCTTTTTCTCTGCAAAGCCGGCGTCTGCAGTTCTCTCGTGGATTCAGTTCCTTCTGCCAGCTTGGAGCCGTGTGATATTCCGACTGTGCCAGCCTTCTCCCATCGGAATCCGCACTCCACCCCTCCCTTCCCCCCCCACCCGAGTCACCGATACATCTCGTGCTCGTGACCTGCCGTTCGGAATGTGTAGGAGTAAGAATGGAAGTCGAGGAGTGAAGGGGGGAGGGGGCAGCTGCTCCTGGGGTCAAAGTTCAGGTTCAGGCCAGCTTCAAAGTGCTGATGGGGAAAGAGGGCATGGTCACCATGGTGACAGGGTTCAGGAGAGGCTGCCCGACCAGCTGCTGGTGCACCACCTGGGCCCCGGCCACCTGTTTCGTTGCCACGGGGGCCGTGCCGGCCGGAGGGGCGCCGTTGACCTGCTGGTGGGTGACGGTGGCGTGTGCGTGCGCGAGGTGACCCACGGCGGGCTGGTTCACCCCCAGCGGCTGCGGGCACAGGTGGGGCAGGTGCGCCAGGGATGCGCGGTGCACGGTGATGTGACCGGTGGTGGTGGTGGTGGCGGCGGCGAGCTGCACGGTTGCCGGGGCGATGTGGGCCACGTGCTTCCCCTGGTGTTGGTTGGTGTTGGTGTTGGTGTTGGTGTTGGGTGTTGGTGGAGGTGGTGGTGGTGGTGGTGGTTCACCGCTGCCTGGATGACGGAGGCGTGAGATGCGCCGGCCGCGTGGGCGATCACCGTGGGCTGCAGGGCCGTGGCCGCCACCAGGTGAGTCTGCGCCGGCAACAAGGCCTGCGGCTGGATCTGAACCTGCGCCGCCGGGCTGGGGCCCTGCTTCTGCTGCAGGGACAAGTGCTGAGTCAGCAGCGGCGACGGGCCAGCGGCCATGGTGGTGGAAGAAGAAGAACCGGCGTTCAGCAGCTCCTGGTGCGACGTTCTGGCCAGTGCGTTCATGGGCCTCGTGTCCTCAATATCATCAGTAACGTTATCTTCGCCCTCTGCAATGGATGGGAAAAGCAAAAGGGGGACATAATTAACGCTGCACTTTTGGATTTTTTTGTACCAAAGATAATTTTAATCAATTATGTACAAAAATGGTAAGTACAATACAAAACAACACAAACAAACCCAGCACTATAACACAAAGTAAAAGAAGTCTCCTTAAATACTGAATATTAAATAACTATTTCAAAATTCTTGTTAAGGATAAATTCCACCGCCAATGGTCCCGGAAATCCCCCAGGGTGCCCGTGGACAGTGCGTAGTTCCTCTCTAAAACCACCCGGGCCCAGACGTAACCCCGGAATAGGGGCAGGCAGCCGGCTCGGGCAGAGCCCTCTTCCGCCCGCCTGGAGTGCCTCACAGCGCCAGAGACCCGAGTTCGACGGGGGAGAAAGTACAAACTCCTTGCAGCCAGCACCCGTGGTCAGGATCGAACCCGGGTCTCTGGCACTGTAAGGCAGCAACTCTACCGCTGCACCACCCTGTCTATGGCACTGGTGCACTATAACGCTGAATACTATATTCTGCACTCTGCATCTTTCCTTTGGCTACACCTATTATACTTCATTTCACTTGATTGTATCTTTGCATGGGAAACTTGATCTGTTTAGACAGAATGCAAAACCAAGCTTTCATTGTACCCCGGTCTACAGGACAATAATAAACCTTATCAACTCCGGTATTAATTACTGACTCTTTCATTCAAAATTAGGAAATAATTATTATTTTAAAGATTTGATAATGAATAGTTGCAAACATAATTTTGACAATTAATTATTCAAAAAAAGGGCACAATTAGCTACTTCATATAAAAGGTGTCGTGGATGGCACGGTAGCGCAGCGGTAGAGTTCCTGCCTTACAGCGCCGGAGACCCATGTTCGATCCTGGCTACGGGGGCTGTCTGTACGGAGTTTGCACGTTCTCCCCGTGAACAGCGTGGGTTTTCTCCGGGTGCTCCGGTTTCCTCCCGCACTCCAAAGACGTGGAGGTTTGTAGGCTAATGGGCTTGGTATCATTGCAAATTGTCCCTAGTGTGTGTAGGATGGTGTAAGTGTACGTGGGTCGCTGGTCGTCACGGGATCGATGGGCCGAAGAGCCTGTTTTTGCGAAAACTAAAAAAAACAAAAGTATGGATCCACCTGTGATTTTCGGGCACCCTTGGTTCCATAGCCTTGTTTGATTATCCATTTTGCCGGACCAACTAAGGTCATGCAATAATAACACAACAATACACCCCTGACCCACTAATTATACCCCTTCCATCTCTCTAAAGCACCATGAACTGCTAGAAACTTAAACACAACAAATATTAAACGTAAATTAAATACGCTAAGGTTTGACACCACGTCTGTCACTCGTAACTTGCTTAGAAGCCAGGAGCTATGCTTGCCTTCATTGGTTATTACATTCAGTCAGGAAGTCATTTTGTAGATGCAGGCCAAGGTTTTTTTCACAGGGAGTTCTGAGTGCCTGGAACACCAGGGTCCTGTCCGATTCACCTCTCTCCCATCATGGACATTGAACTTTGTCTATGGAACTTTAGTGTTAGTGTGCGGGGAATCAGTGGGCGGCGCGGACTCAGTGGGCCAAAGGGCCTGTTTCCGCGCTGTCTCTCTAAACTAAATCTAAATGAATTTTCAGAGCCACCCCTTCCTTTATAAAAGAGCTGAAAAAGGATCTCCCTCCCCGCCCTGTTTGCGCAGTTGCAACACAATACATGACTAAATAACCTGCTGGGAAACCCATTTACAAATCTTCTGGTGTTTCCTCGACATCCAAGCTGGTTGCCATGACGATCTCCACAAAAGGCACATCACGCCATTACAAAGGAGGCAGCCCGTTGTTCTATGGTGACGTAAACTTGGCCAATATCGGCCCCTCCCTGCTCCTGACAAAATCTATTTGATGTTTTTTTTCAAAATAACATGCCCATTCTTCCTCAAGGAAATCCAAATCAATTTATTTGTGTGGGGAAACCGACCGCATTAGTGTGGAATTTGCACGTTCTCTCTGTGACCGCGTAGATTTCCTCCGGGTGCTCCAGTTTCCACTTACATCCCAAAGGCATGCGGGTTTGTGGGTTAATTGGCCTTCTGCAAATTGCCCATGGTCTGTAGGGAGTGTTTAGTTCTGTTTAGTTTAGTTAAGAGATACATCGCGGAAACAGACCCTTCGGCCCACCGAGCCAGTCCCGACCAGCAGTCCCTGCCCATAAACACAATCCTGCATGCTAGGGGCAATTTACAATTTTACCAAGCCAGCGAATTTACAAACCTTTACGTCTTTAGAGTGTGGGTTAACATAGAACAATTGGCCCTAGTGTGTGCAGGGTCTTGTTAATGTGTGGGGATCGCTGGTCGGCATGAGCTCGATGGGCCGAAGGGCCTGCTCTCTAAACTAAACTAATTAACACTTACTTACTTACTGCCTATTTTGCCTCCTGGCATGTAGGGCAGCAACGAAGGTCCTCCACTCAGTAGTGTTGATTCCTTCAGTTGCTGTTTCCGTAACATATTTGGTTTACGAGACAGGGTTGTTAGCCCTGTGCTCAACCTCCAACCTGGAGGACCAATGGATCGCTCTTCGTCTCACCTCTACCCTTCGACCTGTCCAGCATGGGAGACCCTAACAGGAGACGAATCTCCCGCTGACGTAGCTCTAGGGGTCACTGACACATACAAGCTCCCCGACCATGACAAGGTTGCAATCCAACACATTCTAGGGTCAATAGACAATAGACAATAGGTGCCGGAGTAGGCCATTCAGCCCTTCGAGCCAGCACCGCCATTCAATGTGATCATGGCTGATCATCCCCAATCAGTACCCCGTTCTTGTCTTCTCCCCATATCCCCTGACTCCGCTATTTTTAAGAGCCCTATCTAGCTCTCTCTTGAGAGCATCCAGAGAACCTGCCTCCACCGCCCTCTGAGGCAGAAAATTCCACAGACTCGCCACTCTCTGTGAGAAAAAGTGTTTCCTCGTCTCCGTTCCAAATGGCTTACCCCTTATTCTTAAACTCCTGTGGCCCCTGGTTCTGGACTCCCCCAACATCGGGAACATGTTTCCTGCCTCTAGTGGTCAATTTACAATTATACCAAGCCAATTAACTGACGGGCCTGTTTGCCTTTGGAGTGTGTGAGGAAACCGAAGGTCTTGGAGCAAATTCACGCGGGTAGAGGGAGAACGTACAAACTCCGTGCAGACAGCACCCGTGGTCAGGGTCTATGGCGCTGTCAGGCAGCAACTCTACCGCTGCGCCATGTTGCCGCCCAAGGTGAAGGGCCGCACGACCCACTGTGGTGGCATTGGGTGCGTTGAGCCGAGGCTTACCGGAGGCAGTTGAGGTAGAGCATTGATCGTCCTCCAGTTGCACTGCCTGACGGAGAATGCGATCCACTTCAATAACATCCATCCGCTGGCTCAGCTCCTTCTTCAGCTCCGCTAACTGATGCTGAGAGGCAATTTTCTCCCTCGCAAGGCGCTCCATCTCGTGCTCGTATTCCTTCTCTTTCCTTTTCAAAGTCTGGAAGCAAACGACACAAGGAGAAGGGTTCACAACACGTTGCCCATCCAAAGAGGAAGTGGCCAAGAATTGGTGAGATGGGATCAGGTGAAAATGACTACTTTCTCACTGATATTACCATCGGAGTGTCAGTGTTTATTGAGTAGGAAGTAACGGCAGATGCTGGCTTATACCGTAGAGAGAGACAAAGTGCTGGAGTAACTCAGCGGGACAGGCAGCATCTCTGGAGAGAAGGAATGTCCTCGAGCCGAACCTTCACCCATTCTTTCGCTCCAGAGATACTGCCTGTCCCGCTGAGTTAATCCAGCATTTTGTGCCTATCTCCAGTGTTTATTATGCTTAGTTTATTGTCACGTGTACTGAGGTCCAACGGAAGGCTTTTGTTGCGTGCTAACCAGTCAGCGGAAAGACAACACACGATTACAATCGAACCATTCGCCGTGTACAGATACATGACAAAGGGAAAAACGTGAATAGCATTTAGTGCGAGGTAAAGCCAGTAAAGTCCGATCAAAGATGGTCCAAGGGTCTCCAATAAGGTAGATAGTAGCTCAGGACTTCTCTCTAGTTGTTGGTGGGATGGTACACGTGACAATAAACTAAATTAAATTGAACAATCCCACACATCTTTGGATTGTGGGAGGAAACCAGAGCACCCAGAGGAAACCCACATGGTCATAGAAATGTAGAAAGGAACTGCAGATGCTGGTTTACACTGAAGACAGTCACAAAATGCTGGAGCAACTCAGCGGGACAGCCAGCATCTCTGGATAGAAGGAATGGGTGACGTTTCGAATTGAGTCCTTTCTTCAGACTGAGAGTCAGGGGAGAGGGACTGTCAGTTAATATGGTTTAGGATAATGATACAGCGTGGGGACAGGCTCTTTAGCCTACCTAGTCCGCGCCGACCATTCACACTTAGTTCTATGCTATCCCATTTTCTCACCCATTTCCACACACTTGGGGTCAGTTTACAGAGGCTGATTAACCCACAAATCCGCACATCTTTGGGATGTGGGAGGAAACGGGAGCAGCCGGAGGAAACCCACAGGATCACAGGAAGAACGTGCAAACTCCACACAGACAGCACCCGAGGTCAGGATCGAACCCGGGTCTCTGGCGCTGTGAGGCAGTGGCTCTACCAGCTGTACCACTGTAAACCTGGATCATACCCAGAGCTTGAATTTTCAGCTTTAACAGACGGCGAACAATAAAACAAACTCTGCTTTCTTCCAAAGTCCGATCAGGAATTGTGGAGAAAGGAACTACAGACGCTGGTTCAAACCGAAGATAGACACAAAAAGCTGGAGTGTCTCAGTGGGACAGGCAGCATCTCTGGAGAGAAGGAATGGGTGATGTTTCAGGTCGAGACCCTTCTTTAGACCCTATCGTACCTGGAATTTCTCCCCCCTTCCCCTCATCGATAAAACATCATGCAGACAATAAATAACAATGATGTGGAATCTGTGCTTTCATTCATAGAAACATAGAAACATAGAAATTAGGTGCAGGAGTAGGCCATTCGGCCCTTCGAGCCTGCACCGCCATTCAATATGATCATGGCTGATCATCCAACTCAGTATCCCGTACCTGCCTTCTCTCCATACCCTCTTATCCCCTTGGCCACAAGGGCCACATCTAACTCCCTCTTAAATATAGCCAATGAACTGGCCTCAACTACCCTCTGTGGCAGAGAGTTCCAGAGATTCACCACTCTCTGTGTGAAAAAAGTTCTCCTCATCTCGGTTTTAAAGGATTTCCCCCTTATCCTTAAGCTGTGACCCCTTGTCCTGGACTTCCCCAACATCGGGAACAATCTTCCTGCATCTAGCCTGTCCAACCCCTTAAGAATTTTGTAAGTTTCTATAAGATCCCCTCTCAATCTCCTAAATTCTAGAGAGTATAAACCAAGTCTATCCAGTCTTTCTTCATAAGACAGTCCTGACATCCCAGGAATCATTCATTGCAATACACATCATTCAAGACGCTGCAACAGAAAACTGACCACTGTTATCTCTCCACTGATCAACGATATATCTGTAATTTTGACTTTAGAGACACAATGCAGAAATAGGCCCTTCGGCCCACTGAGTCCGCACTGACCAGCGATACAACAACCACCCTGTCGCCAAAGATCCTATAGCAAGCAAGATAGACTCGATCATAAAGACGTAGTACGGTCATGAGCAGAGGTATGGGTAATTTTAGGCCCCATTTCCGTAACCGGCTTCCGGCTCCGCACCAAAGATCCCGTAGCGGAGCAAAGATAACTAGGGCGGAGACGGAAGCCGTTACGGAAACACCCTCGTAAAAAAAAAGTTATTTGGTAAAAATCTTCTCCTCATTTTCAGAATTTAAATTTATTAACACAAACTGTTCCCCCGCAACGTTGATTACACTGCGAGTCGGGTTACTGAAATGGATGATAAAAAGGCCCACGTTCCGCTCCGTTGCGACCTACACGTCAGCCCATTGCATTTAGCAGGCGTGGTCCATCTTGCATCAACGATATATCTGTGATTTTGACTTTAGAGACACAATGCGGAAATAGGCCCTTCGGCCCATAGGATCTTTGCTATCGCTATCCTACACACTAGGGGTAATTAACCATTTTTACCGCAGCCAAATAACCTACAAACCTGCACGTCTGGGAAACCAGAGCACCCAGAGAATACCCGCGGTTAAAACACAGGGAGAACGTACAAACTCCGTACAGACAGCACCCGTACCAAGTCTCCGGCGCTGTAAGGCAGCAACTCTACCTCTGCACCACCCCTATCAGTAAGGAGAGACCAGAAGCTTGGGTGGAAATTGGGTGAAAGACTAAAACGTGTTTGCAACTGCGTGAAAGATTTAATTAAAGTCTTAAATAATCTGCATTTGTTACTTTTGCCAATTCCAATTTAATCCTGCTTCATGGAGCCTGAGAGTCTATGCATCTTGAGTGACCCTGATGTGAACCACAGTTGCTTATTTAAGAGGCATAGTGAAGTTGCATAGTTCAACAGTGAATTTCTGCATCTTAAATTATCAAAATAATTAATTTTGCAGAAAATCTTAAAGACAAACCCGAACTGATCTAAAAATACAAAAACTGAAAAAGTCAAACCCTGATCATATCTGAACCAACAAAGTCAAATAGCAAAGAAGATAGAAACAAAAAGCTGGAGTAATTCAGTGGGGGGTCAGGCAGCATCTCTGGAGAAAAGAAATAGGTGACGTTTCGGGTTGAGATCCTTATTCAGACCGAGAGTCGGGGGAGAGGGAAACTAGAGGTATGAAAAGGTATAAAGAACAAAATAATGAATTATGCTAAAGGACAAATCAAAAGCCAGCAAAGATGAACAAGGAAAGGTAGAGCCCACAATGGTTCATTGTTGGCTGTGGAGATGGTGATAATGAGTGATACGAAGAGTGTAACTACTAGACAAATTAATTATGACGCATAACGGCCATGTAGTTTAGTTTATTATTGTCACGTGTACCGAGATACAGTGAAAAACTTTTGTTTGATTACTAACCTGTCAAAGAAAAGACTATACATAAATACAAGGTACACAAAATTGCTGGAGAAACTCAGCGGGTGCAGCAGCATCTATGGAGCGAAGGAAATAGGCGACGTTTCGGGAAGAAGGGTTTCGGCCCAAAACATCGCCTATTTCCTTCGCTCCATAGATGCTGCTGCACTCGCTGAGTTTCTCCAGCAATTTTGTGTACCTTTGATCTTCCAGCATCTGCAGTTCCTTCTTGAATACATAAATACAATGCAGCCATCCACAGGGCAGAGATTTAGTGCAAAGATATAACAGGGAAGTCCAATAAAGCCTGATAAATAACTGTCCTCGACATGAAAACAGAGAGAGATGACTTTAGACTTCAGACAGCACGGGAAAAGGCCCTTCGGCCCATCGCGTCCACGCCGACTAACAATCCACACCCACCAGCACTATCCTATACACTGGGGATAATGCACAATTTTCCAAAGCCAATTAACCTATAAATCTGTATGTCTTTGGAGTGTGGGAGGAAACCGGAGCACCCGGAGAAAACCCACGTGGTCACGGGGAGAACATACAAACTCTGTACAGACAGCACCCGCAGTCAGGAGCGAACCCGGGTCGCTTGCTGTAAGGCAGCAACTCTGCCTCTGCGCCACTGTGCTGCCCAACATGACAAATGTATGTGGGGCATGTTAGTCGGCGTGAACAAGTTGGGCCGAAGGGCCTGTTTCCACACTGTATCACTCTAAGACTCTCTATGTCCTCTGATTCTTGATTCCCCTACTTTGGGCAAGAGACTCTGTGTGTCTCTATGAGATGCTGTATGACTCTATGACCTTGTGCTCTCGTCCAACACTGCTCAGACTTTATCTTCCACTTATTCTTGATCAGTGGCTTCTTTAATCATCTGTGCTGGATCGCAATCAGTGAGGCCAATTTAAAAGAGCCGACTGTTATGGTTTGAAGTTCAATTCAATTCAACTTTAATGTCATTGCACAAATACGAGTATGGGTACAACGAAATGCAGTTTAGCGTCAGTCCGTAGTATAGTACAATATAGAAATAAAAATAAAAATACAGAATAATCAAACAATAATCGAACAATGTGGACGGAGAGACTGGAGAAGTTACATTGCAGCTCAGAGTACAAGCCAATGCCAGCATTTTTCGCTGTTTTAGTAACGTTCATGCTGTTCTTGCGCTGATAGTTTTCTGGCATTTAAGACAGACAATCTCATCAATCCCCTCTGATCTGCCATCAAGGTGTCAGGGAACAAGTATAAGGAAATCTTCCTTCATTTTGGAGAAGGGACCATGGGAACATGAGGTGTTTCAAATCATGAGAGGAATAGATCGGGGAAACACACAAAAGACTCTTGCCCAGAGTAGGGGAATCAAGAATCAGAGGACATAAGAGAGTGTTAGAGTGATACGGTGTGGAAACAGGCCCTTTGGCCCAACTTGCCCACACCAGCCATCATGTCCCAGCTACACTAGTCCCACCTGCCTGCGTTTGGACCATATCCCTCCAAACCTGTCCTATCCATGCACCTGTCTAACTGTTTCTTAAACATTGGGATAGTTCCAGCCTCAACTATCCCCTCTGGCAGCTTATGGGTGCCATACAGCCACCACCTTCTGTGTGAAAGTTACCCCTCAGATTCCTATTAAATCTTTTACACACACACACACACACACACAGCACACACACACACACACACACACACACACTCACACACACACACACACACACACACACACACACACACACACACACACACACACACACACACACACACACACACACACACACACACACACACACACAAATACACACACACACACACACACACACACACACACACACACACACACACACACACACACAGCACACAGACAGACAGACACACACACACATACGCACATACATACACACGCGCACACACACACATACGCACACACATACGCACGCACGCACACACACACACACGCAAACTAAACCAAATAATAATAGTGCAAATAGACAAAAGATGGCACGTGTCTGTGGCAACATAGTGCAAGCAGCACAATAGAAAATAATCACTCATTATCAAGGGGTTAAAACAAATGCTCAAATCCTCAGCGTCAACATTTCTTCCTGAAGGTTTCAGATAAGAAGCCTGAGCCAAAGAGATTCCCAAGGACCAACATGACGTCATTTTGTGTTGAATGAGGGTGCAGTGAGGCAGAGAGAACACTTGGGGGCAGCAGAGGTGGTGCTGACACCACATTAACCTGTTCTTCCAAGAACTGGCGCACCTTTAGAAAGGAGATGAGGAGGAATGTCTTTAGTCAGAGGGTGGTGAATCTGTGGAATTCACTGCCACAGACGGCTGTGGTGGTCAAGTCATTGGTTATTTTTAAAGCAGAGATTAACAGATTCTTAATTCCTAAGGATGTCAAAGGTTTATTTGGAGAAGGAGGCAGGAGAACGGGGTTGAGAGGAAAAATAGATCAGCCATGATTGAATAGCAGAGAAGACTTGATGGGCCGAATGGCCTAATTCTGTTCCTCTGATGTTTGAACATGAACTGAGCATGCATGTGACCTGCAAGGTTTAGTTTAGTTTAGTTTAGTTTATATATGCAGCGTGGAAACAGGCCCTTTGGCCCACCGAGTCCTTGCTGACCAGTGATCCCCATACACTGTACACTAATGCTGTCCTGCACACACACTGGAGATAATTTCCCATTCTTACCAAAGCCAATTAGCCTACAAACTCGCACGTGTTTGGAATGTGGGAGGAAACCGGAGCACCCCGAAGAAGGCCACGCGGTCACGGGGAGAACATACAAACTCTGTAGAGACCGCACCCGTGGTCAGGATGGAACCCGGGTCTCTGGCGCTGTAAGGCAGCGCCTCTACCGCTGCACCACCGTGCCGCCATAAAAGGTAGCATGAGGCAATTTCAAGTCGGCGATCAAATCCTGGGACAGATTCCATTGGATTAATATGAGCTGAAATTTTGCCGACCTTGCCAGACCACCTTGCCTTGTTATCCCTCTTTCTCATCCACACAGAGAGACAGCACGGAAACAGGCCCTTTGGCCCAGCGAGCCCACACCGACCAATGGTCACACTGGTTCTGTGTTATCCCACGATCTCATCCACTCCCTACACACTAGGGACAACTTACAGAAGCCAATTAACCTGCAAACCCGCGAGTCTTTGCGATGTGGGGGGAAACCGGAGCACCCGGAGAAAACCCACACGGCCACAGGGAGAACGTGCAAACTCCGTGCAGACAGTGAACCCAGGTCACTGGCGCTCTATTAGCCCTGTCCCACAGTGCGAGTTCATTCCAAGAGCTCTCCCGAGTTTTAAAAAAATCAAACTCGTGGTAAGCACGGAGAATGAACGTAGCGGGTACGTCGGAGCTCGGGGACGTCTATTAGCGGCTCGTAATGCTAATGGCAGGTACTCGGGAAGACACGCTAATGGCAGGTAAGCTCGGGAAGACTCGTGAAGATTTTTCAACAGGTTGAAAAATGTCCACGAGAGCCCCGAGTACCGACGAGCGGCCATTACCGTAAATCTCTGAGTTCGAACCAGGGCAAACTCGGGAGAACTCTTGAAATGAACTCATACCGTGGGACAGGGCTGTGAGGCAGCAACTCTACCGCTGCGCCACTGTGCTGCCAACTGTTTTTTTGAGTCTAGTTTATTGTCAGATGCACATGTATAGTGAGGTACGGGTACAATGGTTGATATCTGGAACTCTCTGTCAGAGTAGGTAGTGGGATCAGACACAATTATTACGATTAAGAGGCTTTTAGTCCGGACATTGTGTCTACATTTAAAAGTAACATATCATGGTGCGGTCTGAAGGTTTGAAAGGCAGGGAGTGTGCACAGTGTCCCCAGCTCTTCCTTTCCCGAAGGGATTTGACTCTGCAAGCACCAACATGTCCCAAGTATATGACCTTACTTCCTGCTCCTCCCATGTGTGCCACTCACTTGTGCAGGCAGACAAAAGTGCTGGAGAAACTCAGCGGGTGCAGCAGCATCTATGGAGCGAAGGAAAGAGGCAACGTTTTGGGATGAAACCCAAAGGAAATAGGTAACGTTTCGGGCCGAAACCCGGAAGGGTTTCGACCCAAAACGTTGCCTATTTCCTTCGCTCCATAGATGCTGCTGCACCCGCTGAGTTTCTCCAGCACTTTTTGTCTACCTTCGATTTTCCAGCATCTGCAGTTCCTTCTTAAACACATGTGTGCTAAAACTCAGCCTCCTTTCATCTCCACAGGTGGTCCAGAGCAGATGATAATAGATGGCAAGGACAACACCAGAGGACAAAGGTTTAAGGTGAAGGGGGAAAGATTTAAGAGGAATCTGAGGGGTAACCTTTTGACACAAAAGGTGGCGGGTGTATGGAACGAGCTGCCGGAGGAGGTAGTTGATAAGGGGACTATCGCAAAGTTTAAGAAACATTTAGACAGGTACATGGAAAGGACAGGTTTAGTCGGATATGGGCCAAACGCAGGCTGGTGGGACGAGTGTAGCTGGGTGGGGCATGTTGGTCGGTGTGGGTTAGTTGGGCCAAAGGGCCTGTTTCCACGCTGTATGACTTTACGACTTCACACCTCTATTTACACTGCAGTTTTTATGATTGTATTCTCAATAACATTATAAAAGTCTGTGACCACCACACTCTCTTTAACACATTGTACAAGGTACAGTGTGTGTGTGTGTGTGTAGGATAGTGTTAGTGCACAGGGATCGCTGGTCGGCGCAGATCGGTTTCACTGCAGATGGCAATTAAACGCTCTTGACTCTTATATATCAGCAACTCTGCATTAACAACAATGTGAGGGAACTTGAGAGAGGGAGGAAGAAGGCAGGGTACATAAGGAGAGGACACGCCTGCTTTGAGAAGGAAGAGAAATATTAAAGTCAGAGCAAGCACTACGAAACAGCAGGGTCTTTCCAAACAGGCTGCACTCCTTTTTTTTAGTTGCTTGTCCACATCCACGGGATGCCAAGAATCTCTTGTGCTTTCAATATGACAAATGCTGCAACTATTGGATTCCCTCCCCTCCCCTCCCTTCCCGCCCGCTATCACGCACAACACACGTGGCAGGAGTTCAGATCTGCACTTACGGGAAGTGTGTTGGTCAGCTGCCAGCACACAGTGTTTTCCCACTCCCCCAAACAGCCTGCACACATCTCAGCAACCTCCACTGCAACAAGGCGGCGCAGTGGCACAGTTGCTGCTCACAGCGACTTCCAACCTGACCTCGTGGGGGCTGTCAGTGCGGAGTTTGCATGTGTCTGTCCCCCCCCACACACTGTGACCACGTGGGTTATCTCCGGGTCGTCCGGTTTCCCGCCACACCCCAAAGACGTACAGGTTTGTAGGTTAATTGGCATTGGTATAATTGTAAATTGTCCCCGGTGTGTGCGGGATAGTGTAAGCGTGCGAGGATCGTGGGCCGGCGTGGACTCAGTGGGCCGAAGGGCCTGTTTCTGCGCTGTACCTCCAAACTAAACTACACTGAACTAAACACTCCTGCACTGGCAAGTCATTGGGTGTGTAAACATAGAAACATAGAAAATAGGTGCAGGAGTAGGCCATTCGGCTCTTCGAGCCAGCACCGCCATTCAATATGATCATGGCTGATCATCCAAAATCAGTACCTCGTTCCTGCTTTCTCCCCATATCCCTTGATTCCGTTAGCCTTAAGAGCCATATCTAACTTTCTCTTGAAAACATCCAGTGAATCGGCCTCCACTGCCTTCGGTGGCAGAGAATTCCACAGATTCACAACTCTCTGGGTGAAAAAGATTTTCCTCATTTCAGTCCTAAATGACCTCCTCCTTATTATTGACGAGAAGGCCCTGTAATATATATAGGCCCTGCAAGCCAAATGCATTTGGCAACTGCAACAATTTCTCAATGCACCAGCTTCCTCCAGCGACACCATGATTTATTCTTG
Organism: Leucoraja erinaceus; assembly: GCF_028641065.1. Lineage (NCBI taxonomy): Eukaryota > Metazoa > Chordata > Chondrichthyes > Rajiformes > Rajidae > Leucoraja > Leucoraja erinaceus. Next base: position 5,402,084 of record NC_073404.1, on the reverse strand, counting down.
GCCTTGGCTGCCTTCACTTTTCCACAGGTCCAAAGGGTGCCTGTTGCCGAGGGTAACCAGGTGGTACATGTTTCATCTGCAGGAGCCAGCTGCAAGACCACCGGGGCACAACGGACTGCCTCACTGGGCAGAGTGCCAGTATAGGCCATGGAACAACAGTACAGCACAGGAACAGGCCCTTCAGCCCACAATGTGTGTGCCGAACATGATGCCAAGACTGACTTATCTGCCTGCACATGATCCATATCCCTCCATTCCCTGCATTTCCATGTACCTATCCAAAAGCCTCTTAAACGCCACTATCGCATCTGCCACCACCACCACCCCTGGCAACGCGTTCCAAGCACTTACCACCCTCTGTGTAAAAAAACCCCACCTCCTGTACAACCCCTTTAAACTTTGCCCCTTTTGCCTTAAAGCAGGAGTCGGCAACCCACGGCCCCCGGGATGAATGCAGCCCGTAACCCGGAATCTTCTGGCCCGCAGGCGGATTTTTCCCCCGTAATCATCCGGCCCGCCGAGCTCTGGCTGTACCGCATTCTGCGCAAAGCTGCCGGCACGGCCGCGCAACTTCTGTGAACGCATTTAAGAAAGAACTGCAACTGCAGAGTATAGAAGTTGGGATGTAATGTTAAAATTGTACAAGGCATTGGTGAGGCCAATTCTGGAGTATGGTGTACAATTTTGGTTGCCTAATTATAGGAAGGATGTCAACAAAATAGAGAGAGTACAGAGGAGATTTACTAGAATGTTGCCTGGGTTTCAGCAACTAAGTTACAGAGAAAGGTTGAACAGGTTAGAGCTTTATTCTTTGGAGCGCAGAAGGTTAAGGGGGGGCTTGATAGAGGTTTTTTAAAATGATGAGAGGGATAGACAGAGTTGACGTGGAAAAGCTTTTCCCACTGAGAGTAGGGAAGATTCAAACAAGGGGGCATGACATGAGAATGAAGGGACTGAAGTTTAGGGGTAACATGAGGGGGAACTTCTTTACTCAGAGAGTGGTAGCTGTGTGGAATGAGCTTCCAGTGAAGGAGGTGGAGGCAGGTTTGTTTTTTTATCATTTAAAAATAAATTGGATAGTTATATGGATGGGAAGGGAATGGAGGGTTATGGTCTGAGCGCAGGTATATGGGACTAGGGGAGATTATGTGTTCGGCACGGACTAGAAGGGTCGAGATGGCCTGTTTCCGTGCTGTAATTGTAATATGTTATATGGTTATATGGTTACTGGAAACCCAGCGGGTGAGACATGCAAGGATTGCATGAGGTTGCCTCACCCGCTGAGTTTCCCCAGCATTTTTGTCCACCTTCTGTGAACACGTGATTTGTTGCCTGCCATCAAGCTTTGTTGCCTGCGGGATGGGGCGGGATCCATGTGTACACGTGATCGATGTGGCCTGCCATCCGCTCATTGACATGCGTCCTGGCCCCTATGCAGAACAAGGTTGCCCACCCCTGCCTTAAAGCTATGCCCTCTAGAATTTACTATTTCCATCTTGGGAAAAAAGTTCTGACTCTCTACCCTATCTACGCCTCTCATCGTTTTATATGCTTCTATCAAAAAATCTCTTAAATGCCACTGTGTTCAAGAAGGAACTGCAGATGCTGGAAAATCGAAGGTAGACAAAAATGCTGAAGAAACTCAGTGGGTGCAGCAGCATCTATGGAGCGAAGGAAATAGGTAACGTTTCGGGACGAAACGTTACCTATTTCCTTCGCTCCATAGATGCTGCTGCACCCGCTGAGTTTCTCCAGCATTTTTGTGTACCTTCTTAAATGCCACTATTGTTTATGTCTGACCTGCTGAGTGACTCCAGCACTTTGTCTTTTGTCTGTAAACCAGCATCTGCAGTTCCTTGCATCTCTTGTAAATTCCTTTATTGAATTTAGTTTAGCTTAGTTTAGAGATACAGCGTGGAAACAGGCCCTTCGGCCCGCCGAGTTCGTACTGACTAATGATCACCCGTTCGTGGGCAGGTGGCGCAATGGGCTAAGTGTTCGGCTGGTGACCGGAAGGTAGCCGGTTCGAATCCCGCTTGGAGTGCATACTGTCGTTGTGTCCTTGGGGCAAGACACTTCACCCACCGTTGCCTGCGTGTGAATGTGTGTGAATGTGTGTGAGTGATTGGTGGTGGTCGGAGGGGCCGTAGGCGCAGATTAGCAGCCACGCTTCCGTCAGTTTGCCCCAGGGCAGCTGTGGCTACAGAAGTAGCTCACCACCACCGAGTGTGACTGAGGAGTGAATGAATAATGCAATGTAAAGCGCCTTGAGTGTCTAGAAAGGCGCTATATAAATCCCATCCATTATTATTATTATTACACACTATGGACAATTTTGCAGAAGTCACTTAACCTAGAAACCGGCACGTCTTTGGAATGTGGGCGGAAGTCGGAGATCTCGGAGAAAACCCGTGTGGTCAAAGGGAGAACGTCCCGAAGTAGAGATGGCTGAAATCTTCAAATTCCTAGGAGTCAATATCACCAACTACTTCCTGTCCTGGGCCACCCGCATTGAAGCAACGAACAAGAAAACACAGCAACGACTCTACTTCCTTAGAAGGCCTCGGACATTTGGCTCTCACCAACATCTACAGATGTGCCAGAGTAAGCATTCAATCGGGATGCATCACAGCATGGTTTGGGAACAGCTCCATCCAAGACCACAAGAAATTGCAGAGATTGTGGACGCAGCCCAGACCATCACACAAACCAACCTTCCTTCCGTTGACTCCATCTACACCCCACGCTGCCTCGGCAAGATCACCAGCATAATCAAAGACGGGTTTCACCCTGGCCACTCCCTCTTCTCTCTCCCATTGGGCAAAAGGTACAGAAGTGTGAATGCGAACACCTCCAGATTCAGGAACAGTTTTATTCCCAGCTGTTCTCAGACAACTGAACTACCCTACCACAACTAGAGAGTGGTCCTGAACTATGATCTACCCCACCGAAGACCCCCGGACCATCTTTGATCGGACTTTACTGGACTTTAGTTTGCATTAAATGTTATTCACGTTATTCCCTTCATTCTGTATCTGTACACTGTGGACGGCTCGATTGTAATCAAGTATCGTCTTTCCGCTGACTGGTTAGCACGCAACAAAAGCTTTTCACAGTAGCCTGGTACATGTGACAATAAACACAGCTCAAACTCAATGCTAAGAACTATATTCTGCACTCTGTATCTTCCCCATTGCTCTACCTATAGTACTTGAGTTTGACCTGATTCTATTTATGGATGGCATATCTGATCAGTTTAAATAGCATGCAAAACTGTTGAATGCAAAATTAATTGTCATATGTACCTTGGTAATATATGGCCAATACGTCCCATCCCACCCGCCTGCATTTGGTCCATATCCCTCTAAACCTGTCCTACCCATGTACCTGTCTAAATGTTTTTTAAATGTTGTAATAGCTGTAAATAGTTGGCAAATGTTGTAACTTGCCTCAACTACCTCCTCTGACAGTTCTTTCCATACACCTACCAATCCTATGCGTCAGTTAGTTACCCCTCAGGTTCCTATTAAATCTTTCCCCCCTCACCTTAAACATAGAAACATAGACATAGAAATTAGGTGCAGGAGTAGGCCATTCGGCCCTTCGAGCCTGCACCGCCATTCAATATGATCATGGCTGATCATCCAACTCAGTATCCCGTACCTGCCTTCTCTCCATACCCTCTGATCCCCTTAGCCACAAGGGCCACATCTAACTCCCTCTTAAATATAGCCAATGAACTGGCCTCAACTACCCTCTGTGGCAGAGAGTTCCAGAGATTCACCACTCTCTGTGTGAAAAAAGGTTCTTCTCATCTCGGTTTTAAAGGATTTCCCCCTTATCCTTAAGCTGTGACCCCTTGTCCTGGACTTCCCTAACATCCGGAACAATCTTCCTGCATCTAGCCTGTCCAACCCCTTAAGAATTTTGTACGTTTCTATAAGATCCCCTCTCAATCTCCTAAATTCTAGAGAGTATAAACCAAGTCTATCCAGTCTTTCTTCATAAGACAATCCTGACATCCCAGGAATCAGTCTGGTGAACCGTCTCTGCACTCCCTCTATGGCAATAATGTCCTTCCTCAGATTTGGAGACCAAAACTGTACGCAATACTCCAGGTGTGGTCTCACCAAGACCCTGTACAACTGCAGTAGAACCTCCCTGCTCCTATACTCAAATCCTTTTGCAATGAAAGCTAACATACCATTCGCTTTCTTTACTGCCTGCTGCACCTGCATGCCTAGCTTCAATGACTGGTGTACCACGACACCCAGGTCTCGCAGCATCTCCCCCTTTCCCAATCGGCCACCATTTAGATAATAGTCTGCTTTCCCGTTTTTGCCACCAAAATGGATAACCTCACATTTATCCACATTATACTGCATCTGCCAAACATTTGCCCACTCACCCAGCCTATCCAAGTCACCTTGCAATCTCCTAGCATCCTCCTCACAGCTAACACTGCCCCCCAGCTTAGTGTCATCCGCAAACTTGGAGATATTGCCTTCAATTCCCTCATCAAACCTATGCCCTCTGGTTCTGGATTCCCCTACTCTGGGCACGAGACTCCGTGCATCTACCCAATCTGTTCCTCTCATGATTTGTGTAAGCCTCGATAAGAGTCCTAGCCTGCTCAACCCCTCCCTATAGCTCAGACCCTCAAGTCCTGGCAACATCCTCGTAAATCTTTTTTTGCACCCTTGCTAGTTTGACACCATCTTTCCTACAACGTGGTGCCCAATACTGAACATGCGGCCGCAACAACATCTGAAGGGCCTGTCCCACTTGGGCGTCATTTGCGTGTAATTTACGTGACATAATTTATGGTGCGTGGTGACGTAGGCAGTGACGTGCGATCGTGCGCGGCGCCGCAGGATTTTGGGGTGTACAAAATCTTCGAGCGCCATCTGCATGGCGCACAAATGACGCCCACGTGGGACACGCCCTTTATTCATCTCTAGTCTGGTTCACTACTCTAGTTAAAATAGTTTTTGAACTAGTGGTTGAATTGTAAATTGCCCCTAGTGTAGGATAGTGCTAGTTGAAACAGTGATGAGACAGTGCAAAAATAAAATGATGCTTGGTCAAATATTATGACAGCTCTGGCAGAGCCATTAATTTGCTGCTCAGGAAATATTATCCCTATAGTTAATACAGTGTTGTATTACACAATATGGTTCACAATACAGGCTCAGGAAACTGCTGTTAGAAGAGGCAGTAAGAAACTAGATATGGGAAGGCATGGTAGCTTAGTTTAGTTTAGTTTAGAGATACAGCACAGAAACAGGCCCTTCGGCCCACCGAGTCCACGCCAACCAGCGATCCCGCATACTAACGCTATCCCACACATGCTGGGAACAATTTACAATTATACCAAGCCTGAAGAAGGGTCTCGACCTGAAACGTCACCCATTCCTTCTCTCCAGAGATGCTGCCTGTCCCGCTCAGTTACTCGGGCATTTTGAGCCTATCTTCAGTGTAAACCAGCACCTGCAGTTCCTTCCTGCACATTGTACCAAGCCAATTAACCTACAAACTTGTACGTCTTTGGAGTGTGGCAGGAAACCGGTGCGCCCGGAGAAAACCCACGCAGTTCACGGGGAGAACGTATAACTCAGCGCCCGCACCGACAGCACCCGTAGTCAGGATCGAACCGGGGTCTCTGGCGCTGTGAGGCAGCAACTCTACCGCTGCGCCACCGTGTCGCCCTGCATTACACATACACATGATCCAGCAAGAAGTTGCTCTTAATTTGAATTCATTCTATTTTTTTTTTTGAGCAAGTTGAGCTCACTATGAGAAAGTCATCGGGCTTTTTAATTGCACTACAATTAGACTTGGAACTGTGGAGATCAGATCAGCACAGCCAGACATTCTCTGACTAGGAGAGGCGTTTTATAGATGATGACTCAGACTTGTGTCTTTGCAGGCAGCCTGTTTCAGAAAGCACTTCAAAAGCTTCTCTCCCAACCAAGGGCAGTGCTGTGTGCAGATGAACCAGAGTTTATGTATGCCGGCACAAGGAACTGCAGATGCTGCCTCACACAAAAAAAAATAACACAATGCGCTGGAGTAACTCAGCGGATCAGGCAGCATCTATGAAGGACACGGAGAGGCGTTGTTTTGGATTGGGACCTCCTTCAGACGGCAGGCGGCACGGTGGCGCAGCGACAGAGTTGCTGCCTCACAGCGCCAGAGACCCGGGTTCGATCCTGACCTCGGGTGCTGCCTGTATGGAGTTTGTACATTCTCCCCGTGACCGCGTGGGTTTTCTCCGGGTGCTCCAGTTTCCTCCCACGTCCCAAAGACGTGCAGGTTTGTGGGTTGACTGGCTTCTGTAAATTGTCCCTAGTGTGTAGGATAGGGCTGGTGTTCAGGGTGGTCGCTGGTCGGCGTAGACTCGGTGGGCCAAAGGTCCTGTTTCCGAGCTGTATCTCTAAACTAAACTGAGTAAAGAATGAAGAGTGGTAGTGAAATGTACCAAGTGTCATTTGTCCCTAGTGTGTAGGATAGTGCCAGTGTACGGGTAATCGCTGGGTCAGTGCGGATTCAGTGGACGGAAGGGCCTGTTGCCATGCGGTATCTCTAAAGGAAAAGTTCAGGAATGCTGGTTTAATGGCAGAAAATTAACTAACAGGATGATCACAAACATAAAAAATGACCTTAAAAGTTGAGCATGTTTCTGTTTCTCGAACTAAAGCCAAACTATTCCAATAATGCTGAGTACTCCATTCTGATAGACATCTGGTAATGTCGTGTTGGAAGTGGCCCATTGGGACCTGGATTTATTTCAGAGATTCGCAAGGATGAATGATTCCAGGAGGCCGCCTCCCCTCACTGGTAAACGGATCTCGCAGTCTGAGGAAGGGTCTCGTCCCGAAACGTCACCCATTCCTTCTCTCCAGAGATGCTGCCTGTCCCGCTGAGTTACCCCAGCGTTGTGTGTCTATCTCTAGCTTGCTGCAATGTGCCATGTGCAGCGGTGGCACAGCAGTAGAGTTACTGCCTCGTAGTGCCAGAGACCCGGGTTCGATCCCGACCACGGCCGCTGTCTGTACGGAGTTTGTATGTTTTTCCCCGTGACCTGCGTGGGTTTTCTCCGGATGCTCCAATTTCCCCTCACCCTCCAAAGACGTGCGGGTTTGTAGGTTAATTGGCTTGAGTAAAAATTGTAAATTGCCCCTAGTGTAGGATAGTGCTAGTGTACGGGGTGATCGCTGGTCGGCGCAGACTCAGTGGGCTGAAGGGCCTGTATCTTTAAAGTCTAAAGTGCTCTGCCTATTGTTTCAAAGAATGCTCCAATTTTGATGAGTGCAGGACTCACTCCGCTGCGGGATCATGAGACGGTGACCTTTGTAATTTGTTAAAAAAAAACAAAGCCACAAAAAACAACCGGCTTGCACAACAAGTCTATTTACTGAGTGCAGATGGTTGAGTGAAGGGAGATCAAAACTGCCAGCATTGATGGCAACTGCTGGTGGAGGAAGGAAGTAAATGACAATGTGCAAGCTCGGCAATATCTTTTGACTGAAGGCACTCGAGACGTGGGGCAGCACGGTGGCGCAGCGGTAGAGTTGCTGCCTCACAGCGCCAGAAACCCAGGTTCGATCCCGACTGGGGGGTGCTTGTCCGTACGGAGTTTGTACGTTCTCCGTGGGTTTTCTCCGAGACCTGCGGTTTCCTCCCACACTCCGAAGACATTCAGGTTTGTAGGTTAATTTGAGGAAATTCAGTGTGTCTCCGAGGATCCTCCAGTGCTTCTATTCAGCGGCTGTGGAAAGCATCTTGTCCGGAAATATTACAATCTGGTTTGGGAATTGCTCTGCCCAGGACAAGAAGGCTCTGCAGAGAGTAGTGCATTCGGCCGAACGCACTATGGGAACTTCACTCGCCCCCCTGCAGGAACTATACATCAGGAGGTGCAACTCCAGAGCCAATAAAATCATGGGAGACGCCTTCCACACCTGCAACGGACTGTTCCAGCTGCTACGGTCAGGCAAACACCTCCGTTGCCATGCTGTGAGAACGGAGAGGTTGAGAAGGAGTTTCTTCCCAGAGGCCATTAGGACTGTAAACTCCTATCTCACCAGGGACTAACCTTACTGTACCAGTTTTTTTTTAAATTGCTGTTTTTTCCCCTTTTTTCTTCCGCCCACAATATTTAATATGAATGGTTGTTTGTTTGTTTGTCTTTTTGCACATAGTCCGCGAGCATTGCCACTTTTCATTTCACTGCACATCTCGCATGTGTATGTGACAGATAAACTTGACTTGACTTGACCTGACCTAATTGGCTTGGTAATTGTGTAAATTGTCCCGAGGTGTGCGGGCATCGCACGCTTCTCCTGGACCACCCATACCGAAGCAATGACCAAGAAAGAACACCAATGCCTCTACTTCCTTGGAAGGTTGAGGAAGTTCGGTATCTCCCCCCAACAACTCTCGCCAACTTCTACAGATGCGCCGTAGAAAGCATTCTATCAGGATGCATCACAGCTTTGTTTTGGGAACAGCTCCGTCCAAGACCACAAGAAATTGCAGCGAATTGTGGACGCAGCCCAGACCATCACACAAATCAACCTCCCTTCTATTGACTCCATTTATACCAAAGATCCTGTAGCGGAGCAAGATAGACCACTCCTGCTAAATGCAATGGGCTGACGTGTAGTACGCAACGGAGCGGAACGTGGGCCTTTTTTTCATCCATTTCAGTAACCCGACCCGACCCGACTCGCAGTGTAATCAGCGTTGCGGGGGAGCAGTTTGTGTTAATTCTGTACAATGAGGAGAAGATTTTTACCAAATAACTTTTATTTTTATGAAGATGTTTCCGTAACCGGCTTCCGTCTCCGCACTAGTATCTTCGCTCCGCTACGGGATCTTTGGTGCGGAGACGGAAGCCGGTTACGGAAATGGGGTCAAAAATTACCCATGAATCTGCCCTTGACCGTACTACGTCTTTTTCGTCCAGTGATCTATCTTGCTCGCTATAGGATCTTTGATTCATACCTCACTCTGCCTCGGCAAGGCCAGCAGCATAATCAAGGACGAGTGGCACCCTGACCACTTCCTCTTCTCCCCTCCCCCTTCAGGTAAAAGGTATAGAAGTGTGAAAACGCACACCTCCAGATTCAGGGACAGTTTCTTCCCAGCTCTTATCAGGCAACTGAATCATCCTACCACAACCAGAGAGCAGTGCTGAACTACTATCTAGCTCTTTGGTGACCCTTGGACTACCCTTGATCGGACTTTGCTGGCTTTACCTTGCACTAAACGTTATTCCTTTATCACGTATATGTACACTGTAAATTAATCGATTGTAATCATGTATTGTCTTTCCGCTGACTGGATAGCATGCAACAAAAGCTTTTCACTGTACCTCGGTATAGGTGATAATAAACTAAACGGAACCACTGGTCAGTGCGGACTCAGTGGGCCGAAGGGCCTGTTTCCATGCTGTATCTCTAAATTAAATTAAAAAAACTAAAAGCGATTAGAGTAAAATTAAAGACAGAGGAATTAATGATGCTTATATTCATATGATCCATTTTGTAAACAACTGTTTGATTCTGAGGAGACACTGTCTCAGCAGCCTTTCAGCGATGAGTCAGCGAGTTGGCCTCATGTTGAACTGAACAAATACCAGGGCATCTTCTGTGACTGGGACCAAGCAACGGCACACATTGGGTAGTCATATAGAGCACAGAGTCAGACAGCACGGAAACAGGCCCTTCGGCTCAACTCGCCCATACCGACAAAGATCCACTATCTGAGTTGGACACAAAATGCTGGAGTAACTCAGCGGCATCTCTGAACAGAAGGAATGGGTGAAGTTTCGGGTCGAGACCCTTTTTGCCAAACATCACCCATTCTTCTCCTGCGCTGTTGCCTGTCCCACTGAGTTACTCCAGCAAAATGTGTCTATCTTAGACAATAGACAATAGGTGCAGGAGAAGGCCAGTGCCACCAGCCACCTTCCGAGTCACCGGGTAGTTTTAAAGCAGAGATGAATAGATTCTTGATGAGCAAGGGCATCAAAGGTTACGTGGAGAAGGCAGGTGCTAAGAGGGAAAGATTGGTCAACCTTGATTGAATGGCGGGGCACGCTCGCCATTTGTGTCTATCTTCGGCACAAACCAGCATCTGCAGTCCCTTCCTACGCATCCCATCTAAGTTAGTTCCATTTGCCCTCATTTAGCCCATAGCCCTCTCAACCTTTGTGTGGGAAGGAACTGCAGATGCTGGTTTACACTGAAGTTAGACACAGAATGCTGGAGTAACTCAGCGGTTCAGGCAGCATCCTTGGAGAGAAGGAATAGGTGACGTTTCGGGTTGGATCTCTTTTTTCGACTGAAGGAATTTATTTCGCCAGAGGGTGGTGAATCTGTGGAGTTCACTGCCACAAGATGGCTGTGGAGGACAAGTCATTGGGTATTTTTAAAGCGCAGATTGACAGGTTCTTGATTAGTAAGGGTGTCGAGGGTTGCAAGGAGAAGGCAGGAGAATGGGGTTGAGAGGAAAAGATAGATCAGCCACCATTAAATGGCAGACTAGACTCGATGGGCTGAATGGCCCAAATCTGCTCATATGACACGAATTTATGATTTTTTTGAGGAAATAGCCCTGACCCAGGCGATGTTTTGGGTCAGGCCCCTTCTTCAGACTTAAACCCCTGTCCCACGGTACAAGTTCATTCCAAGAGTTCTCCCGAGTTTCGAACTCGCAGATTTACGGTAACGGTACTCGGGAGGTTGAAAAATCTTCACGAGTCTTCCCGTGCTTACCTGCCGTTAGCGAGTCTTCCCAAGTACCTGCCGTTAGCGCTAAGAGACGCCCCCGAGCTCCGACGTACCAGCTACGTTCATTCTCTGTGCTTACCATGAGTTCGATTTTTTTTTTAAACTCGGGAGAGGTCTTGGAATGAACTCGCACCGTGGGACAGGGCTATGAGTCTGTTGACAGACCGCCAAAGAGAAAACAGGAGTGGGGTCAGAGTTAAAGATTTTTTTTCTCTACAGTGTATTTCTCCCTGAACAACAGGATGCGAGTGAGAAGCAGGCCCTGGTGCCGCAGTGCAGTCATGTTTGCTTATGTTTATATTGAGACAGCAACAACAAAGATAAATGGTTATTAGCAGAAACTGGAGAGGAATTAGTCTGAGCAAAATGCATTTAATTAGCAGCCTTGTCTGGCCACGATGACATTGTGCATCATGCCCATGGTCTTTATCTCCACGTACGGGCAGACGGGACCTCCCTTTGGACTTGACTCAAGCTGCAGATTAGACCTGGGCACGCAATATTTATTCGCGGATGCCTCTCTGACAGGCGACAAAGCAAGCCTCAAATACTTCACACTTTAGAGATACAGCGCGGAAACAGGCCCTTTTGGCCCACTGAGTCCGCGCCGACCAGCGATCACTCCGTACACTAGCACCATCCTACACACGCTAGGGACAATTTACAGTATTCACCAAAGCCAATTGACCTTCAAACTTGCACGTCGATGTGGTGTGGGAGGAAACTGGAGGACCTGGGTAAAACCCACGCAGGTCACGAGGGGAGAACGTACAAACTCCGCACAGACAGCACTCATAATCAGGATGGAACCCGGCTCTCTGGCGCTGTAAGGCAGCAACTCTACCGCTGCGCCACCGTGCCGCGCCAGATAATAATTGAATGGTAAATAATTGAAGGCTTTGTGTTTATTTTCCTCTGACCTGCTCCGTGGGGTCAGATTAAATTGTGGATAAAATGGGGCATGGCACGGTGGCACAGCGCCAGAGACCCGGGCTCGATCCTGACTACGGGTGCTGTCTACGGAGTTTGTACGCTCTCCCCGTTACCGCGTGGGTTTTCTCCGGGTGCTCCGGTTTCCTCCCAGACTCCAAAGACGTGCAGGCTTGTAGGTTAATTTCTTTCTGTAAAATTGTAAATTGTCCCTAGTGTGTAGGATAATGCTAGTGTGCGGGGCGATTGCTGGATGGCGTGGACTCGGTGGGCTGAAGGGCCTGTTTCCGCACTGCATTGTTAGACTACACTAACCTGGAGCCCTGATGCCCCCGTGTCTTTGTGATCAACGATTACAATTGTTCAACGGTATTTTATTTATCACACGTACCGAGGTACAGTGACATTCATTTTTGTATACAGTTCGGTTCAAGTATCACTATACATTAACATCTTAGGCAAAGCATCTCAGATACAGTACAAGTGTACAGCAGCCGTACACTGAGACAGTATACAGAGTCGCCAGATGTGGCGCCATTTTCAAGTCCCAGTTGTTGTAAGTGCAAGGTTCTTGATCTGTCAATGAAGGTTCGTTGTCCTGGTGGCGTTGCATGGTCAGCCTGGTCAAGCGTTGCCATGGTGATCTCCGCCACGCTGTAGGCCGCGTCTGGTCCACATCCAAAGATGAGTACCTCAGCAAAGTCATTGAGTGCGGACACCTCCATGGTTTAGTAGCGCAGTCAAATCATTCTTTCCAAGACAGTTGCCGATAGGCGGCATGGCTGCGCAGCGGTAGAGTTGCTGCCTCACAGCGTCAAAGACCCCAGTTCATTCCTGACTACAGGTGCTGTCTGTACGGAGTTTGTCCGTTCTCTCTGTGACCCCGTGGGTTTTCTCTGGGATCTCCGGTTTCTTCCCACACTCCAGGTTTGTAGGTTAATTCGGCTTTGGTAAAACGGTAGATTCTCTCCAGCGTGCGTGATTGTGTTAGTGTGCGGGGAGTGGCTGCTCGCTTCGGTCTCGGTGGGCCGAACGACCTGTTTCCGTGCTGTATATCTAAAGTAAACTAAACTAAAATTTCTGACTTCTCAAGATGACATGGTAACCCCGAATGCAACTGGGTCATTGTGTGCTTCTAAAAGTCATGGAGTACTCACTGTTATTGACCAACACCATGGCAACTTCTCTGTTTCCCAAGCCCGACTCTTGCAAACAAACGAACAAACGGCACTAGTGGAATGATCCCCTTTGTAAAGCAGGCAGTTGTGTCAGTTGCCCGCAGCTTGGTAAATAACAAACAATGTCCTCTTGGCTTGAGGGGTGACCGGGTGGCGCAGCGGTAGAGTCGTCGCCTCGCAGCGCCAGAGACCCGGGTTCGATCCTGACTAAAGGGAGCCGTCTGTACGGAGTTTGTACGTTCTCCCCGTGACCTGTGTGGATTTTCTCCGGGTGCTCAGGTTTCCTCCCAATCCCAAATGTTAATTGGGTTCTGTAAATTGCCCCTAGTGTGTAGGATAGGGGCGATGATGTCAACCCCGACTTGGTGGGCCGAAGCGCCCGTTTCCACGCTGTATCTCCAAAATCAACTAAGAGAAAAGAGTGGTTTGTGGCAGAAATTGATGTGGAAACTGTATGGTGTGGAAATGTGCATTGGTGATCACAGATAATCCTTGAGAATGTTGCATAGAACCGAGTGCTGGAGTCACTCAGCGGGTCAGGCAGCATCTCTGGGTTCTCTCCAGGCGCTCCAGGTTCCTAACCGAATCCCAGAGAGGCGCGGGTGTGTCGGTTAATCTTCTGCCCCAAGAACAGAGAGAGCGTGCTTCCCAAATACTGATGGTTCAAATTCAAAATAAAGCATCGAAGCTGATGAACGGCCACAAAGTGCTGGAGTCACTCAGCGGGTCAGGCAGCATCTCTGGAGAAGGTGGATGGGTGACGTCTCGGGTCGGGAAGAAGGGTCCATCTCTTTGTGTCTGATTTTTTTTTTTTGTAAGTCGGCATCTGCAGTTCCATGCCTCTCCCTTTTGACGCCCGAGAATAGAATAATTAGGAAGTTTCACAAACATATTTGCCATTTTCAAAGTCTCCAGCAGCTCTTGAGTTAATGCATAGATGCACGAGCTGTCTGTGTGTCAAGTGCTTTCCAAAGAACTCGCAGCTTCTGTTTACAACCAGCTGATTTTGCACCAACAAAGTTGCGTTTGCTTTATTTATTCCCATCATGTTCACAATCCCCCTCTCCTATCTCGGGCTCTACGCATCGGGCGGGGATAGTATTGCAGATACGATACGACAAAACTGTATTCATCCCCGGAGGGAAACTGGTCTGCCGACAGTCACGACACACCAAAAACGTACATTAAAATAAAAGTGAAAACAAAAAGAAGTCTGGCTGCCGTGTTCACAGCGCCTTCAGCGGAACAAACAAACAAACACAGACTTATCCCCTGGACAGATCTGTATGCAAAAAAAAATGTATTTCACTGTACCCACTACACGTGACAACAAACAAACCATTGAACCATTCCCATTCTCGCAATCAGCGGTCGATGAGCGTGAGGGGGGGAGGGGAAGACAATGGGCGTGGGGGATGGTGGGAGAACAAAGGGGACCCAGTGTGCGGGGGGGGGGGGGGGGGGGGCACTCCAGTTTAGAATCCTCTGCCCAGTGGATAAGTCTCCATGTGTTTGTTTGTTCGTTTGTTTGTTTGTTCGTGCCGGTGAAGGCGCCGTGCACACGGCAGGGAGCACACGGCAGGGAGCTTGTCTTTTTTTTTCTTCTCATTTTTAATTTAACTTTTATTTCTAGTTTTCGTGAACATTGTTGTGTGTTGTGACTGTCGGCCGACCAATTTCCCTCCGGGGATGAATACATGTTTATCGTATCGTGTTATAATCCCATTCTCCTGCTTCACCCCAACCAAGATGGCGGCCAGGCCAGGCGACTCTCTGCGCGCTGGTCCCAGAAGTGGATCTGCAATCACTCATTACAATCGCTCCACTCTTTTTCATCTTTACTTCGACAGATCCTCGGACTATTTTGAATCGGACTTTATCTTGCGCTAAACGTTATTCCCTTTCTTCCGTGTACACAGTGGACGGCTTGAGTCTGTTCGCTGAGTGGATAGCATGTTTAGTCTGTAGACGCGACGATAATGAACTAAACTAAACTTGGGGCGGCAGAGGCATGAGTTCGATTCCGACTACGGGTGCTGTATGTAGGGAGTTCTCCCTGTATGTTCTCCCTGTGACCGCGTGGGTTTTCTCCGGGTGCTCTGGTTTCCTCCCACACTCCAAAGATGTTCAGGTTTGTAGGTTAATTGGCTTTGGTAAAATTATAAATTGTTCATAGTGTGCAGGATAGTGCTAGTGTACGGGGTGATCGATGTGGCATGAACTGCCTGTTTCCCCGCTGTATCTCTGAAGTCTGTCTAAACAGTGCCCATTGCGATCACTGTTTAGACAAAATTCAACCAAACATCTGGTGCCTTCCCCCTTTCACTAATCCTTCGGAGACTCACTTAGTTTAGTTTAGAGATGCAGCGCGAAAACAGGTCCTTCGGCCCACCAAGTCCGTGCCGACCAGCGATCCCCCACACACTAACATCATCCAACACACACTGGGGCCAATTTACATGTATACCAAGCCAGTTAACCTACAAACCTGTACGTCTTTGGAATGTGGGGGGAGCCCGAAGATCTGGGAGAAAACTCACGCAGGTCAGGGCGAGAACGTGCAAACTCTGGACAGGCAGCACCAGTGGTCAGGATCGAACCCAGATCTCTGGCGCTGTAAGGCAGCAACTCTACTGCTGCGCCACCGTGCCACTCGGGCTCCAGTTCAAGCACGGTTCTTGCTGCCAACTCCAGTTTCAGTAGAAGCCAATAACAGGGATATAAACACTGCTCGGGGAACTGAAAGCTGCCATATCTGTTGTGGACCACCAGAGAGCAAAGGAGTGCAGTCCAGCCTCAGGCATGAATCACTTCACTTCTTTGTGAAGTGGCTTTTAGTTTAATTTAGAGATACAGCGCGGAAATAGGCCCTTCGGTCCATCGGGCTTGCGCCGACCAATGCGCCCCGTACACCAGCACTATCCCACACATTGGGGACAATTTACAATTTTTACCAAAGCCAATTAACCTACAAACGTACGTGTCTTTGGAATGTGGGAGGAAACCGGAGAAAACTCATGGGGAGAACGTTCAAACTGCGTACAGGCAGCACCCGTAGTCAGGATTGAACCCAGGTCTGTGGCTCTACTGCTGCGCCACAGAGCTGCCTTTTTTGTAGTGTAACCCAGAAACCAAGAGCAAGGCAACGGAACACACTAGAGCACCTGCACTTCGAAAGCAGACGACTGCTGTATTGACAAAAACAAATGTTTTCCAGCTATACAGCACCGCTCACATCCCTCGCAGGGCATCCACAAGCGGCACGATGGCACAGCGGTAGAGTTGCTGCCTCACAGGGCTAGTGACCCGGGTTCGATCCTGACCACGGGTGCTGTCTGTGCAGAGTTTGTACCTTCTCCCTGTGACCGCGTGGGTTTTCTCCGGGTGCCTCCCACATCCCAAAGACGTGCGGGTTTGAAGGTTAATTGGCTTCTGTAAATTGACCGCTAATGAGCAGGTTAGAACTAGTGTATGGGTGATCGTTGGTTGGTACAGACTTGGCGGGACATAGGGCCTGTTACCACGCTGTATCTCTGAAATTAAAACATCTCACATCCAGCTCTGTACTGACTGTTGAGCAGACGGAAGCTCAGCAGTTGCAGCATCTTGTCAAATAAACATTCGCGGTTTAATTGGAAAGTTCCTCACGATATTGTAAGCCATATGATTAGAGATGCAACGTGGAATCAGGTCCTTCGGCCCACCGAGTCCATGGCGACCATCGGTCACTCATTCGCTTGTTCTATGCTAGCCCACTTTGTAATCCACTCCCTACACACTAGGGGCAATATACGGAGGGCCAATTAGCCGACAAATGTGCAAGTCTTTGGGATGTGGGAGGAAGCCGGAGCACCCGGTGGAAAGACACGTGGTCACAGGGAGAACGTGCAAACTCCTCACAGGCAGAACCCAAGGTCAGGATCGAGCCTGGGTCTGTGGCGCTGGAAAGCAGCAGCTCTACCCGCTGCGCCGATGCGCCGCCCGTACTTGCGGAAGTTAGCCACAGTTTGTTAAGCAGTACCGGGTCAACTTATCTAACATGGTTGACTTTGGAGTCAAGACTTTGTGGAGTGCAGGGATCCTCTCAATGACACTGTCGTGAGCAAAACAAAATGCAGAGCAGCAGAGGAAGAACGTACAAACTCCGTACAGACAGCACCCAGAGTCAGAATCAAACCCGGGTCTCTGCCGCTGACAGGCAACAAGCAGAGGAGTGTAGGGGCGGCACAGTGTTGTAGCGGTTGTGCTGCTGCTGCTCAAGTTTCCACCAGTCAGGATATTGAGTATAGAATTTGGAAAGTTGCCTTTCAGTTGTACAAGACCTTGGTGAGGCCACATTTGGAGTATTGTGCTCGACACAAAAAGATGGAGCAACTCTGCGGGACAGGCAGCATCTCTGGAGAGAAGGATTGGATGACAATCGACAATAGACAATAGGTGCAGGAGTAGACCATTCGGCCCTTCATTTCGGGTCGAGGCCCGACTGGTTAGGGATAAAAGAAACGAGAGATATAGACGATGATATAGAGAGATAAGGAATATTGTGTTGAGTTTTAGTCACCCTGCTTTGGGAAAGATGATGTTGAGCTGGAAAGAGTGCAGGGAAGATTTACAAGGATGTTGTCAGGATTTAAGGGCCTGAGCTATAGGGAGAGGGTCGGGAAGGCTAGGACATTATCCTACGCACTAGGGACAATTTATAATTTTACCAAAGCCAATTAACCTACAAATTTGTACGTCTTTGGAGCGTGGGAGGAAACCAGAGCACCCGGAGAAAAGTCACGCAGTCACGGGGAGAACAAACAAACTCCGTACAGGCAGCACCCGTAGTCAGGATCAAACCCGGGTCTCTGGCGCTGTAAGGCAGCAACTCTACCGCTGCGCCACCGTGCCACTCATGATCTCCCCCTTTGTAACAAGTCTTTGCAGCAATGAAGCTTCCCTTTTCTGATTTTCAATTTCTTGGCTTTTTCTTCAAACAAAATCAGGCAGTAATCTCATTATTCTAAACTGAACTGAGTCAAGAATGAGTGATTAGTGCCCAAAATCACACGAGGAATAGATCAGGTAAAAGCAGAGTAGGGGAATCGAAAACCAGGGGACATAGGTTTAAGGTGAAGGGGGAAAGATTTAATGGGAACTTGAGGGGTAACTTTTTTACTCAAAGGGTGGTGGGTTTATGGAACGAGCTGCCGCGGGAGGTAATTGAGGCAGGGACTATCGCAATGTTTAAGAAGCATTAGACAGGTACATGGAGAGGACAAGTTTAGAGGTATATGTGCCAAAAGTAGGCAGGTGGGATGAGTATAGTTGGGCCGAAAGGACTGTTTCCACACTGAATGACTATGATTTATGGGGAGCGATTACTAAGATGCTACAGTGCGGACAACATTAAGAAGACCACGGATGTATAATTGTAAGTCGTAATTACAAGAGGCCATGACTTCAGAATTAAGGGACAGAAGTTTAGGGGTAACATGAGGGGGAACTTCTTTACTCAGAGAGTGGTAGCGGTGTGGAATGAGCTTCCAGTGGAAGTGGTGGAGGCAGGTTCGTTGGTATCATTTAAAAATAAATTGGATAGGCATATGGATGAGAAGGGAATGGAGGGTTATGGTATGAGTGCAGGCAGGTGGGACTAAGGGAAAATAAATGTTCGGCACGGACTTGTAAGGCCGAGATGGCCTGTTTCCGTGCAGTAATTGTTATATGGTTATATGGTAATTGAAATATATGGGCACAAAGTTGCTGATTTATACCAAAGATAGACAAAAAGTCCTGGAGTAACTCAGCAGGTCAGGCAGCACCTATGGAGACCATGGATAGGTGACGTTTTGGGTTGGGGCCCTTCGAGATATGTCAATAGACAGATAAAAAAAAAAACCTTCTGCTCTTGTGTGACACATAGAACCAGAAGTATTCACGTTACTAATGCATTTAAACCTTCAATGTCACAAATGCCCTCTTATTCATCTTGAAAACATCTACTGTATGACAACAACTTTATACATATTTACATAGTGCCTTTATATATTTATATAGTGCTTCCCCGTGGATTGTCACCATGTTGTGGTGGAGAAGCTTGTGTGGCCCTGAGATCCTGAGAGCGATGCCGCCTGGAGCTATGCTCCCGGTAGGGCCACCCATGGCGGTAAGGTCGAGGGGGAGGTCTCTGTCAAAGAGCAATCCAACCAAGACCTCAACGGTGCAACAGGCGGAGGACGATGGCTGACCTTAGTGGAGCGTCACAACGGCTGGGAACGCGGATGAAGGCTGCAGCAGAAAAGGGTCTCCGGTCGTCTTGGACTCCATGCCACTGGATCCTGACCCAGATTTGGCAAGGACCGTGGGGTGGCTGTCTGTGCACCAGTCTCCCCACGTTAAACAAAGTCACGCACAGGTGTCCTCCAACCCTGGAGACACCCGTGGTCAGACAAGACTGAAGGAGGCCTAAGAAGGATGCCTATAGTAGTGGGAAACAAATAAGTGATGTTGATCAACAAACTGCGAAGGAGAAGACCAAAAGCTTGATCCAAGAAATGGGTTTCAAGTTCTATAATGAAGTAAGAAAGGAGTGCATTGGGACAGGGTGTGGGGGGAGAAGTTTGGAGCCAAACGCACAGATTTCAAGGGTGGAGAAGTGTGAAAACACACGCCTTCAGGGACAGTTTCTTCCCAGCTGTTATCGGGCAATTGAACCACCCCACCGCAACTAGAGAGCGGTCCAGAACTACTATCTACCTCATTGGAGAGCCTCGGGTTATCCTTGATTGGACTTTACAGCCTTTACCTTGCACTAAATGTTATTCCCTTATCATGTATCTGTACATTGTAAATGACTCGATTGTAATCGTGTATTGTCTTTCTGCTGAGCACTCTCTTTCTCTATTGGCACAAAACAAAGGCTTTTCACTGTACCTCGGTACAGGTGACAATAAACTAAACTGAACTGAACAGTGATTACATTTGGGAGCGTTCAAGAACCAGTCGGGCAAAGATATTTTTGAAGGTTGTTGTACAACTGGGGAAAAACAGGCCTATCTGTCCAATAAAGGCCGGCATCTTGATTATTGAGCATGGCAGAGTGGCCCAGCGGTTGAGCCGCTGCCTCACAGAGCCAGAGACCTGGGTTCGATCTTGACCTCGGGTGCTCCCTGGGTGGAGTTTGCACGTTCCCCCTGTGACTGCGTGGGTTTCCTCGCGGATGTTCCGGTTTCCATCCACATCCCAAAGACGGACAGACACAAAGTGCTGGAGTAGCCCAGCGGGTCAGGCAGCATCTCTAGAGAACATGGATAGCCTGAAGAAGGGTCCTGATCCGAAACGTCATCTATCCATGTTCTCCAGAGATGCTGCCTGACCTGCTGAGTTACTCCAGCACTTTGTGTCTTTTTTTAAATCGTAAACCAGCACCTGCAGTTCCTTGTTTCTCCAAAGACGCGCGGGTTTGTAGGTTAAAATGTAAAATTGCCCCTAGCATGTAGGGAGTGGATGAGAAAGTGGGATAACATAGAAATAGTGTGAATGGGTGATCGATGGTAGGCATGGTCTCAGTGGGCCAAACTAAACTAAGCTAGTAGGTTAAGTCTGAGGAAGGGTTTCAGCCCGAAACGTTGCCTTTTTCCTTCGCTCCATAGATGCTGCTGCACCCACTGAGTTTCTCCAGCTTTTTTGTGTACTTTCGATTTTCCAGCATAAGCTAGTAGGCCACTGGTTTTCGTAATCAACTCTAAAACTCTACAGTATTGAAAGCAAACACTCCAAATAACTATCTGCACGATTACTAGCAGTGAAACCGAAACCCAAACTCTCAATACAATATTTTATGAAGTAATCTCTTCCTGCCATGATGCAACTAAATTTGTTTTTAAAGTGAGAATCATTTGATTCCTTTCAAAAGCATGCAGTTCAGCAACGTCAAATCCTTTAACCAGTGTCTTCTTTTGTAGACCAGCATTTGCTGCACCTTGTTTCTACCAGAACTTAATGAGTGTAGGTTTAAGGTGAGAGGGGAAAGATTTAATGGGAACTTGAGAGGCAACTTATTCCACCCAGAGGTGGTGAGTGTATGGAACGATCTGCCGGAGGAGGTAGTTCAGGCAGGTACATTAACAGCACGTGTAAGGCATTTGGACAGGTCCGTGGATAGGAAGGGTTTAGAGGAATATGGACCAAATGTGGGCAAATGGGGATACCATAGATGGGGCATCTTGGTTGGCATGTATGAGTCGGGCCAAAGTGCCTGTTTCCTAGCGATGCGAATCAATGGCTCTGAGAGAAAGAACGTGGCAGTTCCTTGTGTCTCTGTTTGTAAACGTTTCCTCTGCTGATCCTGCACGTCCTATAAACGTGGTTATGGAAGTGCTGCTGTTTGAAGAATGCAGCATAAACAAATCAGCGAGTCAAACAGAAAACCATTAAGGAGTGGATTGTTGCTCCGACACCTTCACGTTTCAGTCGAGTTTCAGAATGCTTGAGCGTTGCGGTGGGTTGAGAGTGTCGTCCTGCAGCACAGCTCCACCGCAACAAGGGCGGCACGGTGATGCAGCGGTAGAGTTACAGCCTCACAGCGCCAGGGATCTGGGTTCGTCCCTGACTACAGGTGCTGGCTGTACGCAGTTTGTACGTTCTCTCTGTGACCTGCGTGGGTTTACTCCAGGTGCTCTGGTTTCCTCCCACACCCCAAAGACGTACAGGTTTGTTGGCTAATTGGCTTTGGTAAAAATTGTACCTTTTGTGTTGAATAGTGCGAGTGTGTGTGTGGGGTGATGGCGGTTCGGGGCAGACTCAGTGGGCCGAAGGGCCTGTTTCCATGCCCTATCTCTAAAGTCGAAACTTTCTAACTTCTAGTTTGCCGCTTTCTGCTGGCAAATAAAACTCTTCTCTCCTTCCTCCTTTTCAATTCAGTTTCGATATTAAACATCCTGTATTAATTAAGAACACAAGTGCTTTCTTTTGAGGAGTTCAATAAAAAAACAACATTCAAGATGTTGCTGGGTTTGATCTTGGATTTGTGAAGCATGTGTTAACCTGCTCCAGAGATTTATCAGCCAAGTGGCAGGTACTGGCTTGGATTTCATTGAATAAGTTTTGAAAAGCAGATGAGTTCAGTGATTTTATACAGACAACCCTTCCTCTCCCTCTTAGTCACGGCACAGCTTGGAACTCCTGAAATAGTGGTTTTCATCCATTCTCTAAAACACCGTATCCATCTCTAGTTATGAATGAAGGATTCAAAGGAGTGATCTCGCTTCCTCCAAGGAGATATTCCATAAATAATCAGCAGCAAATCCCAATACCTCGTTGAATGGTTAATAATTCTGTCCATCTATATTCTCCGTCTCGCTTCACAAGATTTCTCAGAGATACAGCATGGAAGGTTTTGGAAACTGGCCCTTCGGCCCATCGATGATCCGTTGTCACTAGTTTAGCTTAGTTACACAGTAATGGGAACAGGCCCTTTGGCCCACCGAGTCCACACCGACCATCGATGACCCGTTCAAACTAGTTTAGTTTAGAGATACAGCATGGAAACAGGCCCTTCAGCCCATCGGGTCCATGCTGACCATCGATCACCCGTTCACACTACATCGACCTGACATTTGACCTGTTTACTTTAGCAGGGCTGCTGTATAATTTTACATTATTGCTATTGGAAATGGAGGGAAGTATCAAAGCCAGGTACCCATAATGTTTGAAGTGAATATGAATTATGGGAAGCACAGTGGTGCAGCTGGTAGAGCTGCTGCCTCACAAGGCTAGAGACTCGGGTTCGATCCTGACCTCGTATGCTGTCTGCGATGAGTTTGCAGGTTCTCCCTGTGACCACATGGGTTTCCTCCGGGTGCTCCGGTTTCCTCCCACATCCCAAAGAGATTTTTAAGTTAATTAGCCTCTGTAAATTGCCCCTAGTGTGCAGGGTGGACGAGAGAGTGGGATAACAAAGAGCTAGTGTGAACGGGTGATCGATGGTCGGCGCGGACTCGGTGGGCAAAAGGTCTGATTCCATGCAACATCTCCAAAACTAAAAACTAAACACTGAAACTAAACTCAAAAGTTAGAAGCGTGGTGTAGCAAGCCCTCATCGAGGGCAGGATGGGAGGATGTTCACATGGATAGACACCAGTGAATTGTTTCCACGTAAAAGAAAATAAGGAGAATCGATTAAGTTATCTGAGGGTAAATATTTTCAGTTGTTAATAATGTAACAGAAAGATTAGTCACCTTTGATATCTGAGGGCTGGAGGAAGAAGATATTTCATGTATTTGCAACTCGAAAATGAAACAAAACGTAACGCGATTATTGGACTTTGGTTAGGCTGCATTTGGAGTATTGCGTGCAATTCTGATCGCCCCATTACAGGAAGGATGTGGGGGCTTTGGAGAGGGTGCAGAGGAGGCTTACCACAACTATGCCCGGATTAGGCAGTATTAGCTACAGGGAGAGAGGTTGGACAAACTCTGACATGCCAAACATTGAGGGGAGACCAGATTGAAGTATAGAAAACTATGAGAGGCATTATAGGGTAGAGAGTCAGAACCTTTTTCACAGGATGGAAATGTCAAGGACTAGAGGGCATAGCTTTAGGATGAGAGGAGCAAAGGTTAAGCACTATCCTACATTGGCCCAGTGGTAGAGTTGCTGCCTTATAGCGCCAGAGACCTGGGTTTGATCCTGACCACGTCTAAACCGAAGATAAGACACAAAAAGCTTGAGTAACTCAGCTGGTCAGGCAGCATCTCTGGAGAAAAGGAATGAGTGAACGGCAGAGTAGACTCGGGCCGAATGGCCTAATTCTGCTCTTATGACTTATGTGGTGTAGATTTTTTTACACAGAAGGTAGTTGGTGCCTGGAACATAATGGTGGTGGAGGCAGATACGATAGTGGTGTTTAAGAGACTTTTGGATAGGCACATGGATACGCAGGGAATGGAGGGATTTGGATCATGTGCAGGCAGATAAGAGTTAGTCTTGGCATCATGTTGGGCACAGACATTGTGGGCCAAAGGGCCTGTTCCTGTGCACAGAACTGTTCTGTGTAATCAGTAAGTGTAGGGGGATGGAAGCAGAAGCCTCCACGTGGCAACATCCCGGCCGATGCTGACGACACAAACTGTACCACAGTAACTGACTGAAGTAGCCAATTCTGCAACCACTGATCGTCAACCGTCACTGACCTGATAGACGCAAGGCGTGATATAGAAGATGGTCGGACATGAGGAAGGAAGAACAAGTGCAGGAAGGAACGTCCTTGTTGCCGGTTTAAACCGAAGATAAGACACAAAAAGCTGGAGTAACTCAGCTGGTCAGGCAGCATCTCTGGAGAAAAGGAATAGTCCATCTGAAGAAGGGTCTCGACCAGAAATGTCACCTATTCATTTTCTCCAGAGATGCTGCCTGACCCACTGAGTGACTCCAGCTTTTTGTGTCGATCTATGTAATCAATAGTTAGGTTTCATGACATTATATCCAATACAAGAAAATCTTCCCAACATAATAATGCAAATAAAATCTTTTGACAATATATATATATTTGCTGTAAAGAGCGGCTCTATTCAAAAACCCAGTCAGATTCATCCATACTCTATCCACAATGACTGGTCAGACCAAACACACCATCTGAGAGTGCACACAGCCTCCAGCATAGCTTTCCCTTTGACTAGAGAGCAAGCTCCTGATGAAATCATGGGCTTGGTAAATATTCTCCATCAAACCCAAACTAATGTCTGAGTTCAGAGGAGAACAGAGTTGTCTGAAACGTCACCTATTCCTTCTCTCCAGAGAGGTGGCCGGCCCGCTGAGTTACTACAGCATTTTGTGTCTATCTTCGATTTAAACTAGCATTCTACACAGAGTTGTACAAAACTCAGTTCCAACACTGAGTGATAATCTGAAGGGCCGCACAGTAGAGATGCTGCCTCACAGCGCCGGAGACCCGGGTGTGACCCTATCTACGGGTGCTGTCAGTACGGAGTTTGCACGTTCTACTTGTGACCTCGCGGGTTTTCTCCGGGTGCTCCGGATTCCTCCCACGCTCGGGTTTGTAGGTTGATTGGCTTCTGTAAATTATTTAGTTTAGTTTTGTTTAGAGATACAGTGCGGAAACAGGCCCTTCGGCCCACCGAGTCCGTGCCGACCAGCGATCCTCACACACCTACACTATCCTACAAACACTAGGGCCACAATTACAATTATACCAAGCCAAGTCACCTACAAACCTGTATGTCTTTGGAGTGTGAAAGGAAACCGGCGATCCCGAGGGAAACGCACGCAGGTCACGTGGAGAACGTACAAACTCCGTACAGACAGCACCCGTGGTCAGGATCAAACCCAGGTCTCTGGCGCTGTAAGGCAGCAACTCTACCACTGGGCCAATGTAGGATATTGCTAGTGTACGGGGATCGCAGGTCGGCGTGGACTCGGTGAGAAGATGGGTCTGTTTCCATGCTGTATGTAACTCTAAACTAAACTAAAGTTGAGAACACATACAAGTGCCCCGGACACAAACCTTCTTACCAGCATTCCCTTATGTGCCGGCCTTCTCTCCATACCCCGATCCCCCTGCAGAGACTCTGGTGAAGAAAAGCCCTTCCTAACAGAGCAGGCAAGCAGCTACATGATACACGCAAGGTTACTGGCGGGTGTGAAGGAGCACTGCTTGCCTGAAGGTGGTGGTGCACTTAGATAAGGTGATGTCGAAGATGTCGAAGATTTTCAGTGTATTTTCCTTTGCTAATCATGGCAGGAAACACAGAGACAGAACCAGACATGCCAGAATTGCATCGAACACTAATGATGCCACATTATATCATAGTTAGACAGCCATGAAGTCATACAGCATGGACGCAGGGCCTTTGACTCAACTTGTCCATGTCGACCAAGATGCCCCATCCATTCGCCCGCGTTTGCCCGATATCACTCTCAACATTTCCTAATCGCGTAGCTGTCCAAATGTTTTAAATGCTGTTCATAATAAGATAAGGGAATAGAATTAGGCCATTCGGCCCATCAAGTATACTCCGCCATTCAATCATGGCTGTTCAATCTTTCCCTCTCAACCCCATTCACCAGCCTTCTCCCCATAACCCCAGACACCCTGACTAATCAAGAATCTGCTTTAACAATATCCATTGACTTGGCCTCCACAGCCGCCTGTGTTATAGCACCATCCTCAACTTTCTCCTCTGACATGTCGTTCCGTTGCCGCTCAGGTTCCTATTAAATTGTAGTTTTCGTTTAGTTAAGAGATACAGTGCGGAAACAAACAGGCCCTTCGGCCCAACGAGTTAGCACCAGCCAGAAACCCCCCCACATTAACATTACCCAATTTACACTTATACCAAGCCAATTAACCTACATACCTGCACGTGTTCAGAGTGTGGGAAGGAGACCGAAGATCCCGGAGAAAACTCACACGGTTGCAAGGAGAACGTACAAACTTCGTACAGACAGCACCCGTGGTCGGGATCGAACCCGGGTCTCTGGTGCTGCAAGCGCTGTAAGGCAGCAACTCTACCGCTGCGCCACCGTGCCACGAACTTTTCCCTCTGAGCTTAAACCGATTTCCTCAGGATCGTGATTCCCCTACCCCCCCCTGATAAAAGACCCTATCTATTCCCCCACATGATCTGATACTCCTCTATAAGATCGCCCTTATCCTCTTGCGCTCCAAGGAATAAAGTCCTAGTCTGCCCAACCTCTCCCTATAGCTCCAGTTCTGACCACGACATTACAGAGAGGATGCAACAGCACAGCAGAGGTTACAGAAGAACGATGCAATGAGAATGATGAAAAGATTGGCAATTTGACGGTATATGTTCGAAGGACGTTTTAATCGAGAGTTACAAAATGATAACCCAGTGCAAATGAAGAACCTATTTCCCCAGCAGTTCTGGAACTCACTTAGAATATAGAAAACCAAACATTACAGCACAGGAACAGGCCCTTCGGCCCACAATGTCTATGCCGAACATGATACCAAGAACAACTCATATCTGGCCGTACATAATCCATATCCCTCCATTTCCATCTGCTTATCCAAATGTCTCGTAAATGCAACTATCGTATCTGTCTCCGCCACGACCTGCTTCACACTAGGGGCTATTTAGAATTATACCAAGCCATGTAACCTACGAACCTGTAGGTCTTTGGAGAGAGGGAGGAAACCGGAGCACCCGGAGAAAACCCACGCGGTCATGGGGTGAACGTACAAACTCCGCACAGACAGCACCCGTAGAAAGGATCGAACCCGGGTCTCTGGCGCTGTAAGGCAGCAACTCTACCGCTGCGCCACCGTGCTGCCTTATTGTTCAGTTTAGCTTGTCTAAGTATAGTTGAGTTGTGTGCTGTAACCGACAAACTTGAGTTCAGTTTAGTTGAGTTGAGTTGAGTTGAGTTGAGTTGAGTTGAGTATTAATTCTGTCTGGCACAAGCAAGATGGGCCAAATGGCCTCTGGTGTGCCGCAGAATTTCCACAATCTTCCTCAGGCCTGGTGTTGGGTTTAACAATTGATCCTGGTGAGCAGCATGTGAGGCCGGCCCTGGCAGCCGTCCCAGCCAGCACGGAGACAGAGCCACACTGCACAGTCATGGCAGCAGCTTCCATTTGCAACATTCCTGCACTCGAGCCAAAACAAAGCAATGACTGCATTCTTATCCAAGCCTGTTCTGCCACTCCTGTTATGCAAGGGAACCTCCTACTCTGCCTGTCTAGGAAGGAACTGCAGATGCTGGTTTACCCCGAAGATACACACAAAATGCTGGAGTAACTCAGTGGGACAGGCAGCGTCTCTGGAGAGAAGGAATGGCCACTGAGTTACTCCAGCATTTTGCATCTATCCCTTTATGCCCTATTCTTTGATACAACATCAGTAAGGCCAAAGGATTGCCCGATGAACATCTACAGACATGAAGAACAGTGTGAAGATAGAACTACCCACCATATCTCTATTCGGACTTGCACGCATAGCCTGTCCCTGCATTTGTTAACAGTTGGTATCTATTGTTATAGTCATACAGCACGAAAACAGGCCCTTCGGCCCGACTCGTCCATGCCGTCCAAGATGTCCGTATGCTCTAGTTCCACCGCCCAAATGTTGTTATAGAATCTGCCTCAACTACCTCCTCTGGCAGCTCGTTCCCAAGGTTATGTATGGCATCAGATCAGTTCGGGCGGCACAGTGGCGCAGCTGGTAAAGGTTCGATCCTGTCTTCAGGTGATGTCCGTGTGGAGTTTGCACACAGGGGTTCAGGGGTGAAGGCAGGAGAATGGGGTTGAGAGGGAAAGATAGATCAGCCATGGTTGAATGGTGGAGTAGACGATGGCCAAATGGCCTCATTCTGCTCCTATAACTTCTGACCATGAACCTCTTCTTATTGCCGTGACAGTTTCCTCCAGGTGCTCCGGCTTCATCCCACATCCCAGACATGCGGCATGCAGGTTAATTGGCTTCTATAAATTGCCCCCAGTGTGCAGGAAATGGAAGAGAAAGTGGGATAACATAGAAGCAGTGCGATCAATGGTCGGCGTGGCCTCGATGGGCCGAATGGACACAAGCAAGCATTTAAGCACTAAAATCAGCTGTTTAATAAGCGGTTGTATTAACAACTGCACAGACCTATAAAACGGCACCTTTAAGCTTGATATTATCCTTGGCGGAGTACTAATGAATATTAAGATTGTGGGCAGCCACAAAATGCTGGAAGAACTCAGCGGGACAGGCGGCATCTCCGGAGAGAAGGAATGGGTGACGTTTCGGGTTGAGACCCTTCTTCAGACTGGTTAGGGATAATGGAAATGAGAGATATAGACGGTGATGTGGAGAGATAAAGAACAATGAATGAAAGATGCAAAAAAGTAACGATGATGAGGAAACAGGCCGTGTGGGGACAGATTGATAGATTGAAAGATACAGCATGGAAACAGGCCCTTCGGCCCAATGAGTCCATGCCGACCATCAATCACCCGTTCCCACTAGTTATGTTATCCCACTCTTGCACACACTCCCAACGCACTAGGGGCAACTTTACAGAAGCGAATTAACCTACAAACCCGCACAAGTTGGGGAAACATGCACCTATTTTTGCCCTCATGTCAGTGATGTTTCTGCTTTAATCCTTCAAACAGCATTTACCAGGATACGTGGAAGAATTCCCTGCTGCCATGGGATTATTCACATGGGACAAGATGGGCATCTTGGTTTGCATGAAATAAGTCGGGCCGAATGGCCTGTTTCCGTGCTGTATGACTCTATGCCTCAAGAGGGGTGACTGCGTTACCTCTGTGCCATGGGTGATCATTATGAGTTTCCAGTCTCGGCGGCCTAAATGTCGATTCGAAGCCTTCAGTCGCTTACAAAACAGAGTTGGCATCATTAAATCAAATTATGGCCCTCAATGTGCCCACTTGTGCCTCCCCTCGTTTCCAGAACTCACAAAGAAGTGTCTAACTGTGAACGCACCTTTTCCGTACCTTTTCCTCCCTATTAAAGTGCGGGCATCCATTCACACCTGTCACCATGGCAACGGCACTCGAGCAACAGAACCACACAGCCAGGTTTCATTGATTGAAGCCACACAGTTCAGGTGAGGCTCCACCACTGTGAAGTCTGAAGATGTGGGGAAATAAAAACTAGTTGCCTTTGGAATTTGCAGGGAGAAAATTCTCTCCCTTTCAACTACAGTCACGAGGGCACATCATCGCCTCTACTTCCTGAGGAGACGGAGGAAATTCGTCACGTCCCCAATGGCTCTTACGAAAATCACAGCTCAGTTTGGTAACAGCTCTGCCCAAGACAGCAAGAAAGTGCAGAGAGTTGTGGATGCCATTGGCGTGCGGTGATGTCAATGGCTGGGGAGGCACTGGCTAATATCAGTGGCCCGGCCCTCCCTGTATTGATCACGGTATCTCCCGGGGAGAGAGGGGTGGAGCCGGGGCTGTGTGCGTGAAGCACGGCGACTGGAGGAGCAGGAGCGCTGCCCCGCAGGGCCTCCCCGTCTACCCCTTGCTTCCCCCTCCACCCCTCGCTTCCCCCTCCACTCCTCTACTCTCTCTCCACCCATCTTACCCCCTCCACCCGGGGTAGATTTACCCGAGGGGAGATACATTACTCAAGCGCGGGGCCGAATTGTGAGCTCTCAGCGGCCCAGAGCCTCCAAATGGGCCTCTACAAATCAACGAATCAACCTACCAGTCAATGCTGCCCGTGGCTGGAAAGTCAGCGCCGCCAGCGGTGGAGTCCAGTGCTGCGCCGCCGCTGCTGAAGCTAGCTAACGAAGAGGGAGAGTGCGGTAGCGTAAATCACGTGGGCTGAGCCTACGTAATTGACGCTCGCTCTTCCTCCACTGGGCTCAAGGCACGCCCCCTTGTGAGGCAGATGTGATCGCTGCCTCCCCTGGTGCTTTTTCATTGCAGTTTTATGTGAGACCAGCGAGCACAAATTTATATGTGAAATAAGCTACCTGGACTATGGAAGGCGAGGACATGTAATGAAGGGGTTTACACATATTACATTGGTGACATACATAGAGATAGTAACAAGCACACGCTTATTGCCCGCGTTCAATACAGTTTCTGAGGGGTTGCGCAATCAGAGGGGAGGCTCAGCTCGTCGCTGCCTCACCTCTCATCTCTCCCTGTGTTTGCAGCGGAGCTGCGCAAATTTGGCGTTGACTATAAAAAATGATTTGATTCATTTAGAAATGACATTTATAACCCAGATCAGTGGAAAAATCTTTATCTTTATTTTATTTTATTATTATTTTTCTTTACTTTTCTTAACAGCTATTTTCATTGGGAGTGACAGGTGAGGCTCTGCCTCCCCTGCCTCCCCTGACCCCACGTCCCTGGTGGATGCAGCCCAGTCCATCACACAGACCAGACTCCCCACCACTGACTCCAAACACACTTCACGCCGCCTCGGAAAAGCAGCCGACATAATCGAAGACTTGTCCCACCCCGGTCTTTCCTTCGTCTCCCTGCTCCGTCCGGTAGAGTCATGGAGTCATACAGCACGGAAACAAGCACCTGGTGGGCCTAAGGGCCTGTTTCCATGCTGGACCTCTAAACTAACCTAAACTGCAATTCTGAGTGTAGAGAGAGGGAAATACAGACAATGGTTTATCAAGGAAAGGCACAAACTTGGGCCGAAGGGCCTATTTCCATGCTACGCGACTCTAGTTTAGTTTATTCAAGAAGGAGTTGCAGATGCTGGAAAATCATAGGTAGACAAAAATGCTGGAGAAACTCAGCGGGTGCAGCAGCATCTATGGGGCAAAGGAAATAGGCCTACGTTGATATAGAAATAGAAACGTTGCCTAATTCCATCGCTCCATAGATGCTGCTGCACCCGCTGAGTTTCTCCAGCATTTTTGTCTACCTTCTAGTTTACTTTGGTTTATTGTCACGTGTAACGAGGTACAATGAAAAGCTCTTTTTGTTTTGTGCTATCCAGTCAGCCCAAAGATTACAATCGAGCCGTCCACTGTGTATAGATACAGGATGAAGGGAATAACGTTTTAGTGCAAGGTAAAGTGAAAGAAACAACATTGAAACAGGCCCTTCGGCCCACAGAGTCACACTAGGAGCAATTCAAAAGAGGCCAGTGAACTTACAAACCTATACGTCTTTCGGATGTGGGAGGAAACGCGGTCACGGGGAGAAACTGCAAACTCCACCCAGACAGCGCCCGAGATCAGGATCGAACTCAAGCCTCTGGCGCTGTGAAGCAGCGGCTCTACCCGCTGCGCCACCGTTTATGCCGTGTGATGTGTCCCAGAAAGAATTCTGCAAAACTGCGCTGGTTAGCCACAGAATCTCTCAACTTCCCCTCAAATGACAACTCCTTCATTGCAGGAATCCATCCAGTGAACTTTGTCTGAACTGTCTCTAATGTTGGCGGTTTCTTCCTTAAATAGGATCAAAAATTCTCTGCAAAATTACAAACCAGCTCAAGTGTAAAATGAAATGAGAATGAGCTATTGACACGATTTAAAATAAAAACTCCCTGAGATCAGCGCGATTTGAAAATTATGTCCGAAATAAACGTTTCTGCAACATAAAAATGTCATTGTGGTGAAGAAGAATTCACTGAGAGGGATAGCTTAATGTACAGTCACTGAGCAAAACAAGCAGATAAAACGTTCCTCTTTGAAAACACAAGCTGCTCCACGTTGGTGGAATTTAAGATTTAATTCCTGGCCTCCTTGGGAATTGTCTCATCATTTTCCATCCTTCATTAACAAAGGACGTTTCTGACTCCTTACTCGCCGTGGTTTTCAATTCAACAAAACAAAAATAGTACAAAGCTGCTTTTGCACACTCACACTTTATTGCTAAGACCCCAACTTAATTAAAACGTGGGCTTACCAGATCTCTGTGGATGTAGTACAAATGCCATCATTTTTGGTCTTTACTGCAAACTAAACAGGCAGAGTATGAACTCAGTGGCTACCGAGCTCAATATTATCACCTATGTCCTTTGTTCTTGTGCAATCTACCATTGCCAGTCAGAGACACAGAAAGCAATTGCAAAAATTAATTTTGTTTAATCAAGTATGTGTGGGAATGAAGTAACCATGAGGGGGGGGGGGGGCTGGAAAAAAGGTCATTGAAGAGACAAAGGGAGGGATTAGACCATAGGATGGAGTCAGGATATGTGGAAATGAATTCAGTGGGACAGGAGCAGGCTGGAGAAGGGTCTCGACTTGAAACGTCACCCACTCCTTCTCTCCAGAGATGCTGCCTGTCCCGCTGAGTTACTCCAACATTTTGTGTCCATCTTTATGTTTAATCAATCTGGACTTTGATTAAGGTCGCATTTGGAGCATTGTGTGCAATTCGAGAGAAACAGCGGGAAAACAGGCCCTTCAGCCCACGCCGACTAGCGATCTACCATACACCAGTTCAATCCTACACGCCAGGGATAATTTACAAACCTGCACTTCTTTCGGATGTGGGAGAAACCGGAATACCCAGAGAAAACCCATGGAGCTTTTGGGAGCTTTTGCATTTTTCAGCAAGAAATTATGCAATCTGGTGCATGCTGTAGCAAGTCTTATAACTTACACTTGAATGCAACATTTATGCTTCAAATTGGATTAGGTATGAATAAGGTTAGGCTAAATTACATTCCTAATTACATTCCACAGTAGAGCCAGGCTCTGATCAACAGGTGCAGCACATGAATTACCTATAATTTATGCTGTTATATATATAGAACTATATGACTATAGAAACAAGACAAAAATAATGCCACATTTTCAACCGTATATGGATCAATGAAATTAAGATATATATGGAAAACATATATATGGAAACAGGCCCTTTGGCCCACCGTCCACACCGACCAGCAATCTACCATACACCAGTTCTATCCTACACGCCAGGGACAATTTACAAACCTGCACTTCTTTCGGATGTGGGAGAAACCGGAATACCCAGAGAAAACCCATGTGGTCATAGGGAGAATGTACAAATACTGT
The DNA here is from genome assembly GCF_028641065.1 of Leucoraja erinaceus. Classification (NCBI taxonomy): domain Eukaryota; kingdom Metazoa; phylum Chordata; class Chondrichthyes; order Rajiformes; family Rajidae; genus Leucoraja; species Leucoraja erinaceus. The sequence goes on along the minus strand of NC_073404.1, from coordinate 5,368,695 downwards.
ACAGACAGCACCCGTAGTCAGGATCAAATCTGGGTCTGTGGTGCTGCAAGGCAGCAACTCTACCGCTGCACCACCGTGCCACCCCATTAAATTATTTTTTCTGTAATATATTTATTATGGTGTCACGTCACAAAAGAAGAACACATGATTCTGATTTCTGCCCTTAGTTGGATAACACGCATCTCCAGTCATTGTGTTTTATGGCTGGTTTTCAACCTCTTCAGTCTGAAGGTCTCGACCCGAAACATCACCTATTCTTTCTCTCCAGAGATGCTGCCTGTCCTGCTGAGTTATTCCAGCTTTTTGTGTCCATCTTCAGTTTAAACCACCATTTGCAGTTCCTTCATACACTCTTTGTTAAGCAAAACAGGGTCCTATTCTCATAATATTATTCACCTCAACTAAATATTTTCTTCACCTCCGTTGCTGCAGAGAATACAATCCCAGTTATCAAATCTTTCTTCAAAGTGAAAAAAAATTCCAGCCCTGCCAACATGTTCATAAGTCGCCCCTGGATCTTCTCCCTTTCTGTCCGGGGAGCATTTCTCTCTCTTCCTCCCCCCGGGAATGCGGGTCGGCCCAGGTGCTCTGTGTCCAGCTGTGGTCTGGGGGAGGTGAGGGACAGTGACCCGGGGGGTCGGGCATCAGAGCGGAGCTTTAGCCCGAGATTCATCCCCGCGGCTACGGAGGCGGCACCGACGCCCCCACTCGCCTGGTCCGCTACTGGCTCCTGGCCAGGGTTAAAACTCCATGGGGCGTGGACAGAGCGGCCGACGGACACAGAACCGCTGGAGGTGAGGGTGAGGGGTGTAAGCGGTGCCTCGGGGGGAGAGAGGGGCGGTGCTGGGACCACCGCCGTGTCTCACCTATCACACCATCTGCACGGGAATGTGAATGCGGGTGAGACAGCATCAATAGAGCGGTAGACAAAAATGCTGGAGAAATGCTTGAGTGTGAAGAAGGGTCAAAGTCAGGCATAGATACTGCTTCACCCGCTGAGTTCCTCCAGCATTTTTGTCTACATTGCCATTTTAAATAGTGTGCGATGGGCTTAAGCCAATCAAATTGCTCGTTCTTTACGGGAAATTCGCCGACAGAAAACTATTCTCATTGGTGAGTGTGGAGGCGTGGGACTTTATTTATTTATATTTTAAGATATTTTTTTGGACGTGGTTCACGCTCAATGGCTGAGAGTTGGCAGCCCTGATATTATCTAGTTTAGTTTAGAGATACAGTACAGAACCAGGGCCTGAGGCCCACCGAGTCCGAGCCGATCAGATAACCATTCCCGCACACTAACGCTATCCTACACACACTAGTGACAATGAACAATTTTTACTCAAGCCAATTAACCCACAAATCTGTACGTCTTTGGAGTGTGGGGAGGAAACAGGAGATCCCGGAGAAAACCCACAAAGGTCAGGGGGAGACCAAGGAAAACAAGGCCTTATTCTGTATATGATTGAATGGCAGAGTACACAATCTCAGCAGGATCCATTTGTTGACAAGTCTATAATTAATGTTCATTTAGGTTTTATGCCCGATTAGTGGCAAAGGAGTTGATTAAGCTCACATAATGTCTGGCAAGCTGAAGACTTCTAATCAAATATAAACCGACTTTAGTGGCCATTTAAAATGTCTTTCCAAGAAAGTAGCAACATGCAGAGCAGTTGTGAATTGGCGCACAGAGAAGCCCAGACTGGAACTGCAGATTACACCGTATTATGGATTTCTCTGGGATGATAAACAGAGGTTGATATTCATCAGGATTCTCATTCCAGGTCACTAAACGTTAAGTCCCACTGTTATGGTTGAACTAATAACCCTATTACAGGTCCACCAGTGATTTTCCAGCACCCTTGTTTCCACAGCCTTTCCGGATTATCCGTTTTGCTGGACTAACAGAGGTCACCACCTCCGAGAGGAGTCCAACGGTACCGGGACGGTCCACCTAGGCCGCTGAGGGGCCGAGATACTGGCCCGCAAAGTCGGCCTCGGAAGTCGACTATGGGAGCGGATCTGCCTGAGTTCCAGAGCCCCGGCTGCAGGGGGAAAATTCAACCCGCCGATCGGAAGTCCCAATGAGGTCGTGATCGGCTGTCTCACCCGGCCTAGGCACCACATTTTTGAGTGGGGGGGGGGGGGTGTTTTTGTCCGTATAACAGGGGGACTGGACCACCAGTTCCCAGATAATCTGTGGTGGACTTGTAATTTAAAAAAAGACACAAAGTGCTGGAGTAACTCAGCGGGTCAGGCAGCATCTCTGGAGAACGTGGATAGGCGACGTTTTGGTCGAGGCCCCTCTTCGGACTGATTGTAGGGGGTGAGAAATTTGGGAGAGCGTGTGGGCAGGACAAAGCCTGGTACGTGACATGCTGTCAAACCCCCACCACACCCCTCACCTTTGTTCACCTATGACCTGCCATGCTTTGTCCTAGCCCTCCACTCTCCTAGCTTTCTTCTCTCCCCCACAATCAGTCTGAAGAAGGGTCTCGACCCAAAACATCATCTGTCCACGTTCTCCGGAGACGTAGCTGACCCACTGTGTGTTACTCCAGCACTCTGTGTCCTTCACTGGCAGGTAACAGAGATGAATAAAGGTGAGGGAGGGGGGGGGGGGCATTATGTTAAGCATATGGGTGGACAAATGCCGGAGGTGAAAAGACAGAAGGTCTTGCAGGGCAGCACCGTGGCACAGCGGTAGAGTTGCTGCCTTACAGACCTGGGTTTGTTCCTGACTACAGGTGCTGGCTGTATGGAGTATGTACGCACTCTCTGGGACCACGGGGGGTTTTCCCACGTGCAGGTTTGTAGGTTAAATTGGCTTCTATAAATTGTCCCCGATGTGTAGGACGCAAAACTGGGATAATATAGAACAGTGTACAGGCGATCGTTGGTCAACTCGGACTCCAAGGGCCACACTCCATCTCTAAACTAAACTAGTGGTGTGAGACAAAAGGATTTGTGAAGTTGAGAGTCGAGGACCAGAGGCCCAAGCCTCAGAATAAAAGGACGTATCTTTAAAAGGGTGATGAGGAGGAATTTCTTCAGTCAGAGGGAGGTGAATCTGTAGAATTCATTGCCACAAATGGCTGAGGGGGCCGGTATTTTTCAGGTGCAGATTGACAGAAACTAAATTAGTACGAGTGTAGGGGGTTTAATGGGAGAAGGCAGGAGAATGGGGTTAAGAGGGAGAGATAGGTCAGCCATGACTGGATGGTGGAATAGACTAGATGGGCCGAATGGCCTAAATATGCCCCTTTAACCTACGAACATAAGCTAGAGGAAAGTATGTAGGTGGAAGGGGAGGCAGAGTTAATATGGAGCTATTATTAATTAGTTAATAGGGGTTAACTATATGAACCCATATTTAATTAACCCATTAAGTACAGGTTAATATGTGATAGCTCAGCATGGAGACATCAGGCTACCAACAACTAGAGAGTAGTCCTGAACTACCATCTACCTCATTGAAGACCCTCACACTATCCTTGAAGAGATAACGCAGTGGAGTATACTCACACTATCCTTGATCGGTCAAATTGTCTTTATCTTGCACTAAACGTTATTCCATTTATCATATATCTGTACACTGTGGATGGCTGGATTGCCTTTCTGCTGACCCGTTAGCACGCGACAAAAAGCTTTTCGCTGTACCTCGGTGCACGTGACAATGAACTAAACTGCATTGAGATCAGCTGTGGTATCTGCTGTTCCGAGATAATCTCTTGGCAAGGGTCAAAGCACAGACCACCAAATCCTACTTTGGTAATCAGCCAGAGAACACATCACCCATCAGGGATTCGACTCATTGTAGCCAGGAGGGGGGAAAAATAAAAAAAGTAAAAATAAACAATTGCTTTATCAATCGGTCTCCTGCAAGAAATAAAACCCGGAGCACACGGGGTTTAATTATTTCAGACGTCTTAAAGTAATGCACAACGCCCCTTTAGTCTGATGTACTTTGGGCAACAATGCAACCATTGTTCAACAACATTCCACAAAACACACCAATGTAGAAACAGGGAAAATAGGTGCAGGAGTAGGCCATTCAGCCCTTCGAGCCAGCACCGCCATTCAATGTGATCATGGCTTATCATCCAGAATCACTACCCCGATTCTGCTTTTTCCCCATATCCCTTGATTCCATTAGCCCTAAGAGCTAAATAGACAATAGGGGCTGGAGTAGGCCATTCGGCCCTACGAGTCAGCACCGCCATTCAATGTGATCATGGCTGATCATCCCCGATCACCCCTCATTCCTGCCTTCTCCCAATATCCCCTGACTCTGCTATTTTTAAGAGCCCTATCTAACTCTCTCTTGAATACTTCCAATGAATTGTCCTCCACTGCCCTCTGTGGCAGAGAATTCCACAGATTCACAACTCTCTGGGTGAAAAAGGTTTTTCCTCATCTCAGTCCTAAATGGCCTACCCCTTATTCTTAAACTGCAACCCCCGCTTCTGGACTCCCCCAACATCGGGAACATTTTTCATAGAGTCCCTTGGTGGTGTAAGAATAAGATGAAAAGGTTCCCATTAAATCTTTCCCCCACTCCCCTTTAAACCTTTGTCCTCTGGTTCTTGATTCCCCGTTCTCTGGGCCAGTAACTGTGTGTTTACCCAATCTATTCCACTCATGATTTTGTACACCTCTATCAGATCACCCCTCATCCTCCTGCTTGGGTCAAGGTAAGAGCGTTCACGTCGCAGTCATGTTTCCACCAATCTTTCCACCACCACGCACAAGAAGCACAAGACAGACACCATTGTATGCAGATGCCGAGAATTGTGTTCAGCTCTGGCTGAACAACTTCTAATCTTGTGTGTGAACTCGATAAGAAGAAAGATCCTCCTGCTTTCCAAGGAATAAAATTCTGGCCTGCTCAATCTCTCCTTAGAGCTTAGGCCCTCGAGTCCTAGCAAAACTCTCATAAATCTATCACCCTATCTAGCTTGACAACATCTTTCCAATACTACGGTAACCATAACTGAACACGATACTCACCAATGTCTTAAATAACTGCACCCAACTTCTATACGCAATGCTCTGGCTGATGAAGGCCAATGTGCCAAAAGCCTTTTTGCTCACCCTATCTACCTGTAACGCCACTTTCAAGGAACTGTGTACCTGCACTCCCCAGAGGCCTACCATTCACTGTGTCGGTCCTGCCCAGGTTAGACTTCCCAAAATGCAACACCTCACATTTCTCTGTGTTAAATTCCGTCAACCATTCCTCCGCACACCTGCCCAACCGATCAAGATCCCACTGCAATTCATGACAACCACATTCACTATCTGTGATACCACACACTTTTGTGTCATCTGTAAACCTGCTCATCATGCCACGCACGTTCTCATTCAAGTCATGTTCAAAGTCACAAAGTCACAGAGTGTGGAAACAGGCCTGGCTTGCCCACACCGACTAAAATGTCCAATCTACACCAGCCCCACCTGCTTGCATTTGGCCCATATCCCTCTAAACCTGTCCTGTCCATATAACATGTAAGAAAGAACTGCAGATGACAGTAAAATCGAAGGTAGGCATATATTGCTGGAGTAACTCAGCGGGTGAAGCAGCATCTATGGAGTGAAGGAATGGGCAACGTTTCGGGTCGACACCCTTCTTCATCAGTCGCCCATTCCTTCTCTCCATAGATGCTGCCTCACCCGCTGGGTTCAGCAGGGACGATGAACCTTCGCACTTAGGGCGGCACAGCGGTAGAGTAGCTGCATTACAGCGCTTGCAGTGTGGCCCACTGAGTCCGCACCAACCAGCGATCCCCGCGCACTAACACTATCCTACACACACACACACTGGAGACAATTTAAAATGATTATACCTAGCCAATTAACCTACAAACCTGTGCGTCTTTGGAGTGGGAGAGGAAACCGGTGCACCCGGAGAAAACCCACGCAGTCACTGGCAATGTAAGGCAGCAACTCTACCACTGCGCCACTGTGCAAACCTGGGGTACAGCTACAGAAAGCAAGAATTTCATTGCTGTGTGCTTACAACAAATAAACGTTCTACGGGTGTCAGAGATTATGGGGAGAAGGCAAGAGAATGGGATTAGGAAGGAGAGATAGATCAGCCATGATTGAGTGGCAGAGTAGACTTGATGGGCCGAATGGCCTAATTCTAATCCTATCACTTATGATCTTGGCTCTTGGCCGTCTGCACACTTGAGACATCGTTTTTTGGGCCATTTTCACCCAATTTCCTCATTGTGTTCATGCCGTACATATACGGGTGATAAATAGCAACAAAAGGCGATCAGACCCTGTGACGTTCGGAAGGCTGTGTTCAATCACATATCGAGCTCCCTGAAATAATCACATTCCGATAATAAATCACTGCGCCCACACAATCTCTTCACATGACCAAACCCAGCCTCCCCGCGTGTGAGGTCAAAATACTGTCACCGTGTCAACTCCCAGCAATGTTAGAGATAGATAGATACAGCATGAAAACAGGCCCTTCAGCCCAACGAGTCAGCGCTGACCAGCCATCTCCCCCGAGCACTAGCACTATCCTACACACTGGGGACTATTTACAATTTATTTTTACCGAAACCAAATTAACCTACGAACCCGCACGTCTTTGGAGTGTGGAAGGAAACTGGAGCACCCAGAGAAAACCCACACAGGTCACGGGGACAACGTACAAACTCCGTTCAGACAGCCACCCGTAGTCAGGATCGAACCCAGGTCTCCGGCGCTGTAAGGCAGCAACTCTACCGCTGCGCCACCGTGCCGCCCCATACGGTTCGGTGGGCAAGTAGTAAATATACGTGGAAACTAGGAACAGGAGATGCTGGATGATACACAAACAGACATAGAGTGCATAGAGTTACTCCGGCATAGAGACATAGAGTAACTCAGCGGATCAGGCGGCATCTCTGGAGAACATGGAGAGGTGACAATTGGTGCCTTCTACAGTCAGACTGTACTGCAGAGAAACATAGAAAATAGGTGCAGGAGTAGGCCATTCGAGCCAGCACCGCCATTCAAATTCCTTCTCTCCAGAGATGCTGCCTGATCTGCTGAGTTACATCGCCTGTCTGCGGTGTAAACCAGCATCTGCGGTTCCTTCCTTGGTTTCAGTTTACAGAAACAGGCCCTTCGGCCCACCAAGTCCGTACCGACCAGCGATCCCCGCACATTAACACTATCCTGCACTAGGGACAATTTTTTACATCTATACCGAGCCAATTAAACCTACAAACTTGTAGGTTGTTGGAGTGTGGGGGAAAACTGAAGATCTTGGGGAAAACCCACACCCGTCACGAGTTTGAACGTACGAACGCCGTACAGACAGCAGCCGTAGTCTGGATCGAACCAGGTGTCTCTGGCGCTACTGCTGCGCCACCGTGTCTCCTTAAACAATAATTAATTGATTGCTTGGATGCGATATCCTGACAACACACAGCTGACTTGAGTGACTCATTATATTATTTGAACTGCTCCAAGAGATTACCGCTAGGTAATTATTCACAGCAATAAAACTTTGCCCACGGACTTTCCAAGCAGAAATCAGTGGTGCTATTAAAACCACGTGGATTCCGACATCCCATTGCCAGCAATACAGCAGTAGACATACAGAGGGGGCAAAGTTCACAGCTTTACTCAGAGAGTGGTAGCGGTGTGGAATGAGCTTGTAGTGGAAGTGGTGGAGGCAGGTTCGTTGGTATCATTTAAAAATAAATTGGATAGGCATATGGATGAGAAGGGAATGGAGGGTTATGGTATGAGTGCAGGCAAATGGGACTAAGGGAAAATAATTGTTCGGCACGGACTTGTAGGGCCGAGATGTCCTGTTTCCGTGCTGTAATTGTTATATGGTTATATGGTAGCAGAATTACACCATTCGGCCCATCAAGTCTACTCCGCCATTCAATCATGGCTGATCTATCTCTCCCTCCTAACCCCATTCTCCTGCCTTCTCCCCATAACCCCTGACACCCTTGCTAATCAAGAATCTGTCAATCTCCACCTTTAAAATATCTACTGTCTTGGCCTCCTTAGACGTCTGTGGCAATTAATTCCACTGATTCACCACCCTCTGACTAAACAAATTCCTCCTCATCTTCTTTCTAAAGGTACACCTTTTATTCTGAGGCTATGCCCTCTGGTCCAAGACTCTCTCACTAGTGGAAACATCCTCTCCACATCCACAAAAGTATTTTGCTTTCTGCATATCTTCCATTCATTTCTCATAGGGTCCTAGAGTGATACAGTGTGGAAACAGGTCCTTCGGCCCAACTTATCGTAAGTGCCGTCAATATCTCTTGTTTCCCTTTCCCCTGACTCTCAGTCTGAAGAAGGGTCTCAACCCAAAACATATCTTATTCCTTCTCTCCTTAGATGCTGCCTGACCCGCTGAGTTACTCCGGCTATTTGCGTCTGTCTTAAATATAAAGCATCACAATTTTTATGTTTTAGTTTTAGAGGTACAGCACGGAAACAGGCCCTTTGGCCCACTGAGTCCACGCCAACCATCTAACTATGCTTTCCCACTCTACACACTAGGGGCAATTTACCAAAGCCAATTAACCTAGAAAACCCACACATTTTTGGAATGTGGGAGGAAACCGAAGCACCCGGAGGAAACCCAAGTGGTCACAGGGAGAACGTGCAAACTCCACACAGACAGCAGCCGAGGTCAGGATTGAACCCGGGTTTCTGGCGCTGTGAGGCAGCAGCTTTGCCCGCTGCGCCACCGTGCCGCCCTATGTCTGAAGTGGGAATGGAGTATAAATCAGCACAGATTAAATGAGAGAAACAGCAAGAATAAAACTGCAAGATAATTCCCCGAATCCATGCCAAGAGAACTGATGTGTTACAATGCAGCTGGTAGAGTTGCTGCCTCACAACGCCAGTCACCCGGGCTTGATCCTGACTATGGGTGCTGGCTGTACGGAGTTTGCATGTTCTCCCCATGACTGCGTGGGTTTACTCTGGGTGCTTCCTCCAATATCTCAAATATGTGCCGTTTGGAAGGTTAAATGGCCTCTGTAAGAAAGTAGGATAACATAGAACTACTGAAGTGCTGCACACTCCCCTGTCCCTATGTTTAGTTTATTGTTTATATGCTCCACACTCCCCTGTCCTATGCATGCAGACGTGCTTCTGCTGCGCATTCCTCTGTCCCCATGTTAAGTTAATGTTCAGCGGAGAAACAGAGGGCCTGTTTCCATGCTGTATCTCTAAAACTAAAAACTAAACCAATGCTGAGAATTGCATTCTGTTTCTTCCCCTTTGCTCTACAAATTGACATTGTTAACTTGAGTTTGGCCTGATTGTACTTATGTGTAATATTATCTGATTTGATTGGATAGCCTGTAAAACATAGCTTATCACTGTAATTCAGTATATATGGTAATAATAATAAACTTATAACTAAAGAGACACAAGGAGCTGGTGATACTAATTTTCAAAAAACTGCTGCACCTTTATTATATTTTAAACAATTTGGGAAGAGAGAGAGATCAGGGGTAATGGGGAGAAGGCAGGAGAATGGGGTTAGGAGGGAGAGATAGATCAGCCATGATTGAATGGTGGAGCAGACTTGATGGGCCGAATGGCCTAAATATATTCCTATCACTTATGAACATGAACTTATGAAAGTATGGACCATAAATATAAGTGAGACACAAGGAACTGCTGATGCAGTTCAGGCAGAATCTATTTTTTTGTATTAAAAAGCTTATGTGGTTCCTTGTTTCTACATTGTCACATCTGCAATGTTAGAAACTGCAGCAATGATCTGCTTGGGTCAAGATGGAATAAAAGGTGGGCAGTTTACAACTCAGAGGTATGAATATTGCTTTCTCTAACTTCATGTAACCCTTGCTTTCCCTCTCTCTCTCTCTCTCCATACCTTCCCCACCCCAGTTCTCCAACTAGTTTCACTATCCTCCTGATTAATTTTACTGCTTGTATGCCTCGTTGTCACTTTCCCCTCAGCCAATAATGAACCATTCTACAATTCCTTGATTATCCTCTGCTGCTTGTCCTTTTCACACCTTACATCCTCTTTGTACCGTTCCATATCTTGTTTCCCTCTCCTGCTGACTCAATCTGAAGAAGGTGTCTATCTTCGGGATAAAAGGTGGTTGTGTGTGTGTGTCTGTGAGCAGAGGCACATCTGCATGCATGGGGACAGGGGAGTGTGCAGCAGCACATCTGCATGCATGGGGACAGGGGACTGTGGAGCAGAGGCACATCTGCATGCATGGGGACAGGGCTGTGGAGCAGAGGCACATCTACATGCATGGGGACAGGGGAGTGTGCAGCAGTAGCACATCTGCATGCATGGGGACAGGGGAGTGTGCAGCAGTAGCACATCTGCATGCACGGGGACAGGGGAGTGTGCAGCAGTAGCACATCTGCATGCATGGGGACAGGGCTGTGGAGCAGAGGCACATCTGCATGCATGGGGACAGGGGACTGTGCAGCAGTAGGCACATCTGCATGCATGGGGACAGGGCTGTGGAGCAGAGGCACATCTGCATGCATGCGGCTGGGGAGTGTGCAGCGTATAAACAATAAACCAATCTAAACATAGAGACAGGGAAGCGTGCAACACTCCTGCAGCCAGGACTCCCAGCCCAGAGCCAGCAGCTTGTGACGTGTGAGCGGGGAGGCGGCTGGAGCGGGCGGGTCACGTGGGCGCGGGGCGGTGACGTCAGCGGCCCCGGAGTAGCCATGTGCTCGCTGCTCACGTGGCGGAGGCTCCAGCTGCACCTTGAGTGACAGGCGCTGCACAGCCCGGGATTTGCAACCACCGCCTGCCTGCTCGACAAACCCACACACACACTTGCAATGCGTACAATGCAAACTGTGCACCTGCAATGTGCATTTCTCCCTCGGATATAAAAACATTAAACATTACAAAAATTGCACAAAGGTAGAAACAAATAACTGCAGATGCCAGTTTTTTTAAAAACCCTCACACACACACACACACACAAAAGTCCTAGAGTATCTCAGCAGGGCAGGCAGTTGCAAAAACGAAACACGTCAAAAGTTGTGAGTATTGTTGCAAAAATTGCATTGTAGGTTAATGCAGAATTTCTAAACTCGGGGAATGTCTCTCATTCTGCACTCTAATATCATGCTCTAAACAATGCCCCAAACCTATCAAAATCATGCCCTAAACAATGCAGTTGCGTGCTTGGAACTGCTTAAAGCTCAGTTTCGATTTTTTTTTTTGCGCTGATTTTGCAAAAGGGAAGTATTTTAAAAAGCATTTGCAATCCCCTGGAACAAAATGGCGGCAGCGGAGATCCTAGGAAGTGGAAGCAAACAAGGGCTGGGCTGCTCTGCTTGTAACCTTGTCGTCACCCCCCTCCCTGCCTGCATGCATGCATGTGTTATCAAATGTATTGCAAAACATTTACCAGCAACTGCGTGGGTTTGCAAACTGGGGTGTGCAATCAGCTCATTTCTGCCTTCATTTTAGCTGACTGATGTTGGCATTTAACTCCTTTTAACCATTTACCTCCAGAATGTAAACTTTGCAAGTCTCCCTACTGCTTTATTTTAAAAATGCAAACTCACACTGCACTGATAACTGTGGCAAGGGAGAAAATACCAGCATTCCCCCCACCCCTACCAAAAAAAAAATTAGAATACGAGTTGGAAGGAACTGTTGATGCTGGTTTACACCATAGACACAAAAACTCAGGCAACATTTCTGGAGAGAAGTAATGAGTGACGTTTTGGGTTGAGACTCTTCTGCAAGCAGAAAAGGCACTTTCATAATTTTGAGTTTCATTTCTATAAAGTGTCCTAAATTTATTCTCCATGTTTTTTCTGTTTTTGGATACAATTTTCTCCTCATAAATTAATGTAGAATCCGAGAGAAATACACTTAAATCAATCTGTCTCTGCCATTGTAAAATATATTCTGGTAAATTATTTTGTTCTATATCGACGTCGATATCTCTATTTCCTTTCCCTGACTCTCAGTCTGAAGAATGGTCTCGACTCGAGATGTCACCTATTCCTTTGGCGGCTGCCTGACCTCCAGCTTTTTGAGCCTACTTTTTTGTAAATGAGAAATTGAGAGGAAAGAGCAGTTTATTTCAATCCATACAAGTACTTTAGCAGAATATGTCACTTTTTGTGACTTCCACCGATGTCCCCACCGCTCCAAATTTAACCATGGACATTAGCAACTCTCAAGGATAATTAACTTTACTGCAAAGCACATTCCAAGGACAGTTAGTATTCACACACAAGTGGTAGAGACTAGTTTTGTTTTATCGGAAACTGCCAATTCATTGTTTCACTGCGGCTTATTATTTATTGGGACAAAAATTCACTGACAGTTTGTAAAATCCCAAAGAAACTGTCCCTAAATACATTCTGTTTTCAGATGTGTCATCTCGTCATCTCACAATTAGAGGCATTTAAAAATTACAACATCAAAGAAAACAAATGCAACAAGAACTTGGAGTCAGTGAGAAGAGATAAAGGGCTGACGTTTCAGGTGTAGGAAGGAACTGCAGATGATGGTTTAAACCGAAGGTAGACACAAAACGCTGGAGGAACTCAGTGGGTCAGACAGCATCTCTGGAGAGAAGGAATAGGTGACTTTTCGGGTCTGAAGAAGGGTGTCGACCCGAAACGTCACCTGTTCCTTTTCTCCAGAGATGCTGTCTGACCCACGAGTTACTAAAGCTTTGATGTTTCAGGTCAATGGATCTGAAATGTTCACTGTCTGCTTCACTGATACTGCATGACTTGCTGAGTATTCCCACTTTCCTTCATGACCTGCTGCATCTCCCGGTTGCTAACTATTGTAACTCCCGTTCCCACTCCCATACTGACCTTTCAGGATCATGAAATTTACAGAGGGCCAATTAACCGACAAACCCGCACGACTTTGGGATGTGGGAGGAAGCCGGAGCATCCGGAAGAAACCCACGCGGTCATAGGGAGAACGTGCAAACTCCACACAGACAGCACTCGAGGTCAGGATCGAACCCGGGTCTCTGGGGCTGTGGGGCAGCAACTCTACCAGCTGCGCCACTGCACCGCCCCACTGCACCACACTGCCACCTCTTTTATGCTATACGATCCTCCAAGTCTTTGTCATGCAATGCAATGGTACTGGTTTTGCAACTTGTGTAGGGAATGTCACCTTTACCATTAAAGGGCCCTCCTTTAACTGACTCAGAAGCGATATCTATACCTACTGAGCAAGTCTGGCACTTACATAATTCACATTCAGACATAACCACTCCAAGCCATAGCCTCTGAACATATGCCACGAGGGTGAAAATAAGTTGCAAGAAATGCTGGGGAAAATAAAATCAACGCCAAATAACATAGAACTAGTGTGAAGGGGTGCTCGATACTTAGTGTGGACTCCATGGACCAAAGGGCCTGTTTCTATGCTTTAGAGATGTAGCGTGGAAACAGACCCTATGGCCCACTGAGTCCGCGCCGACCAACGATCCCTGTACACTAGCACTATCCTACACTCACTAGGGACAATTTTACAACTTACCAAAGCCAATTAACCGGAGCACCCGGAGAAAACTCACACGGTGACAGCGGGAACATACAAACTGTGGACAGACAGTACCCGAGGTCAGGATCGAACCCAGGTCTCTGGCGCTGTAAGGCAGCAACTCTACCGCTGCGTCACTGTGCCGCCCACACCTGTATCTCTGAACACTAAACCAAATAATGTTTGTTGACGTAACGATATACATAATGTGACAGGGCTGTGGTGATTACTTGACATCAATTGATAAGTATACGTTATGGCCCTCTACATTTCCAAATAATTAAACTCCAAGAAATGTTCTTTTCAAAAGCTCAGCCAAAAATAACACAAATAACGTGGCGTTGATAGAGAGCAACTTTTCATTGATTATTTGTTCTAAGTCTGTGCCCGCTTTCAAAAGTGGGTGGGTGGGGGGGGGGGAGAGGGGGGGAAGGTCCTAAACGTTCCAAACATGCATGGCAACGGACAGATCCTTTTCACAGGGCTGTTTAATTAGTGCAAACAACCCAAGATTTACAAATGCTGGTGGGGTTTTGCGCATGTTGGAATGTGCACGTGTCATTGAGGGATACAGCACGGAAACAGACCCTTCAGCCCAGCTTGCCCATGTCGAGCAACATGCCCCATCTACACTAGCCTCATCTGTCCCTGTTTGGCCCATACCCCTCTAAACCTCTCCATGCACCTGACCAAATATGGATTTGAAAGAAAATATCCAGCGTGGAAAATTAGAATTTGTGTCATTATTAAATATTTGCGATACAGTGGAAATGGATTTTATTAATTGCTTCTGAAATTGAATTGAAAGATACAGCATGGAAACAGGCCCTTCGGCCCACCGAGTCCATGCCAACTATCGATCTCCCGTTCACACCAGTTCAATGTTATCCCATTTTCGCATCCACTCCCTACACAGTAGGGGCGATTTACAGAGGCCAATTAACCTACAAACCCGCACGTCTTTGGGATGTGGGAGGAAACTGGAGCACCAAGAGGAAACATTAAAATAGCTTTAGCTTAGAGATTTTGATTGATTTGATTTGATTCAACTTTATTGTCATTGGCTTCAAGTAAGAGACAACAAAATGCTATTTCCCCATACAGTCATATGAATAAAAACACAGAACACAGTAGTCCACAACACAAACATCCCCACAGTGGCACCAAAGTTCCCCACTGTGAGGGAAGGAACCAAAGTCCAGTCAACCTCCTCGCTGATGTTCCCCAATGTTCACCCGTGGTTGGGGACTCCCATGCCCCACACAGTCGCCGCTACGGGTGGCCTGATGTTCAGGCCCTCTCGCCGGGAACAACGGAACCCCGACGTCAGGCGGAAGATCATCCTCAGCGGCCTGGACCTCTGAATCGGCCACCTCCTACTGGAGTATGTGGCTCCCGGAGTCCACAGGCCGAGCTGGGCGGAGATTCAACGCTGGCGGCCCCAGGACTCCGCGATGTTGGTCAGCACCGACCGTGTTAGCTCCGCGAACCACAGCTCCGTGATGTCGATGCCGCAGGCCCAACACTCTGGAGCCTCAAACGGCGATCCCAGGTGAGACATCGCCCGCTCCGGGATATATCCTGCGCTGCCGCTGCTGAAGCTCTGGTCTGGTCCTGACAGGAAAGGCCGCGCCAATCCAGTTGGTAGGCCGCGAGGAGGGGGGGGCGAGGACACGACTCGGATAATAGTCGCATCCTCCCCAGGAAGTGACTGAAGGACGGTTTACCCCTACCCTACCCCCCCTCCCCCACATAAAACACTAAAAAAACATACTTAAACATACTAAAAATAAAAAGACAAACAGACTGCAGGCGGAGGCAGCCATCAACAGTGCCACCGGATGTCAGCATAGAAACAGGCCCTTCGGCCCATCGATGAAACTGGAGCACCCAGAGGAAATCCACGCGGTCACAGGGTGAACATGCAAACTCTAGACACACAGCGGAGTCAGAATGGTACCTGGGCCTCTGATGCTGTGAGGCAGCAACACTACTGCTGTGCCACTGTTTTTGACCCAATTGTGGTAAAAAAAAAAATAAAAAGACATAAAAAAACATATATAAAAAGACGTATAAAAACCTGCATGTCTTTGGGATGTGGGAGGAAACCGGAATACCCGTAGTAATCCGATGCAGGGGTCGCAGGGAGAACGTACAAACTCCACACAGACAGCACCCAAGATCATAGTCATAGAGTGATAGTGTGGACACAGGCCCTTCGGCCCAACTTGCCCACACCGACCAACATGTCCCATCTACACTAGTCCCACCTGCCCGTGTTTCATCCATGTGCCTCCAAACCTGGTCTACCATGCACCTAATTGTTTCTTAAATGTTGCAATAGTCCCTGCCTCAACTACCTCCTCTGGCAGCTTGTTCATAAGATCAACCCTCATCCTCCTGCGCTCCAAGGAATAGAATCCCAGCCGACTCAACCACTCCCTATAGCTCAGACCCTCTAGCCCTGGCAACATCCTAGTAAATCTTCTCTGTACCAGGATTAAACGTGGGTCTCTGGCACTGTCAGGCAGCAGCTCTACTATCTGTGCCACTGTGTCACCCTAATAATATTGTTATTTAACAATGGTTTAGCTGACTGCACTCAAATTTGCAATTCGGAGGGTCACATTCGTAACAATTGAGCTCTTTTAAATTATATCAGCAAATACAAGCATGGTACTATTAAACATAAATTAGATTGAAAAACCTAAGACGACAACAACCTGGCTGCTCAACAACCGGCTTGAGATCTAACTATTCCTTTGGTTTATGTTTCATTCGCAAGAAGAAGAAGATTGAAAAGGTTTTGTAAGATAGCATTTGTGGCAATTGGATGAGTAACAAAAGCAAATGTGGAACATGAATAACAACCTGCCTTTATTATCTTGCTCGAATTAACGTGAAAATCTTTATGTGTTGGAAGGAACTGCAGATGCTGGTTTACACCAAATATAAACACAAAATGCTGGAGTAACTCAGCGGGACAGGCAGGATCTCTGGAGAAGATGAATAGGCGATGTTTTGGGTCGAGATCCTTCTTCAGACGCCTGGGAAGGGATGACGTAGTCACAAAACAAAAGGGCTGTTCCTCTTGCTGCAAACAATAACTCACTTTCACTCTCTGTGACTGAACACACACACACACACACACACACCTCTCTCTCTCTCTCCCCCCCCCCCCCCCCCCCCCCCCATCCCACTCCACACTGCTTTCAAAGTTGACCCTAAAACCAGCAAGACATAAAAGGAGCAATCCTGTCTGAAGAAGGGGTTCGGCTGAAACGTTGCCTATTTCCTTCACTCCATTGATGCTGCCTCACCCGCTGAGTTTCTCCGGCATTTTTGTCTACCTTCGATTTTCCAGCATCTGCAGCTCCTTCTTAAACAATCATCTTAATGATTTCTGTTGTCCGATTGTCTGAACACTACAAACACAAAGTCGCTTTGTATTTGCACGGTGGCGCAGCAGTAGAGTTGCTGCCTTGCAGCGTCAGAGACCCGACTTCCACCCTGACTACGGGTGCTGTCTGTACGGAGTTTGAACGTTCTCCCCGTGAACTGCGTGGGTTTTCTCCAAGATCTTCGGCTTCCCCCCACACTCCAAAGACATACAGTTTTGTGGGTTAATTGGCCTGGTGTAAATGTAAATTGTTCCTAGTGTGTGTAGGATAGTGTTAATGTGTAGGGATCGCTGGGCGGTGCGGACTCTGTGGGCCAAAGGGCCTGTTTCCGCGCTGTACCTCTCAGCTAAAATAAAAACAATCGCCTACTTTACATCCGCATCTTTTATACATAAAAATAGGGGTTTTTTTTTGTAAGCACATGCATTAGGGGCGGCACATTAACACAGCGGTAGAGATGCTGCTGCCTGACTCAGGTTCGTTGTCTCAGAGACTGACAATTAAAATTGAATCTGAATCTGAATCTGGGTTCGATCCTGACTACAGATCTCTCCGTTCATTCTCCCCATGACATCGTGGGTTTTCTCCGGGATCTCCGGTTTCCTCCTACGCTCCAAAGACGTACGGGTTAATTGGCTTGGGTAAAACATTGTAAACTGTCCCTTATGTGTAGGATAGTGCGAGTGTATGGGGATCACTGGTCTGCACGGTCTCGGTCGGGCGAAGGGCCTGTTTCCACGCTGCATCTCTAAAATCTAAAATCGCTCCAATAACAAGTTGCCCACTCTGACTATTACTGACAATTGGGTGGCACAGAGTCACATTGGGTAGAGCCACTACCTCACAGCGCCAGAGTCCTGGGTTCGATCCTGGTCGTGGGGGCTGTCTGCGTGGCGTCTGCACGTTTTCCCTGTGACTGCGTGGGTTTCCACCGGCAGCTCTGGTTTCCTCCCACATCGCCAAATATGCGCGGTGGTTAAGTCCAGTTTCTTTCACCTAAGGAAGCTGGCGAAGGTGAAGCCCATTCTCGAGCGGCAGCATTTTGAGACAGTAATCCATGCCTTTATTACATCTAGGCTGGATTACTGTAACGCGCTCTATTTTGGTGTTGCTCGTTCTTCACTGGCTCGTCTCCAGTTGGTTCAGAATGCTGCTGCTCGCCTTTTAACAGGGACTCGAAAGAGGGAGCACATATCGCCAATTCTGGCCTCCCTACATTGGCTCCCGGTGCACTTTCGAGTTCATTTTAAGATACTGTTATTTGTTTTTAAATCTCTGAATGGGCTCGCCCCGCCTTACCTCTCTGAGCTGCTCCACCCATACGCTCCTGCCCGGTCCCTCAGGTCAGCTGGTCAGCTGCTCCTGGAGGTACCGAGGTCTAGTCGGAGGCTCAGAGGGGATAGAGCCTTCTCTGTTGCTGCTCCGGCACTCTGGAACACCCTGCCGTTGCACATCAGACAGGCCCCCTCACTGTCCATCTTCAAATCCAGTGTTAAAACACATTTGTACTCCCTGGCTTTTGACCATGCCTGAGGCTTTGCTTCTGTTTGTGGTGTTTTTGATGTTTCTTTATTTTACATGTCTTTTCCTACTATTTCTTTTGATTGTTATTTTTTGGTGTGTATTAACTTTTTTGTCAATGATTAGTGATGTACAGCACTTTGTCGCAGCTATGTTTGTTTTTAAAGTGCTCTATAAATAAAATTATTATTATTATTATCCCAAAGATGTGTATGTGGGTTTGTAGGTTAATTGGCCTCTGAAAATTGCTCCCAGTGTGTATGAGAATGTGGGATAACTAGTGTTAGTGGGTGATCACTGGTCGGCATGGACTCGGTGGGCTGAAGGGTCTGTTTCAATGCTGTATCTCTAAACTGAACTGATACTAAGCTTGTGACTCGAGTCGGAGGCAGGGTCTGGACCCGAAAAGTCACCTATTCCTTCTCTCCAGAGATACTGCCCGACCCGTGGAGCTACTCCAGCTTTTTTGTGTTTATCTTCAGTGTAAACCAGCATCTGCAGTTCCTTCCTGCACACAAATCTTGTGGTGGTTGTTGCAAAAGCAGGTTTGTGTCGATATGTTGTAATCGGGCTCCAATTGTCCGGCTTCTGCCTTGCAGTGTGTGAGTCATGCGGCAGTTTTTGTTTAAAAGACACAACACGATCCTGGCTGCAACTCAAATTATATCACACAGGTCTCATTCCAAGGACACATGCCAGAGATTTAGGCTTAGAGCTAAGACTTACAAAAGCAAGAGCCTTTGCCAACCTTCCACTTCTGTGCAAGCCACACTCCCACAATGAAAAAAATCCCTGGAAATCCAAGATCATTTTCCACATTTTGGGAACTATCTCACAATAAGGTACTTATCAACAAATCCACCATTGATTTTCGAAACAAAGAACTGCAGGCGCTGGATTACAGCAACAAAAAAGACACAACGTGCTGGAGTAACTCAGCGGGTCAGGCAGCATTTGTGGAGAACATGGATAGGTGGTGTTTCGAGTCGGGACCCTTCTTCACAGACTGGGTCTGAATGAATCTGAAGAAAGGTCCCGACCCGAAATGTTGCCCAACCATGTTCTCCCGTGTTGCTGCCTGACCCGCTGAGTTATTCCAGCACTTTGTGTCACCATTGCACAAGTCAAGAGTGTTTTATTGTCATATGTCCCAGATAGTAGTAATAGTAATAGTAATATTTATTTATATAGCACTTTTAAACAAAATCACTTTGAACCAAAGTGCTTTACAGAGATTGATTAAACTAATTGAATAGATTAAATGTCAATAAATCCATATAAAAGAAAAAAGAAAAAGAAAAAAGACACAGAACAGTACACTATAGAAATCAACAAGAAACGTCCCCCCATAGCAGAATTCACTGTAAGGGAAGGCACTAAAAATATCCAGTTCTCCCCCTCATAGTCCACCCGAGGTCGGGGTCTATATGTGGCCTCCTCAGCCAACTCAGATAGAACAGATGATATATCCCAGAGAGTTTATAGTTTAGAGATACTGCATGAAAAGAGGCCCAGAGGCCATACGTTGCTATCTGAAGGAATCTGAAGAAGGGTACAGGCCTGAAACGTCACATATCCACATTCTCCAGAGATGCTGCCTGACCCGCTGAATTACTCCAGCACCTTGTGCCTGTTTGTTCACCGTTTTAATGGTGGGTCGGCTTCCTAAAGCAAAATCTATGGCTCACCCCACACAAGTTCACTGAAACCAGTTGCAAAGAAATCGACCGTCAGCCGAGGGGAAACGTGCTAATTCAGCACAGACTCGCGTTCGAATCAGAGACCTTCCTAATCACTACAGCTGCTGCATCAACCCGCAGAGTCATTTAGAGAGTTACGTTATGGAAAGAAGTTGGTACTTGTTAAAAGTGCTGCTTCTGGCCAGGATGTTAGTGCAATTTGCAGCAGTGACCAGCAATATTTTGTTTCCAAGCTGCTTCCACCAGGTTGTGTGGGTGTAGAGCTGCATGCTAAGACATGATTGCCAGAGCAGATAATAAGTGCATTTTCCTTTCGTTAGTTCAGTTCAGTTCAGTGTATGTAGTGCAGTTCAGTTCAGAGATGCGGTCACAGGATGAGAACATGCAAACTCCACACCGACTCTTTCGCATCCACTGCCAACACACTCGGGGCAATTTACAGAGACCAATTAACCCACAAACCCGCACATCTTTGCGTTGTGGGAGGAAACTGGGGGGGGAACCATGTGGTCACAGAGAGAACATGCAAACTCCACATAGACAGCAGCGAGTCCGTACCGACCAGCGATCGACTCGTACAATATCACTATCGTAAACACTGGGGACAATTTACAGAAGGCCATTATCCTACAAATCCGCACATTTTTGGAATGCGAGAGGAAACACACACGGTCACAAGGCGAACGTGCAAACTCCACACAGGCAGCACCCGTAGTTAGGATTGAACCTGGGTCTCTGGCACTGTGAAGCAGCAGCTCTATTGCTGCACCAATGTGCTGCCATTACAGTGCATTCAGAAAGTATTCAGACCCCCTTCACTTTTTCCACATTTTGTTACGTTATAGCCTTATTTTAAAATAGATTAAATTCTTTTTTTTTTAAATCATCAATCTACACACAATACCCCAGAATGAAGAAGCAAAAACAGGTGTTTATAAATTTTTGCAAAGTAATTAAAAAAAAAAAACCTGAAATATCATATTTACATAAGTATTCAGACCCTTTGCTATCACACTCAAAATTGAGCTTAGGTTCATCCTGTTTCCATTGACTGTTCTTGAGATGTTTCTACAACCTGGAGTCCACCAGTGGTAAATTAAATTGATTGGACATGATTTGGAAAGGCAAACACCTGTCTATATAAGGTCACACAGTTGACAGTGCAGGTCAGAGCAAAAACCAAGCCATGAAGACAAAGGAATTGTCCATAGACCTCCGAGACAGGATTGTGTCGAGACACAGATCTGGGGAAGGGTATAAAACAATTTCTGCAGCATTGCAGGTCCCGAAGAGCACAGTGGCCTCCGTCATTCTTAAATGGAAGAACTTTGAAACCACCAGGACTCTTCGTAGAGCTGGCCGCCCGGCCAAACTGAGCAATCGGGGGAGAAGGGCCTTGGTCGGGGAGGTGAGCAAGAACCCGATGGTCACTCTGGCAGAGCTCCAGAGTTCCTCTGTGGAGATGGGAGAACCTTCCAGAAGGACAACTGTATCTGCAGCACTCCACCAATCAGGCCTTTATGGTAGAATGGCCAGACGGAAGCCACTCCTCCGTAAAAGGAACATGACAGCCTGCTTGGAGTTTGCCAAAAGGCACGTGAAACAAGATTCTCTGGTCTGATGAAACCAAGATTGATCTATTTGGCCTGAATGCCAAGCGTCACGTCTAGAGGAAACTCGCACCGCTCATCACCTGGCCAATATTGTACCTACGGTGAAGCATGGTGGTGGCAGCATCATGTGGGGATGTTTTTTCAGCGGCAGGAACCGAGAGACTATGTCAGGATCGAGGGAAAGATGAACGGAGCAAAGTACAGAGAGATCCTTGATGAAAACCTTCTCCAGAGCGTTCTGGACCTCAGACTGGGGCGGAGGTTCACCTTCCAACAGGACAATGACCCTAAGCACACAGCCAAGACAACGCAGGAGTGGCTGTGTGACAAGTCTGTGAATGTCCCTGAGTGGCCCAGTCAGAGCCCGGACTTGAACCCGATCGAACAACTCTGGAGGGACCTGAAAATAGCTGTGCATCGACGCTCCCCATCCAACCTGACAGAGCTTGAGAGGATCTGCAGAGAAGAGTGGGAGAAACTATCCAAATACAGGTGTGCCAAGCTTGCAGCGTCATACCCAAGAAGACCTGAGGCTGTAATCGCTGCCAAAGGTGCCTCAACAAAGTACGGAGTAAAGGGTCTGAATATTTATGTAAATGTGATATTTCAGTTATTTCTTTTTAATTACTTTCCAAAGATTTCTAAACACCTGTTTTCACTTTTATATTATGGCGTGATGTGTGTAGGTTGGTGAAAAAAAATGAATTTAATCAATTTTAGAATAAGGCTGTAACGTAACAAAATGTGGAAAAAATGAAGGGGTCTGAATACTTTCTGAATACACTGTTTGTCTAATTATTTCCACGGTTAGTTTTTTTGCTGCAGATTTCAGTCTTTCGTGTTCCCGACTCCTCCTGCGATCAGCCCCGCAGCCCTGCCTGCAGCAGCTAAAATGTAGGATGTTTAAAAAGAGGAACCGTTGGTGGAAGCACAACGTGGACAAGATGAGAGTTGTGTAAATTAGCAGAGAGATGAGAGCATGGCATCATTCAGGCCGTGCCCTCTGCTCACTTCTACCACCGGGCAGGAGGTACAGAAACCTGAAGTCCCACACCACCACGTTACATAGAAACATAGAAAATAGATGCAGGAGGAGGCCATTCGGCCCTTCGAGCCAGCACCGCCATTCATTGTGATCAAGGCTGATCGTCCCCAATCAATAACCCGTGCCTGCCTTCTCCCCGTATCCCTTGATTCCACTAACCCCGAGAGCTCTATCTAACTCTCTCTTAAATCCATCCGGTGATTTGGCCTCCACTGCCCTCTGTGGCAGGGAATTCCACAAATTTACAACTCTCTGGGTGAAAATGTTTTTTCGCACCTCAGTCTTAAATGGCCTCCCCTTTATTTTAAGACTGTGTGGCCCCTGGTTCTGGACCCGCCCAACATTGGGAACATTTTTCCTGCATCTAGCTTGTCCAGTCCTTTTATCATTTTATATGTGTCTATAAGATATCCCCTCATCTTTCTAAACTCCAGTGAATACAAGCCTAGTCTTTTCAATGTTTCCTCATATGACGTCCATTCTTACAAGCATCAGGTTCTTAAGTTGACCTGCACACAATCCTAACCCTACTTCTATTGACCACCTGATGGACACAAAATGCTGGAGTAATTCAGTGGGTCAGGCAGCATTTCTGGGGAAAAGGAATGGGTGACGTTTTCGGGGCAGGACTCTT
Source organism: Leucoraja erinaceus (assembly GCF_028641065.1). Lineage (NCBI taxonomy): Eukaryota > Metazoa > Chordata > Chondrichthyes > Rajiformes > Rajidae > Leucoraja > Leucoraja erinaceus. Next base: position 5,345,256 of record NC_073404.1, on the reverse strand, counting down.
CTTCAGACTGAGAGTCAGGGGAGAGGGAAACAAGAGATATGGATGGTGATAGAGAGAGAAATGGATAAAATGAATCAAAGATATGCAAAACAGTGACGGTGATCAAATAAATGGTCCATTGTTGCTTGTGGGCTGTGATAATGTCCTTGAGTGGCCCAGCCAGAGCCCATAAGTTACCCAATGAAACTCAACAGGACAGCAGTGAAACTGGTACGACGACTAGGGTGGGGGCGGGACGGAGAAAGAGGGGCTGCAGCTGGGACTTTGAAAACGGCTCCAAAACCTGGCGACTCTTGCTTGCGAATTTAGTGGGCTGATACTATGCATTATGCACTTAATCAGCAATTGTACTCTTGCTTGGCAATAATCTTACTGGTCTGTATCGAAAAAAGGAATTTCCCTGTACCTTGGTACACGTGATAATAGTGCGGCACGGTGGAGCAGCGGTAGAGTTGCTGCCTTACAGCGCCAGAGACCCGGGTTCCATCCTGACTACAGGCGCTGTCCGTAAAGAGTTTGCACGTTCTCCCTGACACCGCATGGGTTTTTCCCGGGTGCTCCGGTTTCTTCCCACACTCTAAAGATGTGCAGGTTTGTAGGCTAATTGGCTTCGGTAAAAAAAAAATACAAGCTGTCCCTAGTGTGTAGGTTGGTGCTAGTGTGCGGGGTGATCCCTTGTCGACGTGGACTCGGTGGGCCAAAGGGCCTGTTTCCACGATGTATCTCTAAACAAAACTAAAATGAAACCATCAAAACTCTGTCCTGTCGATCGATCCCAGAGAATATAAAACCACGTATCCAGGCCATCTATAAGGGTGTTGAGACCATGATGCTTCCCAACCTGCCAGAGGTCTGCACGAATGATTGGGTGAATCGAGTTCATATCCTACAGCAGTTGGGGAAATCTAAATTCAATTAATTAAAGCAACTCTGCAATTGAAAAGCTAATGTAAGCAAAGGTGACCCTGTACAAGGTACAAGATTTTTATTCAGAACCCATGTGTTTCATTCATGTTCTAGCGTAGGATCAGTAGCAATACACTGAAAACACATCAGACACTTGGAAGACTGCAGAGCAGATAAAGAATAATAATACACTGTATTATTATAATAACTGCCCAATAAATAACTGTAAAAAATGAATTTGTTCTTATTCCACATACTTTCATGTTTCTAAATTATTGGTGGAGAGCAAGAAATAAAAGTAGAACGGGCCACAAATATTCAACCAGTCAGGACCATATTCGTGAAGAGGGAAACGAGATTAATATCCCAAGACCTATAGATAGACACAAAGTGCTGGAGTAACTCAGCGGGACAGAAGAGAAGGAAAGGGTGACGTTTCGGGTCGAGACCCTTCTTCAGTTGAGTTTAGTTTAGGAATACAAGGTACAAGACTTTTATTAAGAACCCATGTGATTCATTAGTGTCCTTTCGGGAGGGTAATCTGGTCTTTATGTGGCTCCACACACGGACAACATTGAATGGGGTTTCTAGGAAGGAACTGCAGACACAAAATGCCGGAGTAACTCAGCGGGACAGGCAGCATCTTTGGAGTGAAGGGATAGGCGAGGTTTCGGGTCGAATGGAAATGACTAGACAACTCCCCTGTTCAAGAAGACTTTGGTTAGGCCGCATTTGGAGTGCAGTGTGCAGTTCTGGTCGCCCCATTGCAGGAAGAATGTGGAGATTCTTGAAAGGGTGCAGAGGAGGTTTACCAGAATGATGCCTGGATTAGGAGGCATTAGCTACTGGGAGAGAGGTTGGACAGACTTGGGATGTTTTCTGTGGAATGCCGGAAGTCGAGTGAAGACCTGATAGAAGCATATACAATTATGAGAGGCATTGATTGGGTAGACAGTCAGAACATTCTTCTCAGGATGGAAATATCGAATACTGAAGGGTGAAGCTTTAAGGGGCAAAGCTTAAAGGAGATGTACGGGGCAAGTTCAGGTGGCACGGTGGCGCAGCAGTAGAGTTGCTGCCTTACAGCGTCAGAGACCCAGGTCCCGTCCTGACCAGATACGATCCTGATTGGCCACATCTTCCCGTCTCCGCCCATTTCTGCTTTCCGCAGAGACCGTTCCCTCCGTAACTCCCTGGTCAACTCGTCCCTTCCTACCCAAACCACCCCCTCCCCAGGTACTTTCCCCTGCAACCGCAGGAGATGCAACACCTGTCCCTTTACCTCCTCCCTCGACTCCATCCAAGGACCCAAACAGTCTTTCCAGGTGAGGCAGATGTTCACTTGCACCTCCTCCAGCCTCATCTACCGCATCCGCTGTTCCAGGTGTCAACTTCTCTACATCGGCGAGACCAAGCGCAGGCTCGGCGATCATTTCGCTGAACACCTCCGCTCAGTCAGTCTTAACCTAGCTGATCTCTCGGTGGCTCAGCACTTCAATTCCCCCTCCCATTCGCAATCTGACCTTTCTGTCCTGGGCCTCCTCCATTGTCAGAGTGAGGCCCAACGCAAATTGGAGGAACAGCACCTCATATTTCGCTTGGGTAGTTTACACCCCAGCGAGCGGTATGAACATTGACTTCTCTAACTTCAGGTAGCCCTTGCTTTCACTCTCCTTCCCCTCCTCATTTCCAGTTCTCCCACTAGTCCCACCGTCTCCGCCCACTTTCTTTCTTTGTCCTACCCCTTCCCCTAACATCAGTCTGAAGAAGGATCTCAACCCGAAACTTCGCCAATTTATTCTCTCCATAGATGCTGCCTCACTCGCTGAGTTTCTCCAGCATTTTGTGTCTACCCAAACCAGGTTTGATCCTGACCAGGTTTTCCCTGGATGTTCTGGCTTCCTCCCACACTCCAAAGATCTATAGGTGTGTAGGTTAATTGCCTTGTGTAAATTGTCCCTTGTGTGCAGGATAGTGTTAGTGTATGGGGGTGAGCACGGACTCAGTGGGCTGAAGGGCCTGTTTTCATGCTGTATCGCTAACGTTTTTTTTTTTTAAACACAGAGGGTGGTTTACTAGAATGTTGCCTGGGTTTCAACAACTAAGTTACAGAGAAAGGTTGAATAAGTTAGGTCTTTATTCTCTGGAGCGCAGAAGGTTAAGGGGGGGGACTTGATAGAGGTCTTTAAAATGATGAGAGGGATAGACAGAGTTGATGTGGACCAGCTTTTCCCTTTGAGAATAGGCAAGATTCAAACAAGAGGACATGACTTCAGAATTAAGGGACAGAAGTTTAGGGGTAACATGAGGGGGAACTTCTTTACTCAGAGTGTGAGTGGTAGCAGTGTGGAATGAGCTTCCAGTGGAAGTGGTGGAGGCAGGTTTGTTGGTATCATTTAAAAATAAATTGGATAGGCATATGGATGAGAAGGGAATGGAGGGTTATGGTATGAGTGCAGGCAGGTGGGACTAAGGGAAAAAAGTTGTTCGGCACGGACTTGTAGGGCCGAGATGGCCTGTTTCCGTGCTGTAATTATTATATGGTTATATGGTGGGTTCCTGGAGCACACCCATTGGGGTGGTGGAGGATGCAGATACGAGAGTGGCGTTTAAAAATACCTTTGGATGGGCACATGGATATGCAGGGAGTGGAGGGATATGGATCACGTGCAGGCATACAAGGGCTGGTCTTGACATCTTGTTCAGCACAGACATTGTTTAGTTTAGTGCCACGTGTACCGAGGTACAGTGAAAAGCTTTATGAAAGACACTGTACCTCTGTACACTAAACAGTGACAATAAACCAAACAGAAGGGTCTGTTCATGTGCTGTCCTGTGCTATTTTCTACCAGAGCAGGAAGGGGATTGCACAATAAATGGCCATGCCATGTAACCAAAAATAAATAGATTAGAATCTGGGGTACACAAAAATGCTGGAGAAACTCAGCGGGTACAGCAGCATCTATGGAGCGAAGGAACTAGGCGACGTTTCGGGCCGAAACCCTTCTTCAGACTAGATTAGAATCTGTCACACAAAGGGAGAGGTGGGTGTGTGGAACAAGCTGTCAGAGGAGGTAGTTGAGGCAGAAACTATCCCAACATTTAAGAAACGGTTAGGCAGGTACATGGATAGGACAGGTTTGGAGGGATATGGACCAAATGCTGGCAGGTGGGACCAAATGTAGCTGGGACATGTTGGCCAGTGTGGGCAAGTTGGGCCTGTTTCCACACTGTATCACTCTATGACTGCATTTGTCGTGGTTCAAGGGGTTGACGACACATTTCGAAACTCCCCCAAAAAACTCCCGATGCACTGTGTGGTGAATCTGTGGAATCCTTTGCCATGGAAGGCTGTGGAGGCCAAGTCAGTGGATATTTTTAAGGCAGAGATAGATGGATTCTTGAATAGTGCGGGTGCCAGGGGTTACGGGGAGAAGGGAGGAGAATGGGATTGAGAGAGAAACGTAGATTGTCCACGATTGAATGGTGGGAGTAGACTTGATGGGCCGAATGGCCTAATTCTTCTCCTGTCACTTATGAACTATTCGCATCTTGTTCAGGTTCTTGCAAAAACAATCTGATCATCTGTCAGTTAACATGCAATTATCAACGCTATTATGTCTTTTAACCCTCACAGCACTGTGTGGAAATAGCAACCTGGACTTATTTACAGTCTGTAGCCTACATCAAGTCAAGTCAAGTCAAGTTTATTCGGCACCTACACATACGAGATGTGCAGTAAAATGAAAAGTGGCAATGCCTGCGGATTGTGCAAAATAAAAAAACACAAAACAGAATCACATATATTGCATGTTACATATTTGTGGGAGGGAAAAAAGAAGAAAAAACAGCAATTTTAAAAAGACACCACACAACAGTAAGTTGGTAACTAGCAGACGTTGACAGTAAACACATCAGGCACTTGAAGACAGCAGAGCAGATAAAGAATAATAATACCCCGTATTATTACAATAACTGCACAATAACCAAGTTAAAAAATCAATTTGTTTAAGAAGGAACTGCAGATGCTGGAAAATTCTATTCCCCTCATGATCTTACACACTATAAGATCATCCCTGATCCTCCTGCACTCGCCTGCTCAACCTGTCCCTATAGCTCAGGCCCTCGAATCCTGGCAACATCCTTGTAAATCATTTCCAGCTTAACAACACCAATCCAACAACAAAGGATGACTTAAACTGAATACAATACTCTAAATATAGCCTCAACAAGGTCTTGTACAACTGTAACATGACCTCCCAATCTCTATACTCAATATGTGCAGGAAGGAACTGCAGATGCTGGTTTACACCAAAGGTAGACACGAAAAAAAGCTGGAGAAAATCAGCTAATATCACTGGAGAAAAGGAGAAGAAAAGGAAGGACGTCCTTGTGATTGAGGCAGTTCACGAGATTGATCCCTGGGATGGTGGCACTGTCATATGAGGAAAGATTGGAAAGACTAGGCTTGTATTCACTGGAGTTTAGAAGGATGAGGGGGTATCTTATAGAAACATATAAAATTATAAAAGGACTGGACAAGTTAGATGCAGGAAAAATGCTCCCAATGTTGGGCGAGTCCAGAACCAGGGGCCACAGTCCTAGACTAAAGGGGAGGTAAATTAAGACCGAGGTGAGAAAAAACTTTTTCACCCATAGAGTTGTGAATGTATGGAATTCCCTGCCACAGAGGGCAGTGGAGGCCAAGTCACTGGATGGATTTAAGAGAGAGTTAGATAGAGCTCTAGGGGCTAGTGGAGTCAAGGGATATGGAGAGAAGGCAGGCACGGGTTATTGATGGGGGACGATCAGCCATGATCACAATGAATGGCGGTGATGGTTCGAAGGGCCGAATGGCCTCCTCCTGCACCTATTTTCTATGTTTCTATGACTAGGTGACGTTTTGTGTCGAGACCCTTTCTCCTGACTTGTTGCGTTACTCCAGCATTTTGGGTCTATCTTCTATACTCAGTACTCTGATTCATGAGGCCAACGTACTGAAAGCCTTCTTCACCACCCTGTCTGTGACGCCATTGTCAAGGTGAGACTCGATGGGCTGAAGGGCCTGTTCCCATGCTGTGTCTCTAAAACTGAAAGTAAAACTTAATTACGCACGAAAGCAGCAAAGTGCAACAGGAACCCACAAGGTTGTGACTGAGGCAACAATGTTCCCGTAGAGCTGAGCTACAATTCCTGTCCGCTCTGGTCACAAAATGAAAAAGTTTCGCAAGGCAGAATTGCAGAAATGCAGAAATTCAGGAAGCAAAAATTACAAAGCAAGAAAAAAAAAAAAAAAATGTGAAGGGCCTGGAATGAGTGGAAGTGGATAGGATGCTTCCACTAGTGGGAGAGTCTAGGATTAGAGATCATAGCCTCAACATTAAAGGACGTTTAATTCTGAATTAAAGGAGGTGAGGAGGAATTTCTTTAGGGTCAGAGGGTGGTGAATCTGTGGAATTCATTGCTGTGGAGGCCAGGTCAATAGATATTTTTAAGGTGCAGATTGATAGATTCTTGATTAGTACAGGTGTCAGGGGAGAATGGGGAGAAGGCAGGAGAATGGGGTTGAGAGGGAAAGATAGATCTGCCATGATTGAATGGCGGAGTAGACTTGATGGGCCGAATGGCCTAATTCTGCTCCTATCGCTTATGAACATGAAAATCTGAGGAAATACTGCAAATTAATTAAGATCGCTGTAGTTTTATTGCGGGGTTTAAAAATGATTCCCTTCTTTGATTTCTGTGTAGGTTCGGGAATTACTGTTGTTCAAGAAGAATAACTGGACTCTTTGCCTTTGAAGATTTTGATTAAACAATGCCTGCAACAATTGTATATAGGAAACTTGACATCCTGATGTTTGAAACATTACAACACTTAAGTTTAGTTTAGAGATTCTATATGGAAACAGGACCTTCGGCCCATTGAGCCTGCACCGACCAGCGATCCCTGTACACTAGCACTATCCTACACACACACTAGGGACAATTTACAATTTTTATCAAAACCATTTAATCTACAAACCTGCATGTCTTTGGAGTGTGGGAGGGAACCGGAGCACCCGGAGGACAAGCTAGATGCAGGGAAAATGTTCCCAACGTTGGGCAAGTCCAGAGCCAGGGGCACACAGTCTTAGACTAAAGGGGAGGCCATTTAAGACTGAGGTGAGAAAAAACGTTCTCACCCAGAGAGTTGTGAATTTGTGGAATTCCCTGCCACAGAGGGCAGTGGAGGCCAAATCACTGGATGGATTTAAAAGAGAGAGTTAGATAAAGCTCTAGGGGCTAGTGGAATCAAGGGATATGGGGAGAAGGCAGGCACGGGTTATTGATTGGGGACGATCAGCCATGATCATAATGAATGGTGGTGCTGGCTCGAAGGGCCGAATGGCTTCCTCCTGAACTTATTTTCTATGTTTCTATGTTTCACCCGGGGAAAACCCACGTGGTCGCAGGGAGAACGTACAAACTCTGTACAGACAGCACCCCTAGTCAGCATCGTACCTTGGTCTCTGGCGCTGTAAGGCAGAAACTATACCGCTGCGCCATTGTGTCACCCTTTGATTTGAGATAATAATGTGTACCAAAAGAGATCACCACAAGAAATACCAGGACTGATGCAAACACCAAGTCATGAAACAAACACATTGCCTTTAACACAGACCGTATTGTCATTTCAATACAGAAACGGGCCATTCGGCCCACTTCATTCATGCTGCCCATGTCCATCTCACTGAGAATCCTGCTGAATTTGCTAACATTAGTTTGTAACATAATTCCAACACTATTAAGAGCACACTTACTCATCCCAACCCTTCATAATACGATGTTTACATAAAATATCAAACTTTTTACTTGCTCACGTTGAAATCGTTTTTGATTTTTTAATTAAATTCTGCATAGATGCACCAAATTTCTTCCCGGAAAATGCCAACATCACAGAAGCTTGATCACAAAAGCCGAGAGTTTCATTTGATTATGTACTTTCCAGCAAACAGTAGTCCCATTCTAGAGTGGCAACAAAAAACTTAACAACAGCCCTCAACAGAACAGTGGAATTATAGAAATTGAAAACCTTTTCAACAAACATCATCATAGCCACAAATCTGACTGTTATAAAGAGACACGGCAGTCTGATCATTGTGTGTGTGTAGGAAGGAATTGCAGAGGCTGGTTTAAACTGAAGACAGACACAAAGATCTGGAGTAACTCAGCGGGACAGGCAGCATCTCTGGGAAAGAGGAATGGGTGACGTCATCTCTATCTCTTGTTGAGATATCTCTTGTTGAGGTATCTCTCGTTTTCCTCCCCCCCCCCCCCCCCCCCGACTCTCAGTCTGAAGAAGGGCCTCGACCCGAAACGTCACCTATTCCTTTTCACCAGTGATGCTGCCCGACTCGCTGAGTTACTCTGGCTTTTTGCATCTCTCTGCGGTTTGATCATTCACTTTCCACGACAGTTCGGTCGAAGTTACTAGAAACTCTCCATGTTGTTCATACCTGGATGTATCGCAAGGCACTCCGCAAAACACTGAGGTTTGAAGTTTTCTTCTCATCCAGATTGGGAATGTTCTTTTTCAATGTCTCAAAACATTCCTTTAAGTGAGCCCTCCTGTCAACCAACAAATGCAAATGGAGACCATGAAACTCTGCTGGTTTCAAAAAGGACTCATTTCCTCCATCTTCCAACCAGACAGAATACTGATAGAAGCCGGTACATACCTATTCTTCTCCAGTTTATTGTGCACCTCCCGCGTCCCTGCCCTGAAATCAGAAAGAACGCCTCATTTACACATTATTCTGGACACCCAACCAAACGTCACACAACCTAATATAACGAGAGAAAGTATAAAGGTGACAAGGATGTACAAGGAACTGTAGATGCTGGTTTAAACAACAAAAAACCACACAGAGTGCTAGAATAATTTAGTGACTTTAGCAGCCTTCATAAAGGTAACAATGTCATTGTCACAAAATAAGACACAAACTGCTGGAATAACTCAGCAGGTTAAGCAGCCTTTATAAGGGAAATAGCCCTGTCCCACAGTGCAAGTTTATTCAAGTGCTCTCCAGAGTTAAAAAAAAAAAATCAGACTCGTGGTAAGCACGGAGAATGAACGTAGCGGGTACGCCGGAGCTCGGGGACATCTCTTAGCGCTAACAGCAGGTACGCGGGAAGATTTGCTAACGGCAGGTACTCGGGAAGATTTGCTAACGGCAGGTAAGCACGGGAAGACTCGTGAAGATTTTTCAACCTGTTGAAAAATGTCCACAAGACCCCAGAGTACCGACGAGCGGCCATTACCGTAAATCTCAGAGTTCGAATCAGGGCAAACTCGGGAGAACTCTTGGAATGAACTCGTACCGTGGGACAGGGGTTTAACAATTTAATTTTCATAAAAGAAGACACACCAAGTGCTAGAATAACGCAGCGGGTCAGGGATCTCTCATAAAGGTAACAATGCAATAACAAGGAACTGCAGATGCTGGTTTAAACCAACAAAAGACACACAGTGCTGGAGTAACTCAGCGGGTCAAGGATCTCTCATAACGATAACAATCCAATAACAAGGAACTGCAGATGCTGGTTTATACCAACAAAAGACACAAAGTGCTGGAGTAACTCTGCGGGTCAGGCAGCATCTCTGGAGAACGTGGATGGGTGACGTTTCGGGGGGAGACCCTTCTTCAGTCTGATTGCAGCGGTTAGGAAGGCTGGAAGGTTTTGAGAGGCAGATGGTGCGGCACGGTGGCACAGCGGTAGTTGCTGCCTCACCACAATTGTGTTAGTGTGCGGGGATCGCTGGTCGGCGCGGACTCGGTGGGCCGAAGGGCCTGTTTCTCGCTGTATCTCTAAACTAAGGTCATTGAACAAAGGCCAGAAATGAAAAAGACAGGTGTGAGCCCACAAAGGATAAAGAACTGTGAATTGTGAAACTCTAGGGTACAGAAGTTATAAATTGTGTAGCCCGTGGAGGTGGGGGGGGGGGACAATGGGATTGTCTGAAATAACTCAGCAGGTCAGAAACATCTGGAGACCATGGATAGATGCTGTTTCAGGTCGCGACCTATCTCGAGTCCCGCAATGAGGGAGGATCTCGTTGAAACTTACCGAATAATGAAAGGTCTGGATCAAGGATGTTTCCACTAGTGGGAAAGTCTAGGACCAGAGGGCACAGCCTCAGAATAAAAGGACGTACATTCAGAAATGTGGCGAGGAGGAATTTCTTTAGTCAGAGGGTGGAGAAATTGTGGAATTCATCGCCACCGACAGCTGTGGAGGCCAAGTCAATGGACATTTTTAAGGCAGAGATTTTGACAGATTCTTGATTGGTGCGGGTGTCAGGGGTTAGGGGGAGAAGGCAGGAGAATGGGGTTGAGAGGGAAAGATAGATCAGCCATGATTGAATGGCGGAGTGGACTTGATGGGCCGAATGGTCAAATTCTGCTCCTAGAACTTATGAACGTACGAGATCCTGCACCACTTTGTGTCTTTTTTTTGGTAAGCCAGCGTCTGCAGTTCCTTGTGACGGCAATGTAATTTCCATGTTCATTTACCGCTGTTCCAAGAATCAGTCGATACCAGTTGCTCTGCACTTTTCCCATTCATTCCCGCATGGCCTGCTATCCTTAAATCTAATCCAAGTCTGAATCCAAGAAGGGTCTTGACCCGAAACATCGCCCATTCCTTCTCTCCACAGGTGCTGTGCCTGTCCCAGAGTTACTCCAGCTTTGTGTGTTTATCTTCAGTTCAAACCAACATCTGCCCGTTGCTGTCTGTACGGAATTTGTACATTCTCCCCGTGATCCGCCGGTTGCTCCGGTTTCTTCGCACACGCCAAAGACGCGCAGGTTTGTCGGTTAATTAGCTTCGGTAAAATTGTAAATTGTCCCTAATGTGTCGGATAGTGCTTGTGTACGGGGATCGCTGGTCGGCACCAGGGGTCTAATTCCACACTGGACCCCGAAATTAAATTAAAGACACAGTATGGAAACCGTCTCTTTGCCCCACCGAGTCCACACTGACCGTCGATCATCCATGCACACAAGTTCTATTCATCTCATCAATTTCTCCTTCGATATAGAACAGTTCAGGAACAGGCCCTTTGGCCCACAATGTCTGTGCCAAACATGATGGCGAAACCTGCCTGCACATAATCCATTCCCTGCATATCCATGTGCCTATCCAAAAGTCTCTCAAATGAAACTATCGTATCTGCCTCCACCATCACCCCCTGGCAGCAGGTTCCAGGACCCCATCACCTTCTGTGTAAACAGAACTGGCCCCGCACATCTCCTTTGAACTTTGCCCCACAAACCTTACACTTTTACCCGCTAGTTTTTGATTATTGCCGTCCTGGTTACTCTATCTCTTCCTCTCATCATTTTACAAACTTCAATCAGGTTTCCTCTCAACCTCCAGTGTCCCAGTTAAATACCCTCTAATCCCGGCATCATTCCCGTAAACTTCCTCTGGGCCCTTTCCAAAGCCTCCACATCCTTCCTTTAATGAGGAAGTTCTGCACGCAATATTCTAAATGTGACCTCACCAAAGTCTTAGAAAGTTGCGCCATGACCCTGACAGTTGTACACAATACTCCGACCAATGCCAACTAGCATGCCGTACGCCTTCTGTACCACTCTATCTACTTGTGTTGCCGTTTTCAAGGAGTGATAGACTTGGACGTCAATATCCCTCTGTACATCCATGCTGTTCATCGCCATTTATTGTATATTTTCCCCTAAAATTCCACCTACCAAAGCACAACACCTCACGCTTGCTCGGATTAAACTCCATCTGCCATTTCTCTGCCCATTTAGTTTTAGTTTAGCTTGTTTTTACATCCAAAATGCGTTGTGTTCCCTGCCAGAGGCATGGAAACCGACTTAGAAAAATGGGAATTTGATAACATATAAAATGGCTGATGGTTTAAGAGCATAATTCTTGGATAACCAAAATATTTTGGGATATAAAGAAATATCACCGTTAGTATTTCCAGCAGCCATTCTGAATGCAAACTCGACCAAAACATTGAAATTTAGACGTTTTAAACTTTTGAAATACAGTGCGTAAACAAGCCCTTCGGCCCACTGAACCAACGCCAACGAGTGATCACCACGGTAGAGATGCAGCGTTACGGCCCAAAAACCCGGGTTTGATCCTACCCACGGGTGCTGTCTGTACGGAGTTAGTACGTTCTCCCCATGACCACGTGGGTTTTCTCCGGGTGTTCCAGTTTCCTCCCACACTCCAAAGACGTAGAGGTTTGTAGGTTAATTCACATCGGTAAAATTGTAAATTGTCCCGTAGGATAGTGCTAGTGTGTGGGGATCACTGGTCGGCGCAGATACGATGGCCCATCGGGGCTGTATCACTAGACTAAACTAAACACCTGTACACAAGCACCATCCTACACACTAGGAACAATTTACAATTTTTTTTATCAAAGCCAATTAACCTACAAACCTTTGTCGTGTCGTGTGGGAGGAAACTGGAGCATCCGGAGAAAACCCACGCGGTCACAGGAAGAACGTACAAACTCCGTACAGACAACACCCGCACAGACAGGATCGAAACTGGGTCTCTGGCGCTGTGAGGCAACAACTCAGTCGCTGCGCTATCGTGCTGCCCACAAAAATCCCCTGCATTTGGAGTCACAGCGTGGAAACATGCCCTATGGCCCAACTTGCCCACGCCGACCAGCATGCCCCTTTTACACTAGTCCCACCTGCCTGCGTTTGGCCCATATCCCTCTAAACACCATCCTATCCATGTACCTAGCTAAATGTTTATCAAACGTTGCGATAATACCTTCTACAGCCCATGGTTTAAAACCTTTTCCTGAAGACACTGAAGACTGTATTAAACACCGACTGAGATAACCAGGGAGTTCGGACATTTATCTGACTGTTGCAGACTTGAGGCAATCAAGAGGGCACTGGCTCATCTTTAAATGGCTGCTTACAGTTCTCATTTCAATTTATTAAGAAGCAGCATTAAAGCAGGCTGCAACTATTTATAATCAAAGCTGTCAAAGATTTAATTGTGACCGAGACCACAAAGCAGTTCTCTAATCCTCAGCATCATTATGTAACTGACCGACTTTAATATAAAAGGTTATTTTGGCCTTTCTTTCCTAATGAAAGAAAACTATGGGGTTAATACAGGATTGACTCATTGAATGAATGCACTGTGTTTCATTACAGTATGGTTAACCTAGAATAGGGACAGCTAGATAAACATCTTCCAGATTCACTGCTTTCTGCAGGAGATTTAACTTTCCATTCACAGGGCCGAGAGCAGTGCTGCCAAAGTCAACTTTCATTGCCCCACTGTTATTATCCTCGAGCATTGTGACCCACCGGCCTGTTTCACAAGGTCGAGTCAACCCACTGGTGTTGCTGGAGGCTCGTAGATCAGAACAGCTACTGATTTAGGTCGGTACGGTGGCGCAGCGGTAGAGTTGCTGCCCGTTTGATTCCTAGCCCTGTGACTTAATGAGAATCAAAACCGAAAATGTTGGAAAGGTTTGACAGGTGATGCTCAACCTGAAAAATTAACACGGTTTCTCTCTCGATAAGACTATTGCAGATTTCTAACATCTGAACATTTTTGGTGGCATTTAACGATAATTTAACTCCAGTGTTACTGTACCCGAGTGCACACAGGCTGACAGAACACATGAGCAAAACATGAAGAGTTTGCACGTTCTCCCTGTGACCGCGTGGGTTTTCTCCGGGTGCTCTGGTTTCCTCCCACATCCCAAAGACGTGCAGGTTTGCAGGTTAATTGCCTTCTGTAAATTGTCCCCAGAGTGTAGGATAGAACTAGTGTACGGGGCGATTGTTGGTCAGCGCAGAAGGGCCTGTTTCCATGCTGTATCTCTAAACTAAACTAAAGTGCTGGAGGAACTCAGCGGGTCAGGTAACATCTGTGGAGGGAATGGATAGGCGATGTTTTGGGTCAGGACCCTTCTTCAGACTCAAGAATTTGTCATGAGTTCTCAGAAGGCAAATCTGGTGCGAATGCCAAAAATAGAGACGCACTCACGGGAGATGAAGAGGAAAGTTAGAGGGAAAAGGGAATGAACTCAATGACGGTGACTGTTGATGTGCCTGTGGTGATCAGTTCTGTGCACCAAATCTACAGCTTCCAGAAAGGACCACTCATCCTTCTGATTACCAAGTTGATGGTCCAGGACAGGGGTGGGGAACCTTTTCATGTTGGAATGCCGCATTAAGTTAGCTGGAATCTAATAAGGCCGCATCCAAGAAACATATTAGATATACTCCAAAATGTACATTATTTTGTTACAATAGCCCACATGACTTACTAATGTTTTAATTGTGGCCGTCATTCGGGGAGGATTATTCAGGTATATCAACACGATTTGGTCTTTTTTTAAATTATTTTTCGTTTTGGTCTTTTTATTATTTGAAGTTTTTATTTGCTCACTCTGTGGCTACACTCATTTGGTAGTTTAGGGGTTCTATTTTTACACATTTACTTTCTCTTTCACTTTCTTTCTCTCTTTTTCTATTTCATTTTTGTTAAAATTAAAATGGAAGCTGTACAATAAATGTATTATGTCATATGCTGCGGTTTATACGTTTGTACACGGCTTCTAATTAAATAAATAAATAAATAAGATTAAATATTTTCCCCCTTCCAACTTGAACCTATGTCCTCTGGTCCTCGATTCCCCTACTCTGGGCACGAGACTCTGTGCATCTACCCGATCTATTCCTCTCATGATTTTACGCACCTCTATATGATCGCCCCTCATCCTCCTGCGCTCCAAGGACTAAAGTGCTATCCTGTTTAACCACTCCCTATAGCTCAGACCCTCTAGTCCTGGCAATATCCTCGTAAAAGTTCTCTGCACCCTTTCCAGCGTGATCCGTTATTATTCATTTCAAGCGCTCCACTATTAAAATCTTTCATTCAACAGATCTGTACATTGTGGACAGCTTGATTGTAATCATGCATTGTCATAGAGTGATACAGCGTGGAAACAGGCCCTTCGGCCCAACTCGCCCACACTGGGGCCAACAATGTCCCAGCTACACTGCGCTTGGTCCATAACCCTCCAAACCTGTCCTATCCATGTACCTGTCCAACTGTTTCATAAACGATGGGAAAGTCCCAGCCTCAACTACCTCCTCTGGCAGCTTGTTCCATACACCCACCAACCTCTGTGTGAAAAGGTTACCCCCTCGGATTCCTATTAAATCTTTTCCCCTTCACATTGAACCCATGTCCTCTGGTCCTTGATTCCCCTACTCTGGGCAAAAGACTGTGTGCATCTACCCAATCTATTCCTCTCATGATTTTGTACACCTCTATAAGATCTCCCTTCATCCTCCTGCACTCCATGGAATAGACCCAGTCTATTCAACATCTCCCAATAGCTCACACCCTCTAGTCCTGGCAACATCCTCGTAAATCTTTTCTGAACCCTTTCAAGGTTGACAGTATCTTTCCTATAACACGGTGCCCAGAACTGAACACAATATTCTAAATGCGGTCTCACCAACATCTTTTACAACTGCAACGTGACCTCCCGACTTCTATACTCAATACTCTGACTGATGAAGGCCAACGTGCCAAAAGCCTTTTTGACCACCTTATCTACCTGCAACTCGACCTTCAAGGAACCAGGCACCTGTACTCCTAGATCCCTCTGCTCTACAACACTACCCAGAGGCCTACCATTCACTGTGTAGGTCCTGCCCTTGTTCGATGCCCCAAAATACAGCACCTCACACTTCTCTGTATTAAATTCCATCAACCATTCCTCCGTCCACCTGGCCGATGGATCCAGATCCTGTTGCAATCTTTCACAACCATCTTCACTAGCGTTTTCTCTGACTTGACAGTGCCGACAAGAAACTTTTCACTGTGCCTCGATACACGGGACAATCATAAATTAAACTAAGCTCGAGTTGAAAAAGAAAATCGAGGCACTAGGAGCCGCAGCTGCCGATTTACCAATAAAGACACAGAGAGCTGGCGTTAGGAGACAGTAGCTCGGACTTTTGGTGAACTTTTGTGACTTTGTCGGCGCCAAATACGTGGTGACTCTTGTGTGCTGCGAAGGCGAGGTCTGCTGTGTGATTTTACTGGGCTGGGTGCAAAACAAAGCAATTCACGGTACACGAGACAATAAAGTATCATTGAATAGAATAATTGTTTAAGAAGGAACTGCAGATGCTGGAAAAATCGAAGGTAGACAAAAATGCTGGAGAAACTCAGCGGGTGAGGCAGCATCTATGGAGCAAAGGAATAGGCGACGTTTCAGGTCATCTCATAGATGCTGCCTTACCCGCTGAGTTTCTCCAGCATTTTTGTCTACCATTGAATAGAATAAAGTAACTCAGTGACTCAGGCAGCATCTCTGGAGAGCATGGTTTGGCGACGTTTTGGGTCGGGACCCTTCCTCAGAATTTTTGTTCTTGGGGGGGGAAAAAAAAAGGCCTACTTCATATTTCTCTTGGGCAGCTTACACCCTAGCGGTATGAACATTGACTTCTCTAACTGCAAGTCACCCTTGCTCTCCCTCTCTCCATCCCTTCTCATTCCCAGTTCTCCGACCAGTCTAACTGTCTCCGATTACATTTTATCTCTGTTTGCTTTGTACTTACCTTCTCCCAGCTAATAATGATCTATTCCACATGTTCCTTGATCCTCATCCCTTTGCCCTTAGTGTTTTCACACCTTACACTTCCTTGTCCATGTATCTCCCACTCCCCTGACATCGGTCTGAAGAAGGGTCTCGACCTGAAACGTCACCCATTCCTTCTCTCCAGAGATGCTGCCTGTCCCGCTCAGTTACTCCAGCATTATGTGTCTATTGTGTCATTTTGGTGATGAAATAAAATACAGGGCGGAGGTGCAGAACCTGGCGGACTGGTGCGCACGTAACAACTTGTCACTAAACACCTCCAAGACCAAGGAGCTGATTATTGACTTCATGAGGTCCCATAATGGAGAATACGCCCCAATCTCCATTTACGGGGAAAGTGTGGAGAGAGTGTCCAGCTTTAAGTTTCTGGGCACTCACATTTCAGAGGATCTCACATGGTCCACCAAGGTCAAGGTCAAGGTCAAGAAGGCACCGCAATGACTGTTCTTCCTGAGGACATTAAAAAAGACTGGTCTGCCCCAACAGCTGCTGACAACGTTCTACCACTGCACCAGAGAGAGCATATTAACGTATGGCATCTCTGTGTGGTATCTCAGCTGCACGGAGGAGGAGAGGAGAGCTCTTCAGCACGTCGTCCACAGAGCGCAGAGGATCATTGGGACACCGCTACCAGCCTTGGAGGGCATCTACCACACACGGTGCCTCAGGAAGGCCGTCAGCATCCATAAAGACTCATCACACTCCTGTAACGGACTGTTTGAACTACTTCCCTCCGGCAGACATTACAAGGCCTTCTACGCCCGAACCTACAGACTCAGAAACAGTTTTATTCCAAGAGCTATAGCGGCTCTGAACCGGCCCTGCTGAGTGCCCCCCATCCTCCCTGGACTGTCTCCCTCGGATGGTCACGACACAAAGCTTATTTATTTATTTTACTTTTCTTTTTTATCGGTTGGAGCTGCATACTAAATCTCGTTACACTGACGTGCAATGACAATAAAATATATTATTATTATTATTATTATTATTATTATTATTGGGTTTAGAAGGATATGGGCCAAATGCAGGTGGGTCGGACTAGTGTCGATGGGGCATGTTGGTCGGCACGATGAACAAACTCCTGGATAGAAATTCAATCATCCACAAACTGGCATTACTCTGGTTATTTGTCATAGGGACACAATCCTTCCTCTGCCCAGCCTTACCCAGGTGTAGGAAGGAACTGCAGATGCTAGTTTAAACCAAAGATCGACACAAAAAAGTTGGAGTAACACAGCGGGTCCGACAGCGTCTGTGAAGAAAAGGAATAGGTGACGTTTCGGGTCGGGTCTGAAGAAGGGCCTCGACCCAAAGCGTCATCTATTCCTTCTCTCCAGAGATGCTGCCTGTCCCGCCGAGTTAGACACAAAGTGCTGGAGTATCTTCGGTGTAAACCAGCATCTGCAGTTTCTTTACCCTATCCATTCACGTTCACCCCTTAAACCGATGTCCTCTGGTTCGTGATGCTCCAACTATGGGCACCCAATTCACCAGATCTGTTGCCGCCATGATCTTATACACCTCTACAAGATGTCCGCTCATCCTCAGTGAAGAGGTGGTACTCACCCTCCGGGCCTCCGCCTTTGATCTTGGGGCTTCCCATCGTCCAGGGGGCAGGGCTTGAGAGAGCCGGGCTGCTGGGGGAGGGGCGACTGCTGGATGAAGTGGTGGGGTGGGATAGTCAGCACCGAGCTCTGGAGGTGCTGGGAGGGCGGGTTGCCCACCGGGGTGGGACCGGGATGGGGGTCGGTGAAGGCGGGCGCGGCGGGGGAGGGGTGGAGCAGGGGCGGGGAGCCGGTGTTGCCGGGGCTGTGTGCCGCCGCCGTTGCCGCCGGCTGGTGGGGGAGCGGGGAGAGGGTCGGCGCGGGGATGACCACGTGAGACACCACCACCGTGGTGGTGGCGGCGACTGTAGCGGGGGGAGGCAAGGCTTTCTGCACCAGCAAGGCCGGGGCGGCCTGCACCTCAGGCTTGACCCCCTCGCCCCGCAGCACATTGTTGACCCTCTCCACGTCGGCTTTCCTGCGCTCCGCCCCTCTCTCAAACGGCAGCTCATCCCGTCTCTCATACTCTTCTGCAAATCAAAAGAAAGAGAGATTAAAATGACCAACTGACCGTTTAGTTTACTTTAGATACAGCACGGAAAGGGGCCCTTCGGCCCACCGAGCCCACGCCAACCAACGATCCCCGCACACTAATACTATCCTACACACACTGGGGACAACTTACATTTAGACCAAGCCAATAACATGCAGATCTGTTTTTAGACTGTGGGAGGAAACCACGCAGGTCACGGGGAGATCGTACAAACTCCATACAGACAGCACCCGTGGTCAGGATTGAACCCGGGTCTCTGGCGCTGTGAAGCAGCAACTCTACAGCTGCTCACAAGATAGTGATATACAAGATAAAGTCCGGCCCCCGTTTATAATACCCAGCGAATCCGAGATCAATAAAAAGAGTGAATATTGGCATAGGATCAGAATTAGGCCATTTGGCCCATCGCCTCTACGCTGCCATTCGATCAGGGCTGGTCTACTTTTCTCTCTCATCCCCATTCCTCTACTTTCTCCCCGTAACCTTTGATGCCCGTACTAGTCAAGAACCCATCGCTTAGGTCTAGGTTCTGTCAGTGTAAGGTGTACCGATGTGCAGCAAGCCAGGAGAATGTTTAAAGATCAGATCATGGAGTGGAGGAATAAGTGACGTTTCGGGTCGAGACCCTTCTTCAGAGTGCAGAATATAGTTCTCAGCATTGTAGCGCACCAGTTCCAGAGACAAAGTCCAATGCCCGCAATGGGGTAGAGGTGAATCAGACAGTACCCTAGCTTATGGACTAGAAGCTTATGTTCAGAAGCCTGATAACAGACGGGAAGAAGCTGTTCCCGAGTCTGGTGGTGCGCTCTTTCAAGCTTCTGAACGGGAGCGGGGAGAAGAAGGAATGACCGGGGTGGGACAAGTCTACATATTCTACATACAGAGGCAATTTTTAGCAGAGGCTGTATTTTTTGTTACAGTAGATGACAATTGTTCTCAGCATGTATTCCTTTCGTTGTCGGATGGGGAAGAGGGCAGTGGAGGTATGGCCAGCACCTACTTCTGTATCTGATTTTCCATGCAAACGTATTTCAAAGAAAACGAGAAGCACTGATGCGTTGTGGTGTGGAAACACTGTGCATTCGTGATTAAACTGAGTGCTATTTAGTTTTGTGATACAGCACATAGACTGGCCCTTTGGCCCATTGAGTCTGTGCCGACCAGTGATCCCTGTACACTAGCACTATACACTAGGAACAATTCACAATCTTTACCAAAGCCAATTAACCTACAAACCTGTACGTCGATGGTGTGTGGGAGGAAACCGGAGCACCCGGAGAAAACCCACGTGGTCACAGGGAGAACGTACAAACTTCGTGCCGACAGCAGCTGTAGTCAGGATCGAACCTGGGTCTCTGGCGCTGTGAGGCAGCAACTCTACCGCTGGGCCACCGTGCCAGTTGTGATGGGTTGCTTGTAGTTCTGAGACTAGTGGGAGTGCCGCAGGGGTTGGTGCTGGGTCCACCGGTGTCTGGTATCACGGGGAGAACGTACAAACTCCGTACAGACAGCGCCCGAGCTCAGGATCGAACCCGGGTCTCTGGTGCTTTAATGCAGCGACTCTGCCGCTGCGCCACCGCACCGACCCCCATTTCCACCCAGCTCAATCAGAGAATGTGCAGAAAATCCCATTGTGTACAAATAAACCGCATCAGCGGGTGGTATAGTGCGACCCTGTGCATACAGCCATAGAGCCAGGCCCTTCGGCCCATCACGTCTATGCTGGCCATCATGCCCTTCCAAACTAATCCTATTTAACTGCCCATTAATTACCATCTGTTTTATTCTTTCGGTTATCTGACCAGATGCCTCTTTAATGACGTCTTTAACGTGATCCTGCCTCCACCACCTCCTCTGGCAGCTCATTCCAAATCCCAATTACTCATTTTTTGTGGAAAATTTACTCCGTTTGTGTAAAAGTTGACATATCTGTTGCACTGGTGCATGTTAGAATTTCATTGTTCCGTTTCAGGACATATGACAATAAAACACTCTTGACCTCTCACCTGAAACCAACTCTAGTTTTGGAAATCCCTATCATGGGAAACAAACTAATTATTTTCTACTATTTTTATATTGAGTCTGAGTCTGACGGTGGTGAATCTGTGGAATTCATTGTGGAGGCCAAGTCAGTGGATATTTTTATGGCAGAGATATAGATTCTTGATTGGTGCGGGTGTCAGTGGTTATGGGGAGAAGGCAGGAGAATGGGGTAGAGAGGGAAAGATGGATCAGCTATGATTGAATGGTGGAGTAGACTGGATGGGCCGAATGGCCCAATTCTGTTCCTCGAACTGATGAAGCAGGGTTCCATAGAACCATAGAAAAATAGGCGCAGGAGTAGGCCATTCGGCACTTCGAGCCAGCAGCGCCATTCAATATGATCATGGCTGATCACTCAAAATCAGTACCCCATTCCTGCTTTTTCCCCATATCCCTTGATTCTATTGACTCCGAGAGCTAAATTTAACCCTCTCTTAATAACATCCAGTGATTTGGCTTCCACTGCCTTCTGTGGCAGAGAATTCCACAACTCTCTGGGTGTAGGTTTTTCCTCATCTCAGTCCTAAATGACCAACCCCTTATTCTTAAACTGTGACCCCTAGTTCTGGACTCCCCCAACATCGGGAACATTTTTCCTGCATCTAGCCTGTCCAAACCCTTAAGAATTGTATATGTTTCTGTAAGATCCCCTCTCATCTTTCCAAATTCCAGTGAATACAAGCTCAGTCGACCCATTCTGTCATCATATGTCAGTCCCGCCATCCCGGGGTTTAACTTGATGAACTTACGCTGCACTCCCTCAATAGTAATAATGTCCTTCCTTAAATTAGGAGACCAAAATTGCACACAATACTCCAGGTGTGTTCTCACCGGGGCCCTGTACAACTGCACTAGGACCTCCTTGCTCCTAAACTCAAATCCTCTCACAAAGAAGGCCAACATGCCATTAGCTTTCTTGAAGCCTGAAGAAGTGTTTTGGCCCGAAACGTTGCCCATTTCCTTCGCTCCATAGATGCTGCCGCACCCACTGAGTTTCCCCAGCATTTTTGTCTACCTTTGATTTTCCAGCATCTGCAGTTCCTTCTTAAACAAGCTTTCTTCACCGCCTGCTGTACCTGCATGCTTACTTTCAGTAACTGATGTACAAGCACACCCAGGTCTCGTTACACCTCCCCTTTTCCTAATCTGACACCATTCAGATAACAATCTGCCTTCCTGTTCCTGCCACCAATGTAGATAACCTCACATTTATCCACATAATACTGCATCTGCCATGCATCTGCCCACTCACTCAACCTGTTCATGTCACCCTGCAGACTCATAGCATCCTCATCACAGCTCACACTGCCACCCAGCTTTATGTCATCCGCAAACTTGGAGATGTCACATTTAATTCCCTCATCTAAATCGTTCCGACCAGAAATTCTTTTGGAGACACTGCCTGGCCCGCTGAGTTACTAGAACACTTTAAGTCCATCGTCGTTATATACCAGCATCTGCAGTTGCTTCCTACACACTATTTACTTTCTCTATGGCTGTAATGTCATACACCTCTATCACCTCACAGCCTCTTTTGTGCCAGGGAAAACAGTCCAAGCCTTTCCAATCCCTCCAATCCAGGCAGCGCCTTTCAACTTAATTACATCTTCCCTGTAATGTGGTGACCAGAACTGCTCACAACACTAACTAACGTGGTCTAACCAACCTATAGCAAGGAACTGCAGATGCTGGTTTACACCGAAGATGAGACACAAAATGCTGGAGTAACTCAGCGGGACAGGCAGCTTCTCTGGAGAAAAGCAATAAGTGACGTTTCAGGTCAGAAGAAGGAACTCGACTCGAAACATCACCTATTCCTTTTCTACCACAGATAGACCCCAAGTCTATCTGTGATTTAATCCTCGTTTTGTGCAGCTGTAACATGACTCTTGGACTCGTTGCTTTTCCCAGGATGGAAATATCAAATACGAGAGGGACTAACTCTAGGGTGAGATGGGTAAAACATGAAGGTAAAGTGCGGGGCAAGTTTGCTTGCTGCACAGAGGGTGATGAGTGCCCGGAATGCGCTGCCAGGGGTGGTGGTAGAGACAGATACAACAGTAGTGGCGTAGCATTAGAGTTGCTGCCTTACAGCGCCAGAGACCCGGGTTCGATCCTGACTACGGGTGCTTGTCTTTACGGAGTTTGTACATATTCCCCCATCAAACCTGTTTGACGCACAGGTTTGTAGGCCAATTGGCTTCGTATAAATGAAGAAAATTGTCGCTTGTGAGTCGGGTAGCGTTAATGCGCCAGTCGGTCGCGCGGACCCGCTGGGTAGAAGGCCCCGTTTCCACGCTGTATCTCCAAACTAAATAAAAGTAGTATTTAAGCAACTGGGCACAAAGATATGGTCATGTGCAGGCAGGTAATAGTATGTGTTGGCATCATGCTCAGCACAGACATTGTGGGCTGAAGGGCCAGTTCGTGTACAGTACAGTCCCATGTTTGATGTTTCAGCTGATGAAGGCCTTACATCCACCTGGTCTATAGGCGCTGCTACTTCAGGGAACTATGCACAAGATCTAGATATTTAACTACACTGCCAATGCCCGGCTATTTACTGTGTATAAACCCTGCCTCAAGTTTAGCTTCCCAAATAACATCACTTCACACTTGTCCACGCACTTGACCCCGGTCATTCCTTCCTCTCCAGCGCGCACCACCAGACTCAGGAACAGCTTCTTCCCCTCCGTTATCAGGCTTCTGAACAGTCCCTCCAGAAGCTAGGGTACTACTGTCAGATTCACCTCGACCCCATTGCGGACATTGGACTTTGTCTCTTGTACTGGTGTGCTACCATGCTGAGAACTATATCGGAGGCAGGATGTGTTGGCTCTGGAGAGGGGTCAGAGGAGCTTTACAAGAATGATCCCAGTGATGGTTGGGTTAGCGTACGATGACTGGGCCTGTACTTGCAAAACGTGAAAGGCTTGGATAGAGTGGATGTGGAGAGGATGTTTCCACTAGTGGGAGAGTCTAGGATGAGGGGGGGGGGCGACCATAGTGTCAGAATTAAAGGACATTCCTTTAGGAAGGAGATGAGGAGGAACTTATTTAGTCTGGGTGGTGAATCTGTGGAATCCTTTGCCACGGAAGACTGTGGAGGCCAAGGCAATTGATATTTTTATGGCACGGATGGATAGATTCTTGATTAGTATGGGTGTCAGGGGTTATGGAGAGAAGGCAGGAGAATGGGGCTAAGAGGGAGGGATAGATCAGCCATGATTGAATGGTGGAATAGACTAGATGGGCCAAATGGCCTAATTCTGCTAGTATTACTTATGACCTTATGAACTATATTCTGCACTCTGTACCTTCCCCTTTGCTCAACCTATTGTACTTGAGTGCGACTTGATTTTGATTATGTATATAGTGTCATCCGATTAGATTGGATAACAGGCAAGACAATAACATGCAAAAGTATTTCACTGTACCTCGGCACACGTGACTGGAATGAACCGAAACCTAAAGCAAGAAATTAACCATGGAACAAAGGGAAGTCACGAGTTCTTGGTCCAGTTGGCGAGTCAATGGACGAGAGAGTTGCCAGCTTCAAATACTCAGATGATGGGCTCCAAGCCTCACGCACATGGACATGGACATGTACAGGATACCGAGTTGGATGATCAGCCATGACCATATTGAATGGCGGTGCAGGCTCGAAGGGCCGAATGGCCTACTCCTGCACCTAATTTCTATGTTTCTGTGAAGCTGATGTCTACCGGTATGTCTACTTTGAAGTTGATAAGAGATTTGGCATCTCACTGAACACTCTCACAAATGCCCACAGATGCACTGTAGAACATATCCTGACTCTAGTGTGTGTGTGTAGGATAGTGCTATTGCTAGTGCTAGTGTTGCATCACGGCAATACCAACACACAGGAAGGCTAGAGGCTGCCGAGAGTGGTGGCCCCGCACAGTCCATCACGGGCACAGCCCTCCCCACCAGACACTGCCTCAAGGCAACGACATCCACCATCAAGGATGCCCACCATCCAGGTTGTGCCCTCTTCCCACTGCCAACGCTGGAAGCTTGAAGTCCCACACCACCAGGTTCAGGAACTGCCACCTTCTTATGAAGAAGGGTTTCGGCCCGAAACGTCGCCTATTTCCTTCGCTCCATAGATGCTGCTGCACCCGCTGAGTTTCTCCAGCAATTTTGTGTACCTTCTATCTTCCAGCATCTGCAGTTCCTTCTTAGAAACATAGAAACATAGAAATTAGGTGCAGGAGTAGGCCATTCCGCCCTTCGAGCCTGCACCGCCATTCAATATGATCATGGCTGATCATCCAACTCAGTATCCCGTACCTGCCTTCTCTCCATACCCCCTGATCCCCTTAGCCACAAGGGCCACATCTAACTCCCTCTTAAATATAGCCAATGAAGTGGCCTCAACTACCCTCTGTGGCAGAGAGTTCCGGAGATTCACCACTCTCTGCGTGAAAAAAGTTCTTCTCACCTCGGTTTTAAAGGATTTCCCCTTTATTCTTGAACACCTTCTTATAGCCATCAGGTTCTTGAGCCAACCTGTACGACCCTAATCCTACCTCGGCAACGGAACACCACATACAGACACCTCTTGCACACCATGGACTTGCTTTCTAATTCTGTCTTGGTTTAGCTGAGTTTGGTTTAATTTAGAGACACAGCGCGGAAACAGGCCCTTTGGCCCACCAAGTCCGCGCCGAACAGCGACCCACATGCACGCTAGCACTATCCTACACACACACTAGGGACAATTTACAATTTTACCGAAGCCCATTAACCTACAAACCTGCATGTCTTTGGAGTGTGGGAGGAAACCTGAGCACCTGGAGATAACCCACGCAGTCACAAAGTACAAAGGTAGACAAAAGTGCTGGAGAAACTCAGCGGGTGCAGCAGCATCTATGGAGCGAAGGAAATAGGCAACGTTTCGGGACGAAACGTTGCCTATTTCCTTCGCTCCATAGATGCTGCTGCACCCGCTGAGTTTCTCCAGCACTTTTGTCTACCTTCGATATTCCAGCATCTGCAGTTCCTTCTTAAACACGAGAAAGTGCAAACTCCGTACAGACAGCACCCGTGGTCAGGATCGAACCTGGGTCTCCGGCACTGTGTGGCAGCAACCCAACCACTGTGCCCCGTGCCGTATTTCTACTTTTTGTTGTTGTTGGTTTTTTCTGTATGTGTCTTGTTTTTGCTCCGCCTTAATGCTTTCTGCGAGTTGTCCGAGTCTGCGATGCTGCTGCAAGCAAGACTTTCATTGTGCCTGTACCTCACCGTACGTGCAAACGACAACAAACTTCTCAACCTGAAACGTCACCCATTCCTTTCTCTCCAGAAATGCTGCCTGACCTGCTGAGTTACTCCAGCATTTTGTGTCCATCTTCGGTTTAAACCAGCAATGAAAAAAAAATGTGACAATAAGCTAAACTTGATTTTACACACGTAACATATCACGGCCTTTTAATCATTGTTCCTTTTTTAATCAAATATCCTACAGTTACTGGGAGAAGTCGCAATAAATAAATTATTTACTGGATAAATTGACGTTGTTTGCATCGACTGCTTTGAGCCTTATGTTCCACAAGGGAGGCACAGCGGTAGAGTTGCTACCTTTATGCCCCTGTCCCACTTAGGAAACCCGAACGGAACCCTCTTGAGACTTTGCGCCCCCACACAAGATTTCCGTGCGGATCCCGGAGGTTGCAGGTGGTGGAAGCAGGTAGGGAGACTGACAAAAACCTCCGGGAACCGCACGGAAACCTTGGGTGGGGCACAAAGTCTCCAGAGGTTTCTGTTCAGGTTTCCTAAGTGGAACAGGGGCGTAAGTGGGACAGGGACATTACAGCGCCCGAGACCCGGTTCCGATCCAGACTAGGTGTGCTGTCGGTACGGAGTTTGTACGTTCTCCCCGAGACCACCTGGGTTTTCTCCGAGATTTCCTCCCACACTCCAAAGACGTACAGGTTTGTAGGGTAATTGGCTCGCTATAAATGTAAATTGTCCTAAGTGTGCGTTGGATAGTGTTAGTGTGCGGGGACCGCTGGTCGGTGAGGACTCGATGGGCCGAAGGGCCTGTTTCCGTGCTGTATCTACAAACTAAACCCTCAAAATCAACCATCAACTCATTGACTGGCAGAGTGTTAGCGATAAATACTCTGCTCATAATGATTGAGAAAATTGGTATACAAATCATATTTGCTTTAATTAGGCATAAGAAATATTAGACAAATACCATGACCTCAATGTCACTTCACCTGACCTCAGATCATATCAGAAGTGATGTCCTGCATTGAGATTTAAAAAGATTAAACATTCAATAACATAGATTGAGCTCAGCAGACCAACAAATGGCAGGAAATCAAGTGTCTGGATTATCTCCTGCCCCACTTATACCTGGAACTGCAGATGCTGCAACCTTGTGTAGGACACAATGTGCTGGAGTAACTCAGCGACTCAGGCAGCATCTCTGGAGGACAAGGATAGGCGACGTTTCGGGTCAGGATCCTTCTCAGTCTGAAAAAGGGTCCCGACCTGAAACGTCATCCAACCATGTGCTCCAGAGATGCTGCCTGGCACGCCGAGTTACTCCAGCACTTTGTGTCTTTCTTTTGTAAACCAGCGGCTGCAGTTCCTTGGGTCTCCATCGAACAGAGGCCCCACCTTCTCCCTCGGGTAATTGGGAAGGATCCAGCATTTCTAAGAATAATGGGCGAACCTTTCCTGGAGTCAAACGCGTTCAACATGAACCTTTCACATGTCGGGATTACCGACTGACTACATACCCATTGTACGTAAAAGCAATCCCACAGGATTTAAAGCTGGCCCCAAATTCACACGTTCATAAGACATAGGAGCAGAATTAGGCCATTCGGCCCATTGAGTCTGCTCCGCCATACAGTCATGGCCCATCCAATGTTGCCCTCTCAACCCCATTCTCCCGCCTTCTACTCTTAACCTTTGACACACTTACTAATCAAGAACTTATCAATCTGCGCTTTAAAAATACCCAATGACTTGGCCCCCACAGCCGTCTGTGGCAACAAATTCACCACAAATTCAGAGGATACGCCACGTTACAGAAGTGAATCAATACGAGTCAATTTGAGGATCTTAAAGTCCATGTCTGGAGCCATTCACTGCAGCAGCTCCTGGATGTAATTCTCTCTGTAACTTTAATTGTGTGCTGCATAACAAGACTTGGCTCCCTCCCAAGTTTCTGAACCTGCTCGTTGCTCAATGTTTTAGCAAACACGGAAGCCAGGGCGAGGGAATCTATCACCGACTAAACCGAGCTTTTTGATTGTTATTTGCCCAATTGATGATGAGAACAGACCCTGGGCTTTTGAAAGATTAGCTGTTCCGTTTCGGACACCACCGAGTGGGGCTCAGAACACATGATCACAACCGGTGGCGAGCTGAAGAGTTGCTCTCATGGACGGAGGTGGTTACGTGACTGAAACTGAAAGGCAATGTGGTTACATTCTGACGGCTGTAATGTTGACGCCGCTGTTTTTCTGACATTCAGGCTGAAGCACGAAACGAGCAACACCAAAACAGCAGCGCGTGAGAACAGGCCCTTCGGCCCACAATGTCTGTGCCGGACATGACGCCGAGACCAGCGCATGTTCGCATGCACGTAACCCATTTCCCTGCATATCCAAGTGCCCATCCAAACATCTCCTGAACATCACTATCATATCTGCCTCCAACACCACCCCCGGCAGCGCGTTCCAGGCACCCACCACCCTCTGTGAGAAAAAACCTGCCCCGCACATCTCCTTGAAACGTTGCTCCTTTCACCTCCAAGCTTTGCCCTTTAATATATGACCTTTCCACCCTGGGGGAAAGGTTCTGACAGGTCTAGTCTATTTGTGCCTTGACTTAAGGGCGTAAGGTCATAAGGAATAGGAGTAGAATTAGGCCATTCAGCCCATCATTCAAATCCAGTGTTAAAACACATTTGTACTCCCTGGCTTTTGACCATGCCTGAGGTTTTGCTTCTGTTTGTGGTGTTTTTGATGTTTCTTTATTTTACATGTCTTTTCCTACTATTTCTTTTGATTGTTATTTTTGGTGTGTATTAACTTATTTTGTCAATGATTAGTGATGTACAGCACTTTGTTGCAGCTATGTTTGTTTTTAAAGTGCTCTATAAATAAAATTATTAGTATTATTTATTATTATCATGTCCAGAGGTAGCAAGCTACAAGCTCAGTCTCTCAACAATGATCTTCAGATACCCAAAGCAGTCCATGGCCCATCGAATACTTAGGAGAAACAATCAACATTGCACGATAACTTTCATTTTTCACTTATGTTTTTGCTTACGGCTCTCTCTGTCTCCCTTTGCTTCACAGAGGGTGAAAATTAATATATGCTTCATGTGTGGCACAGCGGTAAAGTTACTGCCTAACAGCTCCAGAGACCCGGGTTCAATCCTGGCTACAGGTGCTGTCTGTACGGAGTTTGTACATTCTTCCTGTGTCCACGTGGGTTTTCTCCGGGTGCTCTGGTTTCCTCCCAAACTCCAAAGATGTACAGGTTTGTCGCTTAATTGGCTTCAGTAAAATTGTAAATTGTCTCTGGTGTGCAGGATTGTCCCTAGTGTACGGGGTGATAGATGGTCGGCGTGGACTCGGTGGGCCGAAGGGCCTGTTTCCACGCTGTATCTCTAAAGCCTAAAGATCTCTTCTGCTTGTCAACTCGTGAAATACACCAAGGCTGGGTCTCAGCACCTCTACGGGTTTGCTCAAGTGACTTCACAGATGAAATTCACTTCACTTTAGACTCTAGGGGTACAGCATTGGTACAGGCCCTTCGGCCCACTCAGTCCACGACCAGCGATCACCCAGCACACTAACACTATCCTACACACTGGAGACAATTCACAATTTTGCAGATGCCAATTAACCTGCAAACCTGTATGTCTTTTGAGTGTGGGAGGAAACCAGAGCCCCCAGAGAAAACCCACGGGGTCACAGAGAACAACTCTACCGCTGCGCCACCGTGCCGCTCTATGGTGCTGTACCATGTTCCAATTAGTTAAGCTTCCTCAAGAGTGAGAGAGATACTTCACTGGGCACGTTGGCATGGCCTTTTTTGTAAAGACAATACAGCATAGAACAGGTGCACCGGGGCCAACGTGTCCACGCGGACCATCGATCACCTGCTCGCACTAGTTCCATGTTATCCCACTCTCTCAATCACTCCCTGCACACTCAAGGCAACCCCCGCACGTCTTTGGGATGTGGGAGGAAACCGGAGCACCCGGAGGAAACCCGCGCGGTCACAGAGAGAACGTGCAAACTCCACACTGACAGAACTCGGGGTCAGGTTAAAACCTGGGTCTTAGTTCCAATTTTAGAGACACGGTGAGGAAACAGGCCCTTCGGCCCACCGAGTCTGCGGCAACCAACAATCACTCTTGCGCTAGTTCTATCCCACACACACTTGGGAGAATTTACAGAAGCCAATTAACCTACGAACCTGCACGTCTTTGGAAGAAAACCGGAGAAAACCCACGCGGTCACTGGGAGAACATGCAAACTCCGCACAGACAGCACCCGAGGTTGGGTTCGAACCTTAGTCTCTGGCGCTGTCAGGCAGCAGCTCTACCAGCTGCGCCACTGTGCTGCCCTAAAGTTCTAAAGATGGCAGCACAAAAAGTACCAGGCAACTAGGAATGTAACTAACAGAATAATATAAGTTCATAAGACATAGGAGAATAATTAAGCCATTTGGCCCATCCAGTCTGATCTGCCATTCAATGATGGCTGCTCCCCAGTTCCCTCTCAACCCATTCTCCTGCCTTCGCCCCGTAACCTTTGACACCCGTACTAATCAAAAACCCATCAATCTTCAATTTAAATACCCCACTGACTTGGCCTCCACCGTGGTCTGTGGACATTGACGTAAACATTAAGGGCGTAAACAGATCAACTCTCCCAACGTCAGCCTTTGTCCCCCAGCCCACCTCTCTTCCAGCTTTCTCCCCCCCCCCCACCACAACTAGCCTTGAAGAAGGGTCGCGACCCAAAACGTCGCCTCTCTACATCCTCCAGAGGTGTTGCCTGACCCGCTGAGTTACACCATGCACTTTGCTCTAAATGCAGTTTATACCTTTACTACCATTAAAGTTTAATTATTGAACAGCAGCTCATTGGAACGTTGTTTTAGAGATTAACTGCTGTCAGTGGGACAAGTTTGTCATTTTGCATGCGTTTCTGAATCGACAGGCTAGCGTCTGAAGCAAACAGCAAGCCCTATTTTTTTATATAAAAATCTAACGATTACAACAGCAGCTGAACTGGGTTGGTTATGCAACTCTCGCATCCAGTACACAGTGTAAAGGGCCTGTCCCACTTGGCTGTCATTTGCGCACCATTTACCCGACCTCCAAAAATGTGGTCGTCGTGTTGTGACGCACGGGTAGCGTGTGGGTAGCGCGGGACGGGCACATGGAGAGGCGTGGAGGTGCGCGCGGTATTGTGCAGCGCTCCAGGATTTTGTGCTGCACAAAATCCTTGCGCGCCACCTACATGACGTATACGCACGCTGACGCATTGCGTAGGCACGCTGACGCACTGGCGTCGCACGCTGGCGTCCCGACGTCTCACGTGTATCGCGTGGCGACGCATGGTTACCTCACCGTGCGTAACCATGCGTCGCCGCGCGCTGCAGGGTATACGAATGACGTCCCGCGCACCAGACGACGCGTGATTTGTGCGCAACATCACACGTAACAACGCGTCAACCTATTTTACATATGATGTGTAAACGAGGCACAAATGATGGCCAAGTGGGACAGGCCCTTAAATGTGTATGTGGCACGGTGGCGCAGCGGGTAGAGTTGCTGCCTTACAGCACCAGAGACCCAGGTTTGATCCTGACCTCAGGTGCTCTCTGTACGGAGTTTGTACGTTCTCTCTGTGACCGTGTGGGTTTTCTTCTGTTTTTTTCCCCACATTCCAAAAATGTACGGGTTTGTAGGTTAATTGGCTTTGGTAAAGATTGTAAATGGTTGTTTGTGTGTGCGTGCGTGTGTAGAATAGTGTTAGTGTGCGGGGATCGCTGGTCGGCAGGGACACGGCGGGCCGAAGGGCCTGTTTCCACAATGTATCTCTAAACTAAACTAAAAGTGGTTCAGACAAAATGTGTAGGAAGGAACTGCAGAAGCTGGTTTAAACCGGAGATAGACACAAAATGCTGGAGTAACTCAGTGGGGCAGACAGCATCTCTGGAGAGAAGGAATGGGTGACGTTTCGGGTCGAGACCCTTCTTCATACTGAAAGTCACACGACAGGGACACGAGAGATACAGACGGTGATGTGGAGAGATAAAGAACAATGAATGAAAGATATGCAAAAAAGTAACAGAGATGAAGGAAACAGGCCGTTGGTAGCTGTTTGTTGGGTGAAAACGAGAAGCTGGTGTGACTTGGGTGGGGGAGGGATAGAGAGAGAGGGCTGACTACCTGAAGTTAGAGAAACCAGGATCGGTCAAAGACAAGCAGAATACTTATAACTATCATAGAAACATAGAAACATAGAAATTAGGTGCAGGAGTAGGCCATTCGGGCCCTTCGAGCCTGCACCGCCATTCAATATGATCATGGCTGATCATCCAACTCAGTATCCCGTACCTGCCTTCTCTCCATACCCTCTGATCCCCTTGGCCACAAGGGCCACATCTAACTCCCTCTTAAATATAGCCAATGAACTGGCCTCAACTACCCTCTGTGGCAGAGAGTTCCAGAGATTCACCACTCTCTGTGTGAAAAAAGTTCTCCTCATCTCGGCTTTAGAGGATTTCCCCCTTATCCTTAAGCTGTGACCCCTTGTCCTGGACTTCCCCAACATCGGGAACAATCTTCCTGCATCTAGCCTGTCCAACCCCTTAAGAATTTTGTAAGTTTCTATAAGATCCCCTCTCAACAGATATCCACAGAATATCCATCATACAAGCAGAACAAGCAGCGACAGACCCCCAAAGAGGGCGAGATACTTGGAAGAGCAAAGAAGAAAAATCACTGAAACTTCTTACAGAAGTTACAAACTTCACATCGATTCAGACAACAGAAACACGAAAAATCACATCATGCATCTGTTCATATTGGTTTGGTTTGGTTTAGTTTAGAGAGGCAGCGTGGGAACAGGCCCTTCGGCCCACCGAGTCCGGGCCGACCAGCGATCCCCGCACACTAACACTATCCTACACACACTCGGGACAATTTCCAATTTCACCAAAGGCGATCAGCCTACAAACCTCTGCATCTTTGGAGTGTGGAAGGAAACCGGAGATCCCGGAGAAAACCCACGCGGGGTCACGGGGAGAAGGTACAAACTGCATAACGACAGCGCCCGCGGGTCAGGATGGAACCCGGGGCTCTGGCGCTGTGAGGCAGCAACTCTACCGCTGCACCGCCTCTTAATAAAACCCCATCCTAAACCTCCTGGGAGTGCGGGGGAGGGGGAGGAATATTTGACCTTTAGCCAACGAAGAGGATGGGACTGGCAGAAATACTGCTTGGTGGAATTTGTTTCTAATTCTGTTTTGGTTTAGCTTAGTTTGGTTTAATTTTAGAGACACAGCGCGGAAACAGGCCCTTTGGCCCACCAAGTCCGCGCCGAACAGTGACCCATATGCACGCTAGCACTATCCTACACACACTAGGGACAATTTACAATTTTACCGAAGCCCTTTAGCCTACAAACCTGCACGTCTTTGGAGTGTGGGAGGAAACCGGAGCACCTGGAGATAACCCACACAGTCACAAAGAGAAAGTACAAAGGTAGACAAAAGTGCTGGAGAAACTCAGCGGGTGCAGCAGCATCTATGGAGCGAAGGAAATAGGCAACGTTTCGGGACGAAACGTTGCCTATTTCCTTCGCTCCATAGATGCTGCTGCGCCCGCTGAGTTTCTCCAGCACTTTTGTCTACTGCTTCATGGAAGCGTAGTAAGGATTTCTCTGCTCTGTTGAGACACCTCGCACCCTGATGCACACCATAGAACACTCGTATCATTGACATGGGGTGGCATGGTGGCGCAGTGAAGTTGTCCCTAATGTGCGTTGTGGATAGTGCTAGTGTGCGGGGAGATCGCTGGACAGCATGGACTCAGTGGGCCGAAGGGTCTGTTGCTGCTCTGTCTCTCCAAAGTAAAGTTTCTTATCGCCTACCCGCTGATTCAGCGCACGGTGGCGCAGCTCTCACAGCGCCAGAGACCCAGGTTCCATCGTGATTTTGTGAGCTGTCTGACTGCGTGCAGTCTACCGGTTCTCCGCAGGAGACAAAGACTGCCGCCTTCACGAGTAGCTTACAAGCCCACAAAGCGAAACCAGTGTCTTCACCGCGTCTGCAGACCGCTAAAAGCCATGCCTACCCCAGGCCAGGCGGCACCGTTAAATGCCGCCAACTGTCGAGGTTTGGCGCTACTGCAGCTCAACGTTGAAGGCCTTACCGCCGCCAAGCTCAACGCCATCCAACAGATTGCCATCAAAAAACAAGGCGACTATAGTTCTACTGCAGGACACTCACTGGTTCTCCCTGTGACCGCATGGGTTTGCCCCTGGGTCCGCTAGTTCAGTGATTCCCAACCTGGCAAATTTCAGGGGGGGCCACAGAAAAAATTTGGGATATAGGGGCCCACAGGTTCAATGAAGGGGGCCACAGAGCTACCACCCTGTTGCCTCCTAAATTGCAGTTCTAATAAATTTAAATCTATGTAGTTGAAATATTTTTGATGTTTGTGGAATAGAATAAAAGAGA
Source organism: Leucoraja erinaceus (assembly GCF_028641065.1). Taxonomy (NCBI): domain Eukaryota; kingdom Metazoa; phylum Chordata; class Chondrichthyes; order Rajiformes; family Rajidae; genus Leucoraja; species Leucoraja erinaceus. The sequence continues at coordinate 5,310,767 of NC_073404.1, read as the reverse complement.
ATATATGTGCAATTAATAAACACTGATATTTTTATGGAAGGTATTATAATATTGAAGTACTTTTTTTCCGCTAATAATGTCGGGGGAGGGGGGGTCACAGTAAAATTTAAAGATCCCAAGGGGGCCATGAGCTAAAAAAGGTTGGGAACCACTGCGCTAGTTTACTCCCACATCCCCAAAAGACGTGCGGGTGTGGAGGGTAACTGGCCTCTGTAAAACTGTCCTCGTGTGTAGGGAGTGGGTGTGAAAGTGGGACACCGTAGATCTGGTGTGAACGGGTGATCGATGGCCGGCGTGGACTCAGTGGCCGTGCTGTCCACGCTAAACTCAACTCTCAAGTTGCCCAATGATCAGATCACCACCTCAGCAGCATTGACGACCTAAAGATGGGTTCATCCCAGAGGTGAAGCCAGCCCAGTTCATTCGCGGGCCGCCTGGCCTCCAGGCAGGGCTGAAAAATCAACAGCGCGGATGGTGGAAGTTAGAAACAAACGCGGAATGTGCAGGAAACACTCGGCAGGTCAGGCTGCATCGGTGGGAAGGAGGGCAGAGCTAAAATTTCACGCCGAAAATAAAGTCATAGAGTGATCGAGTGTGGAAACAGGCCCTTCGGCCCAACTTGCCCACACCGGCCAACAATGTCCCAGCTGCACTAGTCCCACCTGCCTGCGCTTGGTCCATATCCCTCCAAACCTGTACTATCCATGTACCTGTCTAACTGTTTCTTAAACTATGGGATAGTCCCAGCCTCAACTACCCCCTCACACAGTGGGTTGGCGGCACGACCGGCGTCGCAGCGACCTCTGCAGTCTGTCTGTCTTTTTAAATTTTATTGTCCTATTGAGTGTATAGTTTGTGGTGGGTTTTTGACTGTGTATGTGTGGGTGGCGGGGGGGGGAACTTTTAGATCTCTTCCCTGTACGGGGACCCGACCTTTTTCCTGCCGGGTCTCCGTTGTTGTTGGGGCCTAGCACCGTGGAGCGGCCTCCAACCGGAACTACAGCTCAAGTCACGGAGCCTGCGGAGCTACCGTCGTGGAGCTGGCCGGCTTCGGAGCGTGAGGAGTTCGGAGCGTGGAGAGCTGCGGTGGCGCGCTGCTGCGACCCGACTCCGGTGGATGGTGGAGCTCGCGGGTCCCCGGTGGGAGACCGCTTTGCGGGGCACCGGCAACGGCGACTTCTGCCGCTCGAATTGCGGGGTTGAGAGTGACCTGGAGCGGGGCCTTACATCACCCGGCGCGGCTTTAAATGGCTGTGGGACTTGCTAGCTCCCGCCAGGGGCTTTGACTTTGACTTCAGGAGAGGAATGGAGAGCAGGGGAGAGACAAGACTTTGCCTTCCATCACAGTGAGGAAGAGATTCACTGTGATGGTTGTTTGTGTGGATTGTGTTGGTGTGTGTCCTGGTTCTTTTCTTGTATGACTGCAGAAACCAAATTTGTTTGAACCTCATGTGAGGTTCAAATGACAAATAAACGGTATTGTATCGTCTTGTCTTGTTCCGTACACCCACCACACTTAGTGAGAAAAAGTTACCCCTCAGATTCCTATTAAATCTTTTCCGCCTCACCTTGAACCCTATGTCCTCTGGTCTTCGATTCCCCTACTCTGGGCAAGAGACTCTGTGCATCTACCCGATCTATTCCTCTCATGATTTTATACACCTCTATAAGATCACCCCTCATCCTCCTGCGCTCCATGGAATAGAGTCCCAGCCTACTCAATCTCTCCCTATAGCTCACACCCTCTAGTCCTGGCAACATCCTCGTAAATCTTTTCTGAACACTTTCAAGCTTGACAGTATCTTTCTATAATATGGTGCCCAGAACTGGACACAATATCCTAAATGTGGTCTCACCAACAACATCTTATACAACTGCAACAATACTTTGTCAAAACTAGCAGGATTATTGGTCAGCAGTAAGGATCAGTGACCATGGTGACCAATCCTTTACTCAGACCGGTGAATTTTTTATATTGGAGATACAGCATGGAAACAGGCCCTTCGGCCCACTAAGTCCACGCCGACCATCGATCACCCCGTACACACTAGTTCTATGTTATTCCACTTTCTCATCCGCTCCCTACACACTAGGGGCAAGTTACAATGGGCCGATTAACCTACAAACACGTCCTTGGGAGGTGGAAGGAAACCAGAGCACCCAGAGGAAACCCACACAGGTCACAGGGAGAACGCGCAAACTCCACACAGGCAGCAGCCGAGGTCAGGACTGAAGCCGGGTCTCTGGCGCTGTGAGGCAGCAGCTCTACCCACAGCGCCACTGTGCCGCCCTAAGATTAAATTGTCCATTTGCATCAACAATCACCACACATTCATTAATTCCACTCTTCCTGTGAGCAACAACTAAACATAAGGAGAAACAAGTAAGTGCAGAAAAACACTAAGAGCTGGAGTAACTCAGTGGATCAGTTTGACCCGCTGAGTTCCTCCTGGTTTTTGTATCTATCTTCAGTATAAATAACCATCTACAGTTCCTTCCTACACATTTTGTCTGCCCTACTATGAAATCTCGGCCCGAAATGTTGCCTATTTCCTTCGCTCCATAGATGCTGCTGCACCCACTGAGTTTAGAAACATAAAAACATAGAATATGGGTGCAGGAGTAGGCCATTCGGTCCTTCGAGCCTGCACCGCCATTCAATATGATCATGGCTGATCATCCAACTCAGCACTTTCTCCAGCACTTTTGTCTACCCTCTCTCTCCTCAAGGAATGTCTGCTTCAGAGAAGTTCTCCTCCTCTCTCCGACCGGAGTTCTGCAGCACCCTCTCTTGCTGCTCCCCCTCTGCGATTCCTCCTGCTCTCCGACCACATTTTAACCCAGAGTCCGAAGAACGGTCTCGACCCGAGACGTCACTCATTCCTTTTCTCCAGCGATGCTGTCTGACCCGCCGAGCTTCTCCAGCTTTTTGTGCCTATCTTGGTCCCTAAGACCCCTCTGCCCTTCAGAACCTTGATACCAAGACTGCTCTTGGCTCCGAGATGCCGCACAGTGTGACTGTTTGTTCACCATTAGCTTTTGAATCCAGCGCTGTAGACAGCAACACTTGTGGAGCTCAATGTTGTGATCGTGCCACTGTTTTACAGTGCGTTAACTTCTGCTGTGGTTGCACCTTGGCAGGCAATGGGACGCAAACACCAATAGAATGACCATCTTAACATCAGTGCACGAGATTGATCCCTGGGATGGCGGGACTGTCATATATGAAAGATTGAAAAGACTAGGCTTGTATTCACTGGAGTTTAGAAGGATGAGGGGGTTCTTATAGAAACATAAAATTATAAAAGGAATGGACAAGCTAGATGCAGAAAAAAATGTTCCCAATGTTGAGCGAGTCCAGAACCAGGGGCCACACAGTCTTAGAATAAAGGGGAGGTCATTTAAGACTGAGGTGAGAAAAAACTTTTTCACCCAGAGAGCTGTGAATTTATGGAATTCCCTGCCACAGAGGGCAGTGGAGGCCAAGTCACTGGATGGATTTAAGAGAGAGTTAGATAGAGCTCTAGGGGTTAGTGGAGTCAAGGGATATGGGGAGAAGGCAGGCACGGGTTATTGATTGGGGACGATCAGCCATGATCACAATGAATGGCAGTGCTGTCTCGAAGGGCTGAATGGCCTCCTCCTGCACCTATTTTCCACGTTTCTATGTCTGGCAAATATCCCTTGGAAGCTTTCTTAAAAACAGAAAGGATATTTCCACATGTGTTTCTTCCCCACAAGTAAACATATCAAAGATCCTGTTCATTTACGATAGACACAAAGTGCTGGAGTAACTCAGTGGTTCAGGCAGCATCTCTGGAGAACATGGATAGATGACGTTGCTGGTCGGCTCCCTTGAGGTGTTCCCACCCAAAGAGTCACCTCTCCATGTTCTCCACATATGCCACCTGACCCAAAATGCTGGAGTTACTCAGCGGGTCAGACGGCATCTCTGGAGGAAAAGAACAGGTGACGTTTCGGGTCGAGACCCTTCTTCAGACTCAAGATTCTTTTCCTCCAGAGATGCTGCCTGACCTGCTGAGAAACACCAGCGTTTGTGTCTATCTTCGGTATAAACCTGCATCTGCCGTTCCTTCCTATACATGTTAATGGACCCGTTGTTACTCCAGCACTTTGTGTCTTTTTGTTTGTAAACCAGCATCTGCGGTTCTTTGTTTCATTTTGCAGCGCTCCAAATGGAGATAGCCACGTGCCAACTCGTACATTGCATTTACCAACCCGCGGCTAGCTGGTGGAGAGGATAAGGCAGGCGTCTGTTGGCATTGTTGACTGTGGCAATAGCCCGCAGTTGCCTGCCCTTCTTGGTTCCTTCACACAGCAAGCAGTGCCGTAAAACAGCCCCAATAAACCGAGGCGTTATCACCTACATACAGGGGAAGAGCGTTGCTGGTTATCACCTAAATGTCATCGCTTGAGCAGACCTTGGCTAAAGGTCACCCAAAGCTGTACGACGCACTTTAATGCTTCTCACTACTTAGCAAACAAACCAACTGTACAGCAGAGATGCACACAAATAGCTGGAGTGACTCAGCGGGTCAGACAGCATCTCTGGGGGAAGAAGGAAAAAGGTCAAGACCCTTCATCCCGAAACACCACCTCTGCCTTGTCTCCAGCTATGCTGTCTGAGCCATTGAGTACTCCAGCATTTTGTGTCTATCTTGGGTTTAAACTGGCATCTGCAGTCCCTTCCCACGCAATTGTATAGCGTGACATATAACAACAGGATACAACACAAAACCAAGTGATTAGCATGTGGGACGGAACTGCAGATGCTGGTTTACAACCGAAGATAGGCACAAATATGCTGGAGTAATTCAGCGGGTCAGGCAGCATCTCTGGAGAGAAGGAATAGGTGACTTCACCTGTCCCCTCTTCCAGAGGCTTGTTTGATTAGCTCAGCAATGCCACCTGTTCTGTTTGTGTGGGAAGGAACGGCAGAAGCTGGTTTACACCAACTATAGGCACAAAATGTCGGAGTAACTCAGCGGGCTTAGCTTGTGTCTCCTCCACTACACAAAGCTAAATTTGTGGTGAGTCTGTGGCTTTCATTGCCACAGACGGCGGTGGAGGCCAAGTCATTGGGTACTTTTATCAGGCATCTGAACCATCCCATCAACAACTAGAGATTGGTCCTTAGCTACTATCCACCTCATTGGAGACCCTCGGACTATCTTTAATTGGACTATACTGAACTTTATGTTGCACTAAATGTTATTCCCTTCATCCTGTATCTGTACACTGTGGATGCCTCGATTGTAATCATGTATAGTCTTTCCACTGACTGGCTAGCATGCAACAAAAGCTTTTCACTGTCCCTCTGTACATGTAACTGAACTAAACTAAACTTAGAGGATATTGACAGGTTCTAGATTAGTACAGGTGTCAGGGGTTATGGGGAGAAGGCAGGAGAATGAGGTTGAGAGGGAGAGATAGATCAGCCATGATCGAATGGCGGAGTAGACTTGATGGGCCGAATGCTCCAATTCTGCTCCTGTCGTTTATGAACATATTAAATTTGAATAGGCGTATAAAAAAAGAGGGAAATGAGTTAATGCTCCTTGTAAACAATGAACAAACATTTTTAACTCTACTCTGGTGCAAGTCTCCAGAAATCTGGGCTCTAAAAGTTATTGTAATTCAGTTCAGTTTAGTTTAGAGAAACAGGCCCTTCGGCCCCTTGAGTCCATGCTGGTCATTGATCACCCACTGCCACTAGTTCTATTTTGGATCAGGTCTCGACCCGAAACGTCACCCATTCCTTCTCTGGATAGCTGTGTCAACAGTTTTAGCCAGACATAGCATCATGGAGTGATATAATGTGGAAAACAGGCCCATCAGCCCAACTTGCCCACACCCACCAACATGTCCCAGCTACACTAGTCCCACCTGCCTGCGTTTGGTCCATATCCCTCCAAACCTGTCCCATCTCTGTACCTGTCTAACTGTTTCTTAAATGTTGGTATATCCCCTGTCGCAGCTACCTCAGCTTGTTACATACACCCACAGAAAAAGTTTCCCCTCAGATTCCTACAAAATCTTTTCCCCTTCACCTTAAAGCTATGTCCTCTGGTCCTCGATTCCCCTACTCTGGGCAAGAGACTCTGTGCATCTACCCGATCTATTCCTCTCATGATTTTATACACCTCTATAAGATCTCCCCTCATCCTCCTGTGCTCCATGGAATCCCAGCCTACTCAACCTCTCCCTATAAGACCGTAACATCCTGAATGTGGCAACACCAGTAGATGGGAGTGATAAAGAAGGCATACGGTATGCTTGCCTTCATTGGTTATGTCAATGGGAACAAGTGTATAAAAGTCAAGGTGCAGCTTTATAGCACTTTGGTTGGGCTGCAATTGGAGTATTGCGTGACGTTCTGGTCCACCCATTCAAGGAAGGATGTGGAGGCTTCAGAAAGAGCGCAGAAGAGGTTGACCAGAACGATGCCTGGATTAGGGGTATTCACCACAGGGAGAGGTTGGACAAACTTGGATTGTCTGGAATGACAAAGGTTGCGGGGAACCTGATAGAAATATCTAAAATTATGAAAGGCATAGATAGAGTGGACAGTCAGAACCTTTTTCCCCAGGATGGGAATATATCTTACTAGAGGGCTTGGCTTTAAGGTGAGAGGGGCAACGATCAACAGGAGTTGGAATGGCAAGTTGTTTTTTAGACAGAGAGTGATGGGCGACTCAAATGAGCTGCCAGGTGTGGTGGTGGAGGCAGATATGAGAGAGGCATTTAAGAGACTCTTGGATATAAGAGAGAGTTAGATTTAGCTCTTAGGGCTAAGGGAATCAAAGGATATGGGGAAAAAGCTAGAACGAGGCACTGATTTTGGATGATCAGCCATGATCATATTGAATGGCGGTGCTGGCTCAAAGGGCCGAATGGCCTACTCCTGCACCTATTTTCTATGTTTCTATGATATGCAGGGAATGGAGGGATATGGATTATGAGCAGGCAGATAAGAGTTGGTCTTTGTAGATGACATGTGCATG